>NC_042959.1:67184326-67526652 GCF_901001165.1 Salmo trutta | reverse complement strand
AGACAGCGAGAGAGGAGAGAGAGACAGAGAGAGAGAGACAGAGAGAGAGAGGAGAGACGGAGAGAGAGAGACAGAGAGAGAGAGACAGAGAGAGAGAGACAGAGACAGCGAGAGAGAGACAGCGAGAGAGAGACAGAGAGAGAGAGAGAGAGACAGAGAGAGAGGGCTCTAGGTTCTGATATAGTTGAGGTGTTGAGTAGGAGGACACCTGCACTGATTGACAAGCTGCTGGAGGGCGAGTGAGGAGTTAAGGAAGTCTGCGTCCCAAATGGCACCCTATTCTGTACATAGTGCACTACTTTTGACCAGAGTCCACGTAGTGCACTATATAGGGAATAGGGTGCCATTTGGGACGGACCCGAAGAGTGAACATAGTGAGGGGGTACATTCCAGTCAGAAAGGCCTTGTTGTGTCAGTAGAACAAGTCAACCAGAAACGAATACAACTCAAGTCAAGATACTCCACACAGCACAGCAGCCTCAAGGTTCTCTTCTCTCTCCACACAACAACCATACAAAATCACTGTGAAGAAAAGCTGAGGCCGTTTTTTAAACACGGCAGTTTGTACAACTAACTATCTTTCATACCGGTGTGGACATACTGTACACAGACTCCCTTTTCACAAAGGTAAGGCACGCTGGAGGCTACTGTGTATAAGGTGTGCTGTAACTCGGAGCATGTTTTAACCTGATGTTACAAAGGCAACTATACTAGACTAAAACAGAATAAAAAAACACACAGAGAGAAAACCTTGGAGTCATGCGATGCGTCACTACTCATTCCAACCTTTCAGAAAGTGAAGTCTGAAAATGGCATTGAAAATCTAATGTTATGAACAGAGGCAGGGAGGGGCATTGAAAATATATTGTAAAGAACATCAAATTAGCTAAATTGGTCGGGCCTACCAATAGCAAAATATGCTGCTTGTATACGAGCGGCTCGGGATTTCTTTTGAGAGAAAATGTTGCAGAACCCTGATCTAACTCAATGAACAAAGGGAATTGGTCATGGTAGATTAACCAGAGCCCTGGTACAAATGTAGTGCACTAAATAGAGAATAGGTTGCCATTTGGAAAATAGCCATTAAACAGGACATTGGGCACACCTGTGGAGTGGAGTGCGGCTTATCCTCTATTTATCTCATTAAAACACTGCTACTGTATTAAAACTAGCATCTAACACACTGGGAAAAAATGTACATAGGATGCAACAACATCAAAAAGTACTCATCCAAGAAGATCTCAAAATGCGTGGGCATGGGAGCTATTTTAAACACCATTTTATTTCCTTGTTTAACTGTTCTACCAGAAACATTTAAATTCCTTAAATTTGTTTTGCAGATATACTGTAGATTACCCTGGACTAACTGGAAAATAATTCTAAACAGGAGTCTAATTCAACATGAAAAGGGATGAAAGCCTTTAATGTATAGACTTAAACCATAACCCATGGCTAATACTGTAGGGCCTTAAACCATGACCTATGGCTAATACTGTAGGGCCTAAAACCATAACCTAGGGCTAATACTGTAGGGCCTTAAACCATAACCTATGGCTAATACTGTAGGGCCTTAAACCATAACCTATGGCTAATACTGTAGGGCCTTAAACCATAACCTAGGGCTAATACTGTAGGGCCTTAAACCATAACCTAGGGCTAATACTGTAGGGCCTAAAACCCTAACCTAGGGCTAATACTGTAGGGCCTTAAACCATAACCTATGGCTAATACTGTAGGGCCTAAAACCATAACCTAGGGCTACTGTAGGGCCTTAAACCATAACCTAGGGCTAATACTGTAGGGCCTTAAACCATAACCTAGGGCTAATACCGTAGGGCCTAAAACCATAACCTAGGGCTAATACTGTAGGGCCTAAAACTATAACCTAGGGCTAATACTGTAGGCCTAAAACCATAACCTAGGGCTAATACTGTAGGCCTAAAACCATAACCTAGGGCTAATACTGTAGGGCCTAAAACTATAACCTATGGCTAATACTGTAGGCCTAAAACCATAACCTAGGGCTAATACTGTAGGCCTAAAACTATAACCTAGGGCTAATACTGTAGGCCTAAAACCATAACCTAGGGCTAATACTGTAGGGCCTAAAACCATAACCTAGGGCTAATACTGTAGGGCCTAAAACTATAACCTAGGGCTAATACTGTAGGCCTAAAACCATAACCTTAAGAACCATAAATCATAATACTGTAGGGCCTACATGGGGATTGAACACAAAACTATGAGGACAAAACAGAGTTCAATGCAGCTCTTTACTAAGCTTAGTATCTCCACTACACGGGGATCGAAAAAGCCCCAGTAAGCAATTCTATATGAGAAGACGACTCTTATCATAGTGGTAGCTACAAGTCTTTACTAAGCTTAGCCTTTGTGTCTCCTCTAGTTTGAGCCTGTGCTGTATGTTCTCCCAGAGTGTTAGCCGTGTCAGACTGAGAGGAGCCTGCAGTCTCTCTTGTGGTTTCCCAAGCCTGCAACAAGTGCCTGTGTGTAATTATGTCCCTTTTGAAGCAGCAGCGCAGCACCTGGACCAGAAGAACGCTCTATGTAAATGCAGGACCGCCAGCTAAGCCTTTCATTATCCGACTTGTTTTCATCTCTCTGCTTAGAACTCAACCTCTCAGTTTAAATGGCATGTTTAATGAATAAGAGTGATATTAAAACCCAAAAATATCAAAACGGGTTTTAACTGTGAAATGTGTATTTAGAAGATTACAGAAGAATGCAAAGATGGAGCTGGCATGTAATAAGTCAGACAGCAAAACACCTACAAGACAGTGTAGAAAGGATCTCTCAAATTATTACCATTGAGTACTGGTCCTCCCACGGGGGACCAGTACGAAAAAAAGAAAAAAATGTATGCATTCACTACTGTAAGTCGCTCTGGATAAGAGCGTCTGCTAAATGACTCAAATGTAAATGTAAATGTACAATACTTTAAGATACAATCTCCCTTGAAGAATGTCTACGTTCTTTTAAAAGAGACACTTCCCACTCGGCAAACACTGGCTGAATCAATGTTATTTCAATGAAATTACGTTCAACCGACGTGGAATAGACGTTGAATTGACGTCTGTGCCCAGTGGGTTCTCTAGCTCACAAAAAATTGTAAATATTATTGATCTTTGCAATATGGACCAGGTCAACACCCTAAAGATTTATGCTTCCTTCTGGAGCAAAACATGTATTCATTTGTTTTGTTTAGCAGCATTAAATGTCCTTCCACACAAACAGAGAGTATCTGTCGTGATTATTGCAGTACATTGAATTGCATGTCAGAAATCCATATGTAGAAACGTAGCCGTGTGTGATGTAGCTGGTTATTATTACGAGTCATCCAGAGGTGATTCGTTCCCAAATGGCACCCTACTCCCTATATAGTGCACTACTTTTAACCAGAGCCCCATAGGGCTATGCTTCAGAGAGAGATTAGGCTGCAGCTGATTAGGAGCAGAGCATTACAGTAGCTCCTGTGTTGGACTGATACATGTTTAATGAGAGTGGTGAGCTGTGTGGAGTGGAGCGGTGCGGTGGCCAGGACTAGGAGATAGAGAAGGAGAGTTGAAGCCCTGGCTCCTTCTCCCTGATACAGATACACCACCGCCACGGTTCCCAAACACACCTTTCATCATTGGCACTGGGAACATCTTCTTCACGCTAAAATATTTCCTGCAGGCAGCTCAAGTCTGGCCCGTCTCTCTCTCTCTCTCTGTCCTCTCTCCCTCGCCTTCTCCTGCCCGTCTCTCTCTCTGTCCTCTCTCCCTCGCCTTCTCCTCCCAGTCTCCCTATCTCTCTCTGCCTTGCCTTCTCTTCCCGGTCTCCCACACCCTTTCCATCTCTGGCATTCAGGCTCCCCTCTCTCTCACGCCCAGACTTTCCCTCCATCTTCCTCTCCCTCCTGAAACATTTGCTGATGCTGCTACACTCGCTGCAATGGTATGTGGGTTGCTGCCCTTAACAAGAGAACAAGCAACTCTCTTCTTGACATCTTATTCTCACAGTTTGTTTGGGCGTTCAGAATCAGCTGTGGTCATGAAAATCTGACATGCAAACACAGCTAGAATTGTTATGTGCATTTAAAGTGGTGTAAGCATTTCACATATCAATTCAATTTGAAATGTTTTAACCATGCAGGGAAATACTGCATCAAATTAGTGCTACCAGTGTTGCAAATGAAGTGTGGGAATAGAGTCGTCCATAAATAACATATGAAAACATACAATCACCGGCCAGTTTATTATGTACACCCATCTAGTACTGGGTCGGACCCCCTTTGCCTCCAGAACAGACTGAATTCTTTGAGGCATGGATTCTACAAGTTGGAAACATTCCACAGGGATGTTGGTCTATGCTGACGTGATGGCATCACGCAGTTGCTGCAGATTGGACAGCGGTACTCCACCGCCACCAGCCTGAACCGTTGACACCAGGCAGGATGGGTCCATGGACTCATGATGCTTACGCCAAACCCTGACTCTGCCATCAGCATGATGCAACAGGAATCGGGATTTGTCAGAGCAGGCAATGTTTTTCCACTCCACAATTGTCCAGTGTTGGTGATCGCGTGCCCACTGGAGCCGTTTCTTCTTGTTTTTAGCTGATAGGAGTGGAACCTGGTGTGGTCGTAATAGCCCATCCGTGACAGGAATCGCCGAGTTGCATGTTCTGAGATGCCGTTCTGCACACCACTGTTGTACTGCGCCATTATTTGTCTGTTTGTAGCCTGCCTGTTGCAGTAGCTTGCACAATTCTTGCACGATCAACAAACTGTTGTCGCCCACAGGACTGCCGCTAACTGGATGTTTTTTGTTTATCGCACCATTCTCGGGAAACCCTAGACACTGCCATGCGTGAAAAGCCCAGGAGTGTGTCCGTTTCTGAGATACTAGATCTGGCGTGCCTGGCACCGACGATCATACCACACTCAAAGTCGCTTAGGTCACTCGTTTTGCCCATTCTAATGTTCAATCAAACAGTAACTGAATGCCTCAATGCCTGCTTTATATAGCAAGTCACGGCCACGTGACTCACTGTCTGTAGGAGCGATCGATTTTTGGTGAACGGGGTGGTGTGTCTAATAGACTGTATATAGGCTATGCTATCTAGTCTAATTGCCATATGTTCTTGTTTACAAAGACATGAAGCCGCTGAATCATGCATGCTTGCCACAGCCAGGATCCATCCAATCAAAACTTAGCTAGAATTCCCATCCTACTAAAAGTTTGACTTCAATCTGTGTTTAGCTGGGGAGGTTCTCCCTAGAGAAGTAGGCAAGTGTCAGTCAGCACTCATCATCGCTCAATAGAAATAAATAAGAAAAGCACCCAGTAGGCAGCGTCTTAATGACCGACGTGGTGTGAGTGTGAGTGTGTGCTGTGCTTCCCTTCCTCAGTCATATCCCCCTCCCGGCCCTCAGAGAGGAGCACCCACACAGTTATATTAGTCAAGGTGGCTGGTGGAGAGAGACAGACTGACTGACTGACTGACTCTCAACACCACTTAACTTTCCTGATAGTATTATTCTCATTACAGCTCAGAGTCTGTATTGAACAAATCCTTTAATTAATCAACAAAAGTCCCCTGTGCCTGCAGTTCCTACAGGACTCATACAGAACTCTCTCCAGAACTATCCCATTCAGAACTCTCTCCAGAACTATCCCATTCAGAACTCTCTCCAGAACTATCCCATACAGACACTCAGACAGAACTCTCTCTAGAACTATCCCAAAGAACTCTCTCCAGAACTATCCCATACAGACACTCATACAGAACTCTCTCCAGAACAATCCCATTCAGAACTCTCTCCAGAACTCTATCCAGAACTATCCCATACAGACACTCATACAGAACTCTCCAGAACAATCCCATACAGACCTCTCTCCAAAACTATCCCAGACAGTCACTCAGACAGAACTATCCCAGACAGTCACTCAGACAGAACTCTCTCCAGAACTATCCCAGACAGTCACTCAGACAGAACTCGCTCCAGAACTATCCCAGACAGAACTCTCTCCAGAACTATCCCATACAGACACTCATACAGAACTCTCTCCAGAACTATCCCACACAGAACTCTCTCCAACACTATCCCATACAGACCTCTCCAACACTATCCCATACAGACCTCTCTCCAACACTATCCCATACAGACCTCTCTCCAACACTATCCCATACAGACCTCTCTCCAACACTATCCCATACAGACCTCTCTCCAACACTATCCCATACAGACCTCTCTCCAACACTATCCCATACAGACCTCTCTCCAACACTATCCTATACAGACCTCTCTCCAACACTATCCCAGACAGACACCCATACAGAACTCTCTCCCAGACAGACACCCATACAGACCTCTCTCCAACACTATCCCATACAGACCTCTCTCCAACACTATTCCATACAGACCTCTCTCCAACACTATCCCATACAGACCTCTCTCCAACACTATCCCATACAGACCTCGCTCCAAAACTATCCCAGACAGTCACTCAGACAGAACTCTCTCCAGAACTATCCCAGACAGTCACTCAGACAGACCTCTCTCCAGAACTATCCCAGACAGTCAACATTGTCAACATTGTGAGAAGCATGTACATATACTTTCCCTCTGATGCTGTGAGGCCCCTTGGTGTGAAACAGTCCTCAAAACTACTGAGCAACAATTCAACAGATATAACATTCTAGAGGTAGAAAAAAACATCTGACATCATTTCTAGGAAATATGTTAACAACAGAAAAGATGGACAGGATCCATTACACCATTATTATTAATATGTTTTAAATAGAAGACTGGAGATTATGGATCAAAATTCACACATTTGGTGTAAACTATCTGGACAAAACCTATTTTTAGGCTAATCCTTTCAATGAAATTACAGTAGATGGCATCAGACTTAAATTGACCTACCGTAATTTCCGGACTATTAAGCGCACCTGAATATAAGCCGCACCCACTGAATTAAAACAAAATATTATTTGAACATAAATAAGCCGCACATGTCTATAAGCCGCAGGTGCCTACCGGTACATTGAAACAAATGAACTTTACACAGGCTTTAACGAAACACGGCTTGTAACAAAAATAAATAGGCTTTAATGAAACACGGCTTGTAACAAAAATAAATAGGCTTTAACGAAACACGGCTTGTCACAACAACAACAAAAAATTAGCAGTAAGCTTTAGTTGTCTTTTTGCACTGAGTCAATTCCTCACGCTGCTGTTTCCAACGTCTTATCATCGACTCATTAAGACCAAGCTCCCGTGCAGCAGCTCTATTTCCTTTTCCAACAGCCAGATCAATCGCCTTCAACTTGAAAGCTGCATCATATGCATTTCTCCGTGTCTTTGCCATGATGAGGGTGACAAAATGACTACCGCAATCAGAATGATGGGAAGTTTGAGAGCGCTCAATTTAATCTAAACAGTAAACAAAAAAGTTGTTTGACCTTAACCCGTTCGGCAATTTCATTGGTCTAATGAAAGCTTCATGCCGCCAAAAAACTGAGCACGTCACAGAATGTGTTTTTTTTAAGAAAAAAAATTGAAAGCGGGAAAAATCCATATATTAGCCGCGTCACTGTTTAAGCCGCGAGGTTCAAAGCGTGAGAAAAAAGTTGCAGCTTATAGCCCGGAATTTACGGTATGTACAATAAAGTTTCTTAAGTACATAGGTACAACTAAATTATATTTGCCCCCCCACCCAACTCACAAATCTTGGGAATAATCTTGCTCCATATTGGTATATACGCTGGCCAGCCTAAAAGTTTTGCTAATTAGCTTATAATGAACACGTAATATCAACTCTCCCTTCTGGGAGAAGAGACATCGTCTTTTGAAACAAACACAGTTTTGTAATTAGAAGAACAGATGCACCAGCTGAGGAACAACGGTCCTCTGGCCAGACTGACTATCTGGCTGACTGACACACTACTGCACTACACACAGCCTACATACAGAGTGTGTATGTGTGTGTACGTGTGTGTATCCACCGGTTGTTAATTGCCAGCGAGGTCACAACAAGGACCCATCCATCCGGGGCTTGTTTTGATGCAGGTACATGACAGGGGCTGACGACAGTCTGCTGCATGCCCTTGACTTGCAGTTGGCAAACAATGCCTGTAGGGCCTTGCAGGAGGATCATTACCGCGGAACCCCCCCCCCCCTCCCTCCCTCCCTCCCTCCCTCCCTCCTGCTGAGGCAGGTGCAGCAGTCTTACCCCTTCCCGAAGGCACCTCATTAACACTGTGTAGGCGGCAGCAGGAACGACCCACAGCTCTCCTGGGTGCTCTTTCTTCTCCTCCTGCGGGGAGAGAGGGAAGAGAAGGTAAGAAAAGGGGAGGGGCTGTGAGTGGAGACAGAGAGGACCTCTGTAGTGGCTCGTTGGGGGAACAATTAGGGCAAAACAAAGCAGCAGCAGCTAGCGTAATTAGGCTAAATAAATAAGCCCCAGCAAATGCTCTAGCTAGCTACCAAATTTGGAACTTGGAAATGGCTTTGGTACTGGTGAGGGAATGTGTGTTATTATGTAGTAAACTGCTGATATGTGAATTAATTGGCTCCAAAAACATATTGACAGTAAACAATGAGGAGTGATGTAGTGAACCAAAAGCATATAGAAACACTGTTTACACACCTGTTCACTTTCAGAATAATCTTTATGCATCGATTACACTACATGTGAAGTTGTTTTGAGTTAGCTTGTATTTACACTTTTCTCCTCCCGTCATCTCCACTGCTGCTCACATTTTCCCACCTTTTCATCACTACATCCGTGTTAATGAGGCCTTTGATCATAAACTGCATTGCATGCAGATGTAGGATCTTCATTTGATCCCTCTTTAGTTGCTGAGAATTTTCCTGCATACTTGTAGTATATTTGAGTTTTAAAAGGTTTCAAAAGTTTGTAATTTCCACTTTGAAATTTCAGACTTGATTTGCCCTAACGAAAAATGCATCAACCCCTACAAAAATGTTGTTGCTGCAGGATTATTTTCCTGCTGTAGCAAACTGTCTCAAATTAAGATCCTACATCTGCAGTATTCAGAGAGCCCATTAACCACATGGCTTGCTTTTACCTAAGCTCTGCTTTTATGCCATCTATTCATTTTTCTGTGTTTAAAAAAAATTTTTGTTATGTAATACAGTATACATACAGTACATCAATCCTCATACAGATTGTTTCCCATGTTGTCCATGTAGTATTAATAATATGAAAGGGCCTATAAATGTTGTTCGAATCTCAGAATACTCAAAATTATTTAGAGGCATCTCCTTTATTCTGTGGAGACGGTGTACAAATTCCTAAGATTCTCAGTTAGCATAAATTAGGAGAAAGAGAATTGTCGCGTGTACCAATATGGTGTGGATCCATAACGTGCAATTACTCTTCACGGGTATTTTTATTCAACTAGAACTAACGCTACCTGAATTCAGCCTTGAAAGCACATTCCCATACAGTAAAACACTTTTGGGAGAAAAAAAACAAATAGCCAATAGAGAATAAATGGCACTTTAAAACCCTTTACTTATATTTGTTATTGAGCTAATAAAGTCAATGGCCATTGTGTGTGCTGCACTGAGTGACCCTGACAAACTGGAGAGCTCAGAGAGGAACAGGAACCCCCCTGAAAATAAAGATCCCACTACCAGGAACCTTCATGTGTGTCTACATGGCTTTCAGATGCAGCGGGAGCTCAAGACAGCTTACAGTCAAAACAGCGTGAAAGTTAAACAGCTCTTTTGCATAGCTTTTCAATGGAATAATAAACTAGTGGCAAGCCATTATGAAAAGCAATACTGTGTGTTGCAGAGCGATTTGAAATGTAGTGTTTTCAAACCCTTGCACAAACTGTAGTGAGCATTCATCAAACACAAAAACCAAATACAGACAGACAAACATCTTTAAGTGCTGATATTATCCAAGAGTGCTTAAATACAGTAGCTATTTAAGCAGGTATCTTTGTGGTAGATTATTGACAGTATCAGAATATCATCATAAAGGCCTAAGCCAACAGATGTATAAATCATTAGCTGTAAAGCACTTTGTGACAACTGCTAATTTAAAAAGGGCTTCATAAAATACATTTGATTGATTGATTGAATAGAAGTTAGTAGGTCTAATTCATTGTAATGGCAATAATTTCACACACTAATTTCATTAAACAGTAGGAGATAGGGTAGAGATAAGGCATAGGGTTGAAAGGGCACTGCTTTGGAGTATATCGTCACCTGTGTGGCGATGAGGTAGAGCAGCTCCCCCAGTGGCGGCAGCAGGCACTGCTTCAGTTTGCTGTTCCTGAAGTTCTCCCTGATCAGCTCCGTGAACATGACAACAGCCTGGAGGCGCAGAGAATACACTAGCAGTCACTCAGTCAGTCGTGACAGTACTCCTGCCCTTCACAACGCTTTATATTGAATAATGTACCCTACCAAGACTGGATACGCAACAATGTCCAGAGAGAGTAGAATACTGTGCTATGCCAGAAGTTATATGTTTTCCCCATTCCATCCTGTTATTCTTCTACTTTAGCACTAAGGTCTATATTGTCAAACGGTGTCCATTAATAAACTATGAGGCCTGTAGACATGACAGATTTAAAGCTCATTACTCCATGAAGCCAACATTATAACACTATAAGGGTTTGGAGCTACATTATAACACTATAAAGGGTATGGAGCTACATTATCACACTATAAAGGGTATAGAGCTACATTATAACACTATAAAGGGTTTGGAGCTACATTATAACACTATAAAGGGTATAGAGCTACATTATAACACTATAAAGGGTACGGAGCTACATTATAACGCTATAAAGGGTATAGAGCTACATTATAACACTATAAAGGGTATAGAGCTACATTATAACGCTATAAAGGGTATAGAGCTACATTATAACACTATAAAGGGTATAGAGCTACATTATAACACTATAAAGGGTACGGAGCTACATTATAACACTATAAAGGGTATAGAGCTACATTATAACACTATAAAGGGTATAGAGCTACATTATAACGCTATAAAGGGTATAGAGCTACATTATAACACTATAAAGGGTATAGAGCTACATTATAACACTATAAAGGGTTTGGAGCTACATTATAACACTATAAAGGGTTTGGAGCTACATTATAACACTATAAAGGGTATAGAGCTACATTATAACACTATAAAGGGTTTGGAGCTACATTATAACACTATAAAGGGTATAGAGCTACATTATAACACTATAAAGGGTTTGGAGCTACATTATAACACTATAAAGGGTTTGGAGCTACATTATAACACTATAAAGGGTATAGAGCTACATTAAACACTATAAAGGGTTTGGAGCTACATTATAACACTATAAAGGGTTTGGAGCTACATTATAACACTATAAAGGGTATAGAGCTACATTATAACACTATAAAGGGTTTGGAGCTACATTATAACACTATAAAGGGTTTGGAGCTACATTATAACGCTATAAAGGGTTTGGAGCTACATTATAACACTATAAAGGGCACGGAGCTACATTATAACACTATAAAGGGTTTGGAGCTACATTATAACACTATAAAGGGTTTGGAGCTACATTATAACACTATAAAGGGCACGGAGCTACATTATAACACTATAAAGGGTATGGAGCTACATTATAACACTATAAAGGGTAACAGAGCTACATTATAACACTATAAAGGGTTTGGAGCTACATTATAACACTATAAAGGGTTTGGAGCTACATTATAACGCTATAAAGGGTTTGGAGCTACATTATAACGCTATAAAGGGTTTGGAGCTACATTATAACACTATAAAGGGTACGGAGCTACATTATAACACTATAAAGGGTACAGAGCTACATTATAACACTATAAAGGGTTTGGAGCTACATTATAACACTATAAAGGGCACGGAGCTACATTATAACACTATAAAGGGTACAGAGCTACATTATAACACTATAAAGGGTACAGAGCTACATTATAACACTATAAAGGGTTTGGAGCTACATTATAACACTATAAAGGGTTTGGAGCTACATTATAACACTATAAAGGGTATAGAGCTACATTATAACACTATAAAGGGTATAGAGCTACATTATAACACTATAAAGGGCACGGAGCTACATTATAACACTATAAAGGGTATGGAGCTACATTATAACACTATAAAGGGTATAGAGCTACATTATAACGCTATAAAGGGTTTGGAGCTACATTATAACACTATAAAGGGTTTGGAGCTACATTATAACACTATAAAGGGTATAGAGCTACATTATAACACTATAAAGGGTATGGAGCTACATTATAACACTATAAAGGGTTTGGAGCTACATTATAACACTATAAAGGGTATAGAGCTACATTATAACACTATAAAGGGTATGGAGCTACATTATAACACTATAAAGGGTATAGAGCTACATTATAACACTATAAAGGGTATGGAGCTACATTATAACACTATAAAGGGTATAGAGCTACATTATAACACTATAAAGGGTTTGGAGCTACATTATAACCTATAAAGGGTATAGAGCTACATTATAACACTATAAAGGGTATGGAGCTACATTATAACACTATAAAGGGTTTGGAGCTACATTATAACACTATAAAGGGTACAGAGCTACATTATAACACTATAAAGGGTATGGAGCTACATTATAACACTATAAAGGGTTTGGAGCTACATTATAACACTATAAAGGGTATAGAGCTACATTATAACACTATAAAGGGTATAGAGCTACATTATAACACTATAAAGGGTATGGAGCTACATTATAACACTATAAAGGGTACAGAGCTACATTATAACACTATAAAGGGTATAGAGCTACATTATAACGCTATAAAGGGTATAGAGCTACATTATAACACTATAAAGGGCACGGAGCTACATTATAACACTATAAAGGGTATAGAGCTACATTATAACACTATAAAGGGTATAGAGCTACATTATAACACTATAAAGGGTATAGAGCTACATTATAACACTATAAAGGGTATAGAGCTACATTATAACACTATAAAGGGTTTGGAGCTACATTATAACACTAAAGGGTTTGGAGCTACATTATAACACTATAAAGGGTTTGGAGCTACATTATAACACTATAAAGGGTATAGAGCTACATTATAACACTATAAAGGGTAACAGAGCTACATTATAACACTATAAAGGGTATAGAGCTACATTATAACACTATAAAGGGTATAGAGCTACATTATAACACTATAAAGGGTAACAGAGCTACATTATAACACTATAAAGGGTAACAGAGCTACATTATAACACTATAAAGGGTTTGGAGCTACATTATAACACTATAAAGGGTATAGAGCTACATTATAACACTATAAAGGGTATGGAGCTACATTATAACACTATAAAGGGTATAGAGCTACATTATAACACTATAAGGGTATAGAGCTACATTATAACACTATAAAGGGTATAGAGCTACATTATAACACTATAAAGGGTATAGAGCTACATTATAACACTATAAAGGGTATAGAGCTACATTATAACACTATAAAGGGTATAGAGCTACATTATAACACTATAAAGGGTATAGAGCTACATTATAACACTATAAAGGGTTTGGAGCTACATTATAACACTATAAAGGGTTTGGAGCTACATTATAACACTATAAAGGGTTTGGAGCTACATTATAACACTATAAAGGGTATAGAGCTACATTATAACACTATAAAGGGTAACAGAGCTACATTATAACACTATAAAGGGTAACAGAGCTACATTATAACACTATAAAGGGTAACAGAGCTACATTATAACACTATAAAGGGTAACAGAGCTACATTATAACACTATAAAGGGTTTGGAGCTACATTATAACACTATAAAGGGTATAGAGCTACATTATAACACTATAAAGGGTATGGAGCTACATTATAACACTATAAAGGGTATAGAGCTACATTATAACACTATAAAGGGTATAGAGCTACATTATAACACTATAAAGGGTATAGAGCTACATTATAACACTATAAAGGGTATAGAGCTACATTATAACACTATAAAGGGTATAGAGCTAGAATGAACTGGATAAAGGACAAAGGTGGGAGGGAGGAGGGAGGCTAATGAGAGACTCCATATACATTTACATTTAAGTCATTTAGCAGACGCTCTTATCCAGAGCGACTTACAAATTAAAACAAATATATATATATATTTTTTTTTTTTTACCTTTATTTAACTAGGCAAGTCAGTAAAGAACAAATTCTTATTTTCAATGACGGCCTAGGAAGAGTGGGTTAACTGCCTCGTTCAGGGGCAGAACGACAGATTTTTACCTTGTCAGCTCGGGGATTCAATCTTGCAACCTTCCGGTTACTAGTCCAACGCTCTAAGCACTAGGCTACCTGCCGCCTCAAATTATTGGAAGGATTCTCATAATAACCACCTCCCTAAAACATTCCCCCCACCCCCCACACACAGACACACACACAAAAATTCACATATATGCAAACACACACCCTAACTGGCTCATTCGTGGAATTAGCATTTTCCTAGTCTCGTCCTCTTTAGAAGTGGGGAGGATGTGATGGACTTACTGCGGCAGCGCTCTCAGCAGGGCGCTATGCAAATAGGCAGCACACTCTATGCGAGGCTGCCTGGCGCTGGCCGGTAAAGAACGTAAATGGTGACTTTGCAGGGAACAGATGTTTGGCTCACGTTTGATGCCAGAGAGAAACGCGGCTTTGGCAGGAGAGATGTCCTGCAACTGACTGACCATTCACTGTTCAAGAAAACAAACAGGCTAAGTTGGAGCCGCAACACACGGCTACTTCCTCCAAACGCATCATTATCGCTCCTGTACAATCCGCAACTACCCCCCTCCTCCAACCCTCCAACCCTCCAACCCATAAGGCAGAGCTTTAAACTACTGAGGCTACAGACAGTTTAAGGCCATGCAGCATGAAGCATCCCTGCGAGGCTTGGGGAGAGACAGAGAGACAGAGAGACCAGTTTCTCAAGGCAAGCAAGGTTTTGTTACTCATCATCACTATCATCACGTCTCAGCTGTGGTTCAGAACAACACGAGACTGGAGTCTTACTGGAGACAACTCAGCAGGCATGAAGACAAATTATCACACCAAGAGCAATGGGCCAAAGTGACATGGAAATACTACCTTTATCACGATTGACAAGTCACAAAGCTACTGCTTTGTTAGTTTAGATTTTAACATTTGATTTAAACATCACATTAATGCAACTGATCAATTGAATCAATAAAATGTCCCTGGTATGTGATTTAGCTTAATGAATGTATTGTGACATTTAGTGGTTTGAGCCTGATCATTCACTCATTACAAACAGGGTGGCAGGCAGGCAGGCAGGCAGGCAGACAGATATGTCCTGATGTCTTATTGATGGAAGGAGCTAGCTAATAACAAACAAAAGGTGACCTGCTATGCTGTAGTGTGGTGGATCAATATCCCACGGCTGTCCAGAAGAAAACAGGCGTTTGATGTAGGGCTGACGCCTGCAACACACCTGACCTCAGGCGTTTCATGAGTCTATAGTCCCATAGATCACCAATGGCCTCCGCCTATAGTTATCAGAAGGACATGAGGCAGATTGCTTTGGCCAGTGAGCAATAATTGACTCAAGCCATTATGGATGTGCTTTTGATGATGAATACATGGATACCAAATTATTTAAATGTTTTTGGAGTAATGGATAAACAACCTAAATTCAAATTTAACAAACCTCAAATTCCCTAAAATAACAATCTTTACACAATCATAGTTTGGCAAAAGACACAAGAAACCAGTGAATAGAATCAACAGCCGTGTTCATTGGCTCCAGCACTCTGTTCCTTTTCCAGTAGTGAGAACTAGTCTCCAAGCCCCGTCTGAGGAAATGGAACAGGCTAATTCTCCCACAATGAGAGGAGGGAGGCAGGAAGCAGTCTGTTCTGCTCACTCTGCAGGGACGGCCGGCACGACACACTAGGCCAGTTTCTAAGGGACACTGGGTGGAAACAGCAGACAGTGTGTGCACCACTATCGACGCTGCCATGAGAGAGAAAATGTCTGAATTGGGGCTTGGTGGTTTGTGGCACAGAAAAGTACTGCCTCTGCCAGGGAAGATAACGCTTAATTACAATGATGTTGAAGTATCCATAGAGACAGGCAGAGGAAAGAGGATAATACTGAACTAATTCCTCTCTTCCTGTCCTAACTAAGCCTACAGTATGCCTGAAAAATAGCAGCTGCAGTCATTGCCGCTCACTGTTTTAAAGGACTGTGAGAAATGGAGGTTTGTAATGATAGTGTAGGGCCAACTTGATGTCTGATTCTGTTAGGCACCAAATTCAACGCTGACAATAAAAACATTGAACTATGCGGCATTGTAACTTGTGATTCTCACTGTGAGAACTCCTTTCAAAAAACAATCGGAGCAACAGAAGCCCGGACCAAGAGAGAGAAAACTTGTCTCACAGTGGAAACTTTAACTAGGATCACGGACGACCACTGAGATCCCCAGTGTAGCAGACATATGGAGATGGTGGTAACAATAGCCCTGCCCTGACGCAGAAATGGCCATGACTGCGGCTGACCATCAGACACAGAACCCCTGTGGAGAGAGAGCACAATGATAACAGTCTCTGGGATCTGTCACTCTGGGAATCTGAGCTAGCTGTGCCCAGATGGGTGGTGGGGGGCGTGGCGACAAATCAAATCCTCAGCCATCTTTACAAAAAGAAGACTGTGGAAAATAAAAGTCGCTGCGCCATTCTCTGGTGTGCCGATTAACGACGGCCATTTTGTATATCACTCGTATACCCCTCTTCCTCTATGAGCTTTAAACCTATAAACCACCACAGGAAATCATGGCAAACCCATGTAAGACGTGGATCAAGGGTGGAGGCGCCAGATTTCACATCAAATAGAATCCTGTTTTTTAAAATGATTAACCGCAATGTCTTTGACGGTTTGTTAACGGCTCCATAAGCATGTTTGGGCAGGTCGACCGGTGGCGCTTGTTTAGAGCTCTACCTACCGCTGGGTTACAGTGGCATCTGGTGATTCACCCTGGTACTTTCTCTCACTACCGCTCCCATTGGATGATCATAATGCTGCATAGAGACTAGACTTCTATGGCTCTGCTGCAATTAGTAACAGATTTAGGGGATTTTAATTCAACAGATTTTACTGTTGTTGATGTTGTAGGGGTCTTTCACATAGCTAGAATTGTGTGTGTGTGTGTAAAAGATTGTGAGATGTTTGTATTGAGACTACTACACTGTCTGCTCTGATTCTAACAGTTAAAGTGATGTTCAACTATTCAGCAGCTCATGGCTTTGATAGTTATATGTGATACACCGATCAAATCCCAAATGGCACCCTATTCCCTACATAGTGCACTTTGACCAGAGCCCTATGCATTTGGGACACATCCACCATTGATACACAGAGGACAAGCATAGGTGCTGTGACAACAGGGTGAAGGGGCCTGGTGCAGTGCTGCTGGATTATGCCAGCCTAAGCAGTGTGACAGACAGTACCACTAACCTCAGCAGTGTGACAGACAGTACCACTAACCTCAGCAGTGTGACAGACAGTACCACTAACCTCAGCAGTGTGACAGACAGTACCACTAACCTCAGCAGTGTGACAGACAGTACCACTAACCTCAGCAGTGTGACAGACAGTACCACTAACCTCAGCAGCGTGACAGACAGCGTGACAGACGGTACCACTAACCTCAGCAGCGTGACAGACGGTACCACTAACCTCAGCAGCGTGACAGACGGTACCACTAACCTCAGCAGCGTGACAGACGGTACCACTAACCTCAGCAGCGTGACAGACGGTACCACTAACCTCAGCAGCGTGACAGACGGTACCACTAACCTCAGCAGCGTGACAGACGGTACCACTAACCTCAGCAGCGTGACAGACGGTACCACTAACCTCAGCAGCGTGACAGACGGTACCACTAACCTCAGCAGTGTGACAGACGGTACCACTAACCTCAGCAGTGTGACAGACGGTACCACTAACCTCAGCAGCGTGACAGACGGTACCACTAATCTCAGCAGTGTGACAGACGGTACCACTAACCTCAGCAGCGTGACAGACAGTACCACTAACCTCAGCAGTGTGACAGACAGCGTGACAGACAGTACCACTAACCTCAGCACTGTGACAGACGGTACCACTAACCTCAGCAGCGTGACAGACAGTACCACTAACCTCAGCAGCGTGACAGACAGCGTGACAGACAGTACCACTAACCTCAGCAGCGTGACAGACAGCGTGACAGACGGTACCACTAACCTCAGCAGCGTGACAGACGGTACCACTAACCTCAGCAGCGTGACAGACGGTACCACTAACCTCAGCAGCGTGACAGACGGTACCACTAACCTCAGCAGCGTGACAGACGGTACCACTAACCTCAGCAGCGTGACAGACGGTACCACTAACCTCAGCAGCGTGACAGACGGTACCACTAACCTCAGCAGCGTGACAGACGGTACCACTAACCTCAGCAGCGTGACAGACGGTACCACTAACCTCAGCAGTGTGACAGACGGTACCACTAACCTCAGCAGTGTGACAGACGGTACCACTAACCTCAGCAGCGTGACAGACGGTACCACTAATCTCAGCAGTGTGACAGACGGTACCACTAACCTCAGCAGCGTGACAGACAGTACCACTAACCTCAGCAGTGTGACAGACAGCGTGACAGACAGTACCACTAACCTCAGCACTGTGACAGACAGTACCACTAACCTCAGCAGCGTGACAGACAGTACCACTAACCTCAGCAGTGTGACAGACAGCGTGACAGACAGTACCACTAACCTCAGCAGTGTGACAGACAGCGTGACAGACAGTACCACTAACCTCAGCACTGTGACAGACAGTACCACTAACCTCAGCAGCGTGACAGACAGTACCACTAACCTCAGCAGTGTGACAGACAGCGTGACAGACAGTACCACTAACCTCAGCACTGTGACAGACAGTACCACTAACCTCAGCAGCGTGACAGACGGTACCACTAATCTCATCAGCGTGACAGACGGTACCACTAATCTCAGCAGAGTGACAGACAGTACCACTAACCTCAGCAGTGTGACAGAGAGTACCACTAACCTCAGCAGTGTGACAGACAGCGTGACAGACAGTACCACTAACCTCAGTGACGGGGGTCTCCTCTCTGAGCTCAATGCAGTGGGACGCCAGCAGCCCCAGCACCCGCATCACCTTAAACTTCCTGGAATACACACGCACATGCACACGCACACACATACACACAGGACACAGGGCTAACCATAAATGTCATAGTCTTCCTGGAATAGACAGACAGGTCACTTGTATAAATACATGGAAGACATCCACAGAAATAACACTGCTATTTTGTAAAGGCTAACAGTGATTTACAGCATATCCAGACCAGGCATCAGATCATTGTAAAGGCTAACAGTGATTTACAGCATATCCAGACCAGGCACCAGATCATTGTAAAGGCTAACAGTGATTTACAGCATATCCTGACCAGGCACCAGATCATTGTAAAGGCTAACAGTGATTTACAGCATATCCAGACCAGGCATCAGATCATTGTAAAGGCTAACAGTGATTTACAGCATATCCTGACCAGGCATCAGATCATTGTAAAGGCTAACAGTGATTTACAGCATATCCAGACCAGGCATCAGATCATTGTAACAGAATATCCAGACCAGGCACCAGATCATTGTAATGTGCAGTAGGCTACAGTACATGCTAGACATTATTTCCATGCATTGGCGCATGGAAAATGCAGAGAATGGTTGTGTGTATGTATGGGGTCGGACAGGTGGAAGCTAAAGGAACTCACACATCCCAGTTAGGTGCTAGACGCAGCTGCTGGGTCAACACAGGGAACTGTCACAAAGGGAGAGAACACAACAGCAGTTGTTAACACAGCAATATATCTACTGTACATATCATTCTTAGTATATATTTCAGTGGATATACGCACAGATTGCATTTGGATTACTGATACAGTGTTATTTGGGTTGTCAACTGGATTAGTTCTGACATTCATTACTTTTTTATTATTATTATTATTATTTGTGTACTTGATTGACATTTCTGCCGCACTGTCAGGAGCTGGTAACACAAGCATGTCAGGAGCTGGTAACACAAGCATGTCAGGAGCTGGTAACACAAGCATGTCAGGAGCTGGTAACACAAGCATGTCAGGAGCTGGTAACACAAGCATGTCAGGAGCTGGTAACACAAGCATGTCAGGAGCTGGTAACACAAGCATGTCAGGAGCTGGTAACACAAGCATGTCAGGAGCTGGTAACACAAGCATGTCAGGAGCTGGTAACACAAGCATGTCAGGAGCTGTTAACACAAGCATGTCAGGAGCTGTTAACACAAGCATGTCAGGAGCTGTTAACACAAGCATGTCAGGAGCTGTTAACACAAGCATGTCAGGAGCTGGTAACACAAGCATGTCAGGAGCTGGTAACACAAGCATGTCAGGAGCTGGTAACACAAGCATGTCAGGAGCTGGTAACACAAGCATGTCAGGAGCTGTTAACACAAGCATGTCAGGAGCTGTTAACACAAGCATGTCAGGAGCTGTTAACACAAGCATGTCAGGAGCTGTTAACACAAGCATGTCAGGAGCTGGTAACACAAGCATGTCAGGAGCTGGTAACACAAGCATGTCAGGAGCTGGTAACACAAGCATGTCAGGAGCTGGTAACACAAGCATGTCAGGAGCTGGTAACACAAGCATGTCAGGAGCTGGTAACACAAGCATGTCAGGAGCTGGTAACACAAGCATGTCAGGAGCTGGTAACACAAGCATGTCAGGAGCTGGTAACACAAGCATGTCAGGAGCTGGTAACAAAAGCATGTCAGGAGCTGGTAACACAAGCATGTCAGGAGCTGTTAACACAAGCATGTCAGGAGCTGTTAACACAAGCATGTCAGGAGCTGTTAACACAAGCATGTCAGGAGCTGGTAACACAAGCATGTCAGGAGCTGGTAACACAAGCATGTCAGGAGCTGGTAACACAAGCATGTCAGGAGCTGTTAACACAAGCATGTCAGGAGCTGTTAACACAAGCATGTCAGGAGCTGTTAACACAAGCATGTCAGGAGCTGGTAACAAGCATGTCAGGAGCTGGTAACACAAGCATGTCAGGAGCTGGTAACACAAGCATGTCAGGAGCTGGTAACACAAGCATGTCAGGAGCTGGTAACACAAGCATGTCAGGAGCTGGTAACACAAGCATGTCAGGAGCTGGTAACACAAGCATGTCAGGAGCTGGTAACACAAGCATGTCAGGAACTGGTAACACAAGCATGTCAGGAGCTGGTAACACAAGCATGTCAGGAGCTGGTAACACAAGCATGTCAGGAGCTGGTAACACAAGCATGTCAGGAGCTGGTAACACAAGCATGTCAGGAGCTGGTAACACAAGCATGTCAGGAGCTGGTAACACAAGCATGTCAGGAGCTGGTAACACAAGCATGTTAGGAGCTGGTAACACAAGCATGTCGCTGCACCCGCTATAACATCTGTGTAGGTGACCAATAAACTTTGATTTGACTTAACTACCAATGTCTAGGCTGCACCTCAAATGGCATCCTATGTCCTATATAGTGCACTACTTTTGAGGGCCCATACTATATAGGGAATAGGGTGACATTTGTGACGGACAATATGTGACGCACTTATATGTACAGTGCCTTCAGAAAGTATTTAGACCATTGACTTTTTCCACATTTTGTTACGTTATGGCCTTATTCTAAAATGTATTAAATAAATACCCCATAATGACAAGGTAAAAACAGGTTTTTAGAAAATGTTTGCACATTTATTAAAAATAAAAAACAGAAATACCTTATTTACATAAAAGTATTCAGACCTTTTGCTATGAGACTCTAAATTGAGCTCAGGTGCATCCTGTTTCCATTGATCATCCTTGAGATGTTTCTACAACTTGATTAGAGTCCACCTGTGGCAAAATCAATTGACTGGACATGGTTTGGAAAGGTACACACCTGTCTAGATAAAGTTCCACAGTTGACAGAGCAAAAACCAAGCCATGAGGTCAAAGGAATGGTCCATGGAGCTTTGAGACAGGATTGTGTTGAGGCACAGATCTGGGGAAGGATATCAAAACATTTCTGCAGCATTGAAGATCCCCAAGAACACAGTGGCCTCCATCATTCTTAAATGGAAGAAGTTTGGAACCACCAAGACTTTTCCTAAAGCTGGCCGCCAGGCCAAACTGAGCAATCGGGGATGAAGGGCCTTTGTCAGGGAGGTGACCAAGAACCCAATGGTCACTCCGACAGAGCTCCAGAGCTCCTCTGTGGAGATAGGAGAACCTTCCAGAAGGACAACCATCTCTGCAGCACTCCACCAATCAGGCCTTTATGGTAGAGTGGCCAGACGGAAGCCACTCCTCAGTAAAAGGCACATGACAGGCTGCTTGGAGTTTGCCAAAAGGCACCTAAAGACTCTCAGTTAAGAACAAATTCTTATTTACAATGACGGCCTACAACGACCAAACCCTCCCCTAAACCAGACAACGCTGGGCCAATTGTGCACCGCCCTATGGGACTCCCGATCACAGCCGGTTGTGATACAGCCCGGGATCGAACCCGGTTCTGTAGTGATGCCTCTAGCACTGCGATGCAGTGCCTTAAACCGCTGCGCCACTCAGGATGATAGAATCAAGATTCTCTGGTCTGATGAATCAAAGATTGAACGATTTTGGCCTGAATGCCAAGCGTCACGTCTGGAGGAAACCTGGCACCATCCCTACGGTGAAGCATGGTGGTGGCAGCATGATGCTGTGGGGATGTTTTTCAGCGGCAGGGACTGGGAGACTAGTCATGATTGAGGCAAAGATGAACGGAGAAAAGTACAAAGAGATCCTTGATGAAAACCTGCTCCAGAGCGCTCAGGACCTCAGACAGCGGCGAAGGTTCACCTTCCAACAGGACAACGGCCCTAAGCACACAGCCAAATCAACGCAGGAGTGGCTTCAGGACAAGTCTCTGAATGTCCTTGAGTGGCCCAGCCAGAGCCCAGACTTGAACTCGATCAAACATCTCTGGAGAAACCTGAAAATAGCTGTGCAGCGACACTCCCCATCCAACCTGACAGAGCTTGAGAGGATCTGCAGAGAATGGGAGAAACTCCCCAAATACAGGTGTGCCAAGCTTGTAGCGTCATACCCAAGAAGACTCGAGGCTGTAATCGCTGTCAAATGTGCTTCAACAAAGTACTGAGTAAAAGGTCTGAATACTTATGTAAATGTGATATTTCAGATCTTTATATTTAATAAATGAGCACAAATTTTTTAAATCTGTTTTTGCTTTCTCATTATGTGTGTAGATTGATGAGGAAAAATAACAATTTAATAAAATGTTTGAATAAGGCTGTAACGTAACAAAATGTGGAAAAAGTCAAGGGATCTGAATACTTACCTTTTCATTATTTTCTTCATCAGTCCAGTCGTCTTTCAGTAGTACAATACTGAATTAGTCAAGTTGCCAATACGTCACTGTCATAAACTCAGTCACGGCTGGCCATAGTGTCCGAATATGTCTAAAGAAATGATATACTAAAGATACCATGAGGTCTAATGATTGTGGTGATGTCATTTTCAGTTCAATCTGAGTGAGTGATGGAATGCCATCTAGTGGTTAATAGCTATAGGAGAAATATATTTACTACGCCTGAATCAATCCTCAGTCTGGACATTTCATTAAAAACAAATGAAGAGATTTGATCTTAAAAATTTGACCAGATTATGTCACAACGTAATACCTCATCACTGTAACGAGGAAGTAACTTTATGATATCTGTACGTCCAAATTGAACCCTATTCCCTATATAGTGCACTACTTTTGACTAGACCTCTACAGACCCTGGTCAAAAGGAGTGCACTATATAGGGAATAGGGTGTCATTTGGGACATCCTCCTGGTCTTTGTGCTCTCATACATAACTAGGGTCATTGAACATGTTACAGCTGAGCGGATCTCAGTAACAAAAAGTAAAGGAAATAGGAAGTTAATTTTATTATTATCTTGAGGAAAGCGTTAACTTCCTGGTCCCACCTAGCTGACTACTGTTTCAGCTTCCCACTGATCAACAGAGGCCAACACGTACTGTAGCTGTGCTAAGGAGCTCGGGTCACATGGTAAATATAGGAACCCTTTGATGGCTTTGTAGTGCCGCGGCCTTTCACCTTTCTAACACTTGAGAAGCCTCAGCAAGGCCAGAGGTTGTGTTGTGATTCTAAGAATTCTCTTCTGAGAGCATAGCCTAAGTTCTGAACACTTAAATTAGCCTAGAGGGGCCCATGTCTTGTTAAAAGCAGCAGCCCTGGGAGGAATGGCAGGCATGCTGGGTATGTGGTCAGGCCGACAGGCAGTGACCCTTCCCTTACCAGCTGGGAGTTGATGAGCCTGGTAGCTGTGTCCTTGTGGGCAGCTATGGTACACAGATAGCAGAGGAGGTTGAGTTTGGAGCGGACCGCCGCCGTGGTCTTATCAGCCTGGGCCTCCAGAGAAGAGCACAGCTGCTGCAGAAACCCCCTCCAGTCCTCAGAGCTCAGACAGGACAGCTTCTCCACTATAGGGGGGGTCAGAGGAGCTCAATAATCACACAGCCCAAACCGTTTTAGCTGTCTGTCTAACCTGTGTGTGTGTGTATATATAACACCTGCTAAACACCTGTCAATTTCAGAGTGTGTCCAAGTGTTACTCAGCGGCACAGCAGTCGAGAGCTTTCCTATTTGTTCTTCTTCATTACCTGAGTATGCTCGGACACACAAAGTCTTCGGGTCATATCGCACTGGAGCGGTCTTCAGAATCTGAAAAAATATATCATCTTTGTTACTAGAATGCACAAGAGTTGTGGATTGCCCACCTCTGTTCTTAAGAACAATTCAGAGTCCAAAGCCTAGGACCCTTGATAGATATGTCACAATGGGACGCCGGAATATCTGGTTCCGAGTCCACCGTCCATGGGGGACGCACAGCGTAACCACGCACCACCCTAAAATTCCCCATCAGCATGGACACTGAAACTATTGCTTAAATACAGAGCAAGTTTTAATGTCACATGCACAAATACAGTGAAATGCCTTTCATGTAAACTCAAAACCCAACAATGAAATAATTTTTTAAAACAGGAGAAATAAGAGCACAGTTGCATGATGTAGTACCTTTGGGTTGTCCATAATAGGTGTGACTGCCAGGTCAGAGTCAGTGTACACCAGGTCCTTTATACAGTAACTGATGTCATTCAGACCACTGGCCACAACACTGTCCTGAAGATGACAACGACCACAGTGATGTCATCATTACAAATGAGCACAATTACAGTATGTGATCATGTAGAACATCAAATCTAATCTCATTGTCACATGCTTCTACACAACAGGTGTAGACTAACAGTGTAATTCTTACTTACGGGCCCTTCCCAACCATGAACAGAGATTATTTTTTTTATAAAGTAGTCAACAGGCAACAGGATAGATAAGTCAAAAGAGTTACTGCGAAAAGGGTCAATGCAGATAGTTAAATAGTTAACCAATAGCTACCCAGACTAACTATTTAGCGGTCTTATGGCTTGGGGGTAGAAGCTGTTCAGGGTTCTGTTGGTTCGGAACCGCTTGCCATGCGGTAGCAGAGAGAACAGTCTATGACTTGGGTGGCTGGAGTCTTTGACAATTTTTAGGGCCTTCCTCTGACACCGCCTGGTGTAGAGGATCTGGGTGGCAGGGAGCTCAGCCCCAGTGATGTACTGGGCCGTGCACACTACCCTCTGTAGCGCCTTGAGGTTGGATGCCAAACAGTTGCCATACCAAGTGGTGATGCAGCCAGTCAAGATGCTCTCAATGGTGCAGCTCTAGAACGTTTTGAGGATCTGAGGGCCCATGCCAAATATTTTCAGCCTCCTGAGGGGGAAGAGACATTGTTGTGCCTTCTTCACAACTGTTTTGGTGTGTGTGTGTAATTCCTTAGCAATGTGGACAGCAAGGAACTTGAAGCTCTTGACCCACTCCACTACAGCCCAATAATCAAACATTATTCACACACCAGACTTGCAAAGATCTCATAAATTAAAGTGGCTAAAGCAGCTAAATGAAAGTGAAGTTTATAATACATAAGAATGTCCAATGTCCTTATGTTTACAGGAAATCCATCTGGAGGAAAAAATATGCACTTCACTGAGAATGCTGTAGAGGGCGACAAAGGTTAACAAACAACTGTAACCGAGAATAACCTTTGAAAATAATGAATTCTCAACTACCAGTTTCTGCAGTCTGCAGGCGCCATGGTAATAGTCTGATTACTATTACCATGTTTCTGATTACAGACAGCTCACAGAAAGATTACACTTCAAATGTAATTGTGGAGAAGGTTTCAGAGGTATGGCAGAGCTCTCCTTTGGCTATTTGATAAGAGAATAACTCACTTGAGGTAATGGTGTCCTATTGGGTGGATCTCTTGCAGTGCAACTCATTCTTGGAGTTGGACAAGAGCTGATTGATGAAAAAAATCACATAAAACATGCTTCATTTTTAGATTTAAAAAAACATTAATTAAAAAAAATATATATAGTATTTTCCAGTTTGACTTAGTCAAGCTGTTGATCCAACACAATGTTCAGTAAATGATCAGAACAACTGGAGATGAACACTGATCATACCTGAGGAGGAATATGGACTCCCTGGTATCTTTGTCCAGTGCACTCTTTGGTCTGAGCTCTGTCATGTTGTCTAGGAGAAGAAGAAGATTAGAACTATGTTCAGACATAGCACCTACACTGTCATCAGCTGTCATCAACATGTCTTCTTCCACCTTCCCAGAAAGCATTACCTAATCGGAATGATTTGTTGGGGTGCATGCAGACGGGCTCCTCTGCCCCCGTGGCCCCTCCCTGTACTCCTCTGTATCCCCCTCCTGGTCCCTGGGAGGTCACTGAGACAGGTGTCACTGCTGATGACTGGCTAGAGGCACAGACACCCCTCCTCCCCACACTGCAGCCAAAGGATAGGTCAGCTATCAGCTAGTGCATATCAACTAAAGTAAAACACCACCACACTACAAACAGCAAGGAAACACATGACCTTAGACTTATGTAACTACACAGTAATAAGACACCTGTAGTAGCAACACTGTAGTTACAGAGAACCTGCTGTGTTATTACATAGTTATAGACTTTAGAGGTATAGGTTATTACACAAGTGAAACGGACTGTTATCTTATGGTCATATTGCACTTAGTAAATCATATTCAACATCAGCAACACGTTTGTGTCTGTGCTCTGTGAAGTCCTTTGTCTTCCTGCCACTAACGGCTCACAGTACAACCCATCTGATTGGGCAGGTCCAGGCTCCATCCTGAACACACAGGCATGGTTTATGATAACATCAGACCAACATGCATTCTCAAGAAGTTATGTCATGAGAAAAGGCCGGGGAGGGAGATATGCAACTGCACAACAGTGTTTGGCGTTGAAACAGGTGAGACAGAGCTTCTCAAACAGTTTATAAATGACCTGTCTATGTACATTAAACTAACATTGGCAGATAAATGCTTGCTGTACAAGTCCATTTCCTACAATTGCAGAACAAAGGTTTAGACTTTAAAGGGATACTTTGGGATTTTGGCAATGAGGCCCTTTATCTACTTCCCCAGAGTCAGATGAACTTGTTGATACCATTTTTATGTACAGTATCTGCATCCAGTATGAAGAAAGTTAGAGGTAGTTTTGCAAACTAATGCTAACAAGCAGTCTATGGTATCCGTTAGCATGATAGACTTCCAGTCGTTGCGCTAGCGCTAGTTAGCAACTTCCTTCAAAATGCATGCAGAGATAGAAAAAATGGTATTCACAAGTTCATTGCCAAAATCCTGAAGTATCCCTTTAAGGGGATCAATAAAATGCTAAAATTCAGCATGTTACAAATAAACTTGGATTTGATTTGATGTTTAACATGTAATCCATGTCCAAACATGAAAGACCCAATATAATGCTTTGTGTTGAGGCCAGAGGCCACAATTAGAGGAAATGGTGCAAACCACCAGGGAGTGTAATGAGGTAACTCCTTTGAGGAAACGAGACTGAGACCAGGCCTGTATTCACAAAGCATCTCAGAATAAGTGTACTGATCTAGGATCAGTTCCCTCCTGTCCATGGAATCTTATTCATTGTGATCTAAAAGGCAAAACAGATCCTAAATCAGCACTCCAACTCTGAGACGCTTTGTGAATAAAGGCCCTGATGGTTATATGAAACATAAACATTACCTGGAGCTGAATGAGACATCTTCTTCTTCTTCCTCCTCGCTGGTGTGGACCTCGGAGAACACTCCTCTCCAGAATGGGTGGGCCGTAACTGAGCCCAGTTTATCCTAAGGAGAACAGTTAAAAGCTGAAGTCTAATATAAGCACTCTCTTTCTGACCAACTTATGTCGGCCTACTTGTCCTACACAGGTAGCCTAGTGGTTAAGAGCGTTGGGCCGGTCACCGAAAGGTCGCTGCTTCGAATCCCTGAGCCAGCAAGGTGGAAGAATCTGCCGTTCTGCTCTTGAGCAATGCAATTAAACCCCAACAACAACTGCTCCTTGGGCACTGATGACGTCGATTAAGGCAGCCCCCGCCCCCCCCCCCACACACCTCTCTGATTTAGAGGGGTTGGGTTAACATTTCTGTTGAAGGCATTCAGCTGTGCAACTGACTAGGTATCCCCCTTTCCAAAGGTCATATGTCAAAGGGATAATATGAATTATCCATCATAGAAACTTCAAACCAAGAATCTGATTGGTGAAGGGAGTAGGGCCGTACCTCTTCTGCGGTCTTTCTGAAGCAAACCTTTAAGCAGGCTTTGGAACTCTTGTGTAGGCTTGCAGGAAGAAGCCCCTTAACAACAAAGACGATTTGGACTAGAATTAAGATGCTCTTATACATAAACATATTTTGTTAGCAATAAAAATTGCCATTTTACCCATTTGCCTTGGAGATTGAGGATCCTGAAGTAATATCAGCTCAATCAACTCAGAAAACGTCTCGGAGAAAAAGGTGGTTTTCCTGACAAATGACCACAAAACAAGAACAGAAGTATTTAGGGTATGAAATGAGTACTGTTATTAATGTCAATAAATCCAGTGATTTGATAGCCTGAGTGCCAGTCGTTTGTGCTACTGTACCAACTACTTGTCACTTGTCATTACAATTAATGAGTTGCAAGAGGGCAAACAGATCTGGACACAGCCCAAGTGATTTTGATGAGTACTGAAAACATCTCATAGAATATACAGCCCAGGGCCCACAGATCACTACTGATACTGTGGTCCCCCCCTTTGACCCCTCTGGGCACAGTATACGGAGAGACCCTGAATGAAAGACAAAGACATCTCCATTATACAACATATTGAAAAGTGTGATATAACATGATATTTGTGGGACCCTGTGTTTATAAGCGTGGATATCGACTCTGCCACTTGAGCATGCTTTGTGACTTTGGGCAGAAGGTTGAGGGCTTCATCGACAACCGCGAGCAAGCTCACTCTCCCTGCCTGTTTCATTACAACTGGGGTCAGAAGTTGGATCACTTCTCCTGCCTGTTTCATTACACTGGGGTCAGAAAGTTGGATCACCTCTCCCTGCCTGTTTCATTACATTGGGGTCAGAAGTGGTCACTTCCCCTGCCTGTTTCATTACACTGGGTCAGAAGTTGGATCACTCTCCCTGCCTGTGTTTCATTACACTGGGGTCAGAAGTTGGATTACTCTCCCTGCCTGTTTCATTACACTGGGGTCAGAAGTGGATCACTCTCCTGCCCGTTTCATTACACTGGGGTTAGAAGTTGGATCACTCTCCCTGCCCATTCATTACACTGGGTCAGAAGTTGGATTACTCTCCCTGCCTGTTTCATTACACTGGGGTCAGAAGTTGGATCACTCTCCCTGCCTGTTTCATTACACTGGGGTCAGAAGTTGGATCACTCTCTGCCTGTTTCATTACAACTGGGGTCAGAAGTGGATCACTCTCCCTGCCGTTTCATACACTGGGGTCAGAAGTTGGATCACTCTCCCTGCCTGTTCATTACACTGGGGTCAGAAGTTGGATCACTCTCCCTGCCTGTTTCATTACACTGGGGTCAGAAGTTGGATCACTCTCCCTGCCTGTTCATTACCTGGGTCAGAAGTTGGATCCCACTTCTCTTCTGACACCAGTGTAATGAAACAGGCTGAGTTTGTCCTGCGAACAATGTAGCGACCCTGGTAGGATATGGATAGAACATTCTAGTAAACATCCAATAGTAAGGGTAATCAACGAGGGCCTATTGTGTCTATGGAAAATCAGGAACGACGCGCTAGGGGAGTGGAAACTGACGTTCACGGAGTTGCATTATTTCCAGAGAACGCATTGAGCCCGAGTTGATTATCCCTTTTATGCCATGGCTATAATTTAACACATTGCCGGTAGACGTGTTAATTTACCGGTAGAAATCCACTGAGTGTAGCTAGCAAGTTTACTCGATAGCTACAGTAGTTGCCTTGGTAACCAAACAAACAGACTTCCTAGTTTAGCTAACCAAACCATCAGTCCTAGCTTGCTATTATGAAATCAAATTCAACAATGCCAATAATGTTTTCTCAATTCGACTTATGCTTTCAAAAGCAGCACAAACATAGAACATGTAAGAATGAACTAAAGCCATTGAATTCTACCATGGGGATATACCGTGCGTTATAGGGAAATTATACACACTCTAGAATGCCCTTCAATCCAATCAGATACGAGTATTCAACAATGCCATGGTATAACAATATGTACTGTAAGGGTCACCTTGGATTCTGTTCTTGATATTTCTTCTCGATGTGTTTTCTTTGCCATCCCCTCCACCTGTTTCCTCTGCTGTGACTAAAGCGAAAAACTCCTCCAGATTCTCCCCCTCAGCTTTAGACAGGCAGAAGTTAGAGTACTTCAATGTGCCAGGGCCATCCAACAAGATCTATAGGAGGAAAAAACACAAGGTCATAATCAAATTCCATTGACTTCATGAAATCAAAACTGAGACACAAATAAATGTTGGCTAAAAATAATCAGCATTGCTTAGTTGACAAAAAGAGCTCATTGGGTCTACAGTGTTAGGATGGTTTGTTCCATAGAATGTATTAATGTCAGATGAGCCTCAATATAGAGTTGATTGTTTGACCAATTGAAAATGAGAGAGTCAGGACATCTATACTGTACCGCACCTTGGAGGGAGTGAGGTCAGAGAACACGATACCAGCATCATGGATGTATCTCAAGCCTTTGACCAGATCGATGGCAAATTCCCTCACTACATCTTCTGACAGGCACTCATCCTGGGTGATGACTGACTCCAGTGAACCCCCTAAATATAGAGACATTATGAATGATTATTATTATCCTACCATTATACACTATCAAATCACATTCATACTTTGTGAAGTGTAAGGTAAAAGGTTGACATAAGGGTAACGATGGTATTCTTACAGTACCAAATAAGCATCTCACCCTGTGCACAGTTCCACTACAAGCCATAGATGGTTGCTGGTTTCATACCACTCATAGAAGGTTACCACATTCTCATGTTTTATGTCATGAGTTAGCCGTACCTGTGGATACAGCATGGCTCAGTCAGTGTTCAAATCAAATTGTATTGGTCACATACACGTTTAGCAGATGTTATTGCGGGTGTAGCAAAATGCTTGTAAAATGTTACTCAGTCAAACCAGTTGAAAGGGATGTGTGTACTACTAGGAAGGGATGCTGGATACTTACGTGGTTTGTAATTTCATGTCTTTTTGACTTGTCACTGCAAATAATTGCAACAAAATTGATGCTCCCTTTCCTCCTCCCCTTATAAACCACTGACTTGCGTCCTGTTCCAATTTCCTCATACAGGATGAAGTTTTCCATCTGCACAGAAGATTCTCAAGTTAGGGAAGTGGTTGGAAACTAGTAAATGGCATTGGCATTTAGCTAGTTAAACTAGGTCGCTAAATGCTAGCTAATTTGCTAGGTAACGCTAACGTTAACTGTTTTACTGACAGAAGCAAGCTGTGCAGACCAACTGTACGGTCCATGCAAGTTCAATCATAAAACCAGACAGCCAATCCCCAAAACAGATAAACGGTTTAATACATGCAAGAATACACAAACTAACTGTAACATACACGAACTAGTTAAATTGCTTTATAATAAAAATACATATTATTAAAAAGCGCGTGTTTTTACCTTCAAATCCCCCTCCAACTCAAACTCAAAGCGCGAAGTTGTACCGGATATCACTTTGGATCATTTATCCTACTGTAGGGGGGTAAAAAATACATGGTTTTAAGAACAATTAAGCTAATCATGTTTTATTTATCTTTTACATTGGATGGATGTATAAACTAATATTAAACTTTAAATGTGTATGAAAAGGATCCATAACAAGAATTTACTAGTGTCTTTTTGTATTTCATTATTTAGCTTGAATACCTCTGACTGAGCTATTCCTTGGTTACTAGGATACAAGGAAGGACGCGGCAGTAGTGCACACACAATGCAAGGTTATGCGTCTTCTTGTGAACAGAGACAGACAAAGCACAGAGTTTTCATACTAAAACATATTTGGACAAAACAGGCCCACATAATGTTGACTGCCTACTCAAACTGTGGACATAGGTCTAGCTAGCATTCGCAAATATGGTGATAATTATTGGATCCATCCCTCCAACCTGGGATAGACCCATACCCTAAAATATGATATTATATTCTATATGAATTAGCTATATATTGTATTATATTATTATATCCTGTGTAAAATAAATCCCTGGAACCTGATAGATTGTATAGTAGCTAACTCTCCCTTTCTTTCTCTAGTGCTCTGTCTGTTTGTCTGTCTTCCTGTCCTCGCCCACTCTGCCCACTTCCTTGCTCCCAGAAAACTCCTAACCTGGCTTTGATAGCTATTGAGGGAAAACTGTAGAGGGGCAAGTAAGGATAAATGCACAGGGCAGTGCACTTCAATCTGAACTGTTACTGAACTGGTGTGAACATGGAGGAGGTGAGGGCCCTGGCGGAGTGGTGCCTGGAAAAATAACCTCTTCCTCAACGGCAACAACACGAAGGAGCAGATCGTGGACTTCAGGAAACAGCAGAGCCTCTATCCATATCGATTGGGCCGCAGTGGAGAAAGTGGAAAGCTTCAAGTTCCTCTACGTACACATCACTGACAATCTGAAATGGTCTACCACACAGACAGTGTTGTGAAGAAGGCGCAACAGCGCCTCTTCAACCTCAGGAGGCTGAAGAAATGTGTCTTGCCCCTAAGACCCTCACAACCTTTACAAATGCACAATTGAGAGCATCCTGTCGGTCTGTATCACCGCCTGGTGCGGCAACTGCACCGGCCGCAACCGCAGGATTTCTAGAGGGTGGTGAGGTCTACCCCAACACACTCTGCCTGCCCTCCAGGACATCTACAGCACCCGATTGACACAGGAAGGCCAAAAGATCATCAAGGACATCAACCACCGAGCCACGGACGGTTCACCCCGGTGCCATCCAGAAGGCGAGGTCAGTACAGGTGCATCAAAGCTGGAACCGAGAGACTGAAAACAGCTTCTAGCTCAATGCCATCAGACTGTTAAATAGCCATCACTAGCCAGCTACCACCCGGTTACTCAACCCTGCACCTTAGAGGCTGCTGCTCCATATACATAGACATGGAATCACTGGTCACTTTAATAATGGACACTAGTCACTTAATAATGTTTACATACTGCTTTACTCATACTGTATTCAATTCTACTGTATTTAGTCAATGCCACTCCAACTTTGCTCATCCTAATATTGATAGATTTCTTAATTCCATTCTTTTACTTTTAGATTTGTGTGTATTGTTGTGAATTGTTAGATACTATTGCACTGTTGGAGCTAGGAACACAAGCATTTAGCTACACCCGCAATAACATCTGCTAAATATGTGTAGTGACCAATAAAAATTGATTTTGAAGACATTAAGTGAAGCTTGTTGTCGGGCAGAAGCAAGTAGATAAAGGTCAGATGTTCTTTTGAGTGTTCAAAGGGCCTTTTATTCTCTGGTGTTTTCAGACAACACACATACAGTAGGCATAATCTCTCTCCTCTCTTTCTCTTTTCTCTGTCTGTGTGTGTGTGTGTGTGTGGTGTGTGTGTGTGTGTGTGTGTGTGTGTGTGTGTGTGTGTGTGTGTGTGTGTGTGTGTGTGTGTGTGTGTGTGTGTGTGTGTGTGTGTATGTGTGTGTGTGTGTGCGTGCGTGTGTGTGTGTGAGAAAGAGAGCGAGAGAGAGAGCATGCACATGCTTGCGTGTGTGACAGATACAGATCAATGAAATCAAAATATTGTCACATGCATGAAGCTTGTTGTCGGGCAGAGCAAGTAGATAAAGGTCGGATGTTCTTTTGAGTGGTCAAAGGGCCTTTTATTCTCTGGTGTTTTCAGACAACACACATACAGTAGGCATAATCTCTCTCCTCTCGTTCTCTTTCTCTGTGTGTGTGTGTGTGTGTGTGTGTGTGCGTGCGTGCGTGCGTGCATCCGTGTGTGTGTGTGTGTGAGAAAGAGAGCGAGAGAGAGAGAGCATGCACATGCTTGCGTGTGTGACAGATACAGATCAATGAAATCAAAATATTGTCACATGCATACAGTCTATTGTCAGGTGCCACTGCCAACAAGGCTTGACAGTAGCTAACATGCTCCAGGTAGGGCCTACGCTACTCTATGGTTGACCACTGTGTGCTACTCTATGGTTGACCCCTGTGTGTGTGAGAATGTGAGTATGAGTGTGAATGTGTGTGTGTGTGTTTGTGGGTGACATAAGAAGTTATGATCTATTCTTTTCTACTCTGTCTTCAAGATCTAGCCTGGTAACATACTATACAGATGGAATGTAGACGTTTACTTTAATAGGCCAACCATTTGACAGAATTAGTCTGTAGCCGCCTCCCTTCACACAAACACCTAACCCATTCATAGATGCTAACTGCTTTAGCGCCTATTGACGATATTATCTTCTGGCCGGGGGAGTTTTGTTAAGATCCCTAGACGCTCGATAGAACATATGGAACATATTTTTCATATCAGCAAGAAATAATAATGATAATAATAATAAAGCTTAAATTACTACACACCTTTATAAGGTTAGGGTTATTTTATTCCCCCCAAAAATATTTAACCTTTATTTAACCAGGTAGGCCAGTTGAGAACAAGTTTCCATTTACAACTGCGACCTGGCCAAGATAAAGCAAAACAGTACGACAAGAACAACAACACAGAGTTACACATAAACAAACATACAGTCAATAACACAATAGAAAAATCTATGTACAGTGTGTGCAAATGTAGAAAAGTAGGGAGGTAAGGCAATAAACAGGCCATGGAGCGAAATAATTACAATTTAGCATTAATACTGGAGTGATAGATGTGCAGATGATGATGCGCAAGTAGAGATACTGGGGTGCAAAAGAGCAAGAGGATAAGTAACAATATGGGGAAGAGGTATTTCGGTGTGCTATTTACAGATTGGCTGTGTACAGGTGCAGTGATCGGTAAGCTGCTCTGACAGCTGATGCTTAAAGTTAGAGAGGGAGATATAAGACTCCAGCTTCAGTGATTTTTGCAATTGGTTCCAGTCATTGGCAGCAGAGAACTGGAAGGAAAGGCAGCCAAAGGAAGTGTTGGCTTTGGGGATGACCAGTGAAATAGACCTGCTGGAGTGCGTGCTACGGTGTTGGTGTTACTATAGTGACCAGTGAGCTGAGATAAGGCGGGGCTTTACCTAGCAACGACTTATAGATGACCTGGAGCCAGTGGGTTTGGCGACGAATATGTAGTGAGGGCCAGCCAACGAGAGTATACAGGTCGCAGTGGTGGGTAGTATATGGGGCTTTGGTGACAAAACGGATGGCACTGTGATAGACTACATCCAATTTGCTGAGTAGAGTGTTGGAGGCTATTTTGTAAATGACATCGCCGAAGTCAAGGATCGGTAGAATAGTCCGTTTTACGAGGGTATGTTTGGCAGCATGAGTGAAGGAGGCTTTGTTACGAAATAGGAAGCCGATTCTAGATTTCATTTTGGATTGGAGATGCTTGATGTGAGTCTGGAAGGAGAGTTTACAGTCTAACCAGACATCTAGGTATTTGTAGTTGTCCACATATTCTAGGTCAGAACCGTCCAGAGTAGTGATGCTAGTCAGGCGGGAGGGTGCAGGCAGCAATCGGCTGAAGAGCATGAACTTAGTTTTACTTGCATTTAAAAGCAGCTGGAGGCCACGGAAGGAGAGTTGTATGGCATTGAAGCTTGTTTGGAGGTTTGTTAACACAGTGTCCAAAGAAGGGCCAGATGTATACAGAATGGTGTCGTCTGCGTAGAGGTGGATCAGAGAATCACTATCACCAGACATCATTGATATATACAGAGAAAAGAGTCGGCCGAGAATTGAACCCTGTGGCACCCCCATAGAGACTGCCAGAGGTTCGGACAACAGGCCCTCCGATTTGACACACTGAACTCTATCTGAAAAGTAGTTGGCGAACCAGGCGAGGCAGTCATTTGAGAAGCCAAGGCTATTGAGTCTGCTGATAAGAATGTGGTGATTGACAGTCAAAGGCCTTGGCCAGGTTGATGAAGACGTCTGCACAGTACTGTCTTTTATCGATGGCGGTTATGATATCGTTTAGGACCTTGAGCGTGGCTGAGGTGCACCCATGACCAGCTCTGAAACCAGATTGCATAGTGGAGAAGGTACGGTGAGATTCGAAATGGTCGGTGATCTTGGCTTTTGAAGATTTTAGAAAGGCAGGGCAGGATGGATATAGGTCTATAACAGTTTGGGTCTAGAGTGCTTTCCAATCTTTGGGGATCTCAGACAACACGAAAGAGAGGTTGAATAGGCTAGTAATAGGGGTTGCAACAATTTCGGCAGATCATTTTAGAAAGAGAGGGTCCAGATTGTCTAGCCCAGCTGATTTCTAGAGATCCAGATTTTGCAGTTCTTTCAGAACATCAGCTGTCTGGATTTGAGTGTAGGAGAAGAGGGGCCTTGGGCAAGTTGCTGCAGGGGGTGCTGAGATGTTGGCCGGTAGGGATAGCCCGGTGGAAAGCATGGCCAGTGGTAGAAAAATGCTTATTGAAGTGATCGATTATCGTAGATTTATCGGTGGTGACAATGTTTCCTATCCTCAGTGCAGTGGGCAGCTGGGAGGAGGTGCTCTTATTCTCCATGGACTTTACAGTGTCCCAAAACATAGTGTTTCCACACAACCATATCTCCATGTCGGCCACCTGTGCTAATTAGTTATCTAGCGTGCTCTGAACAACTGTGTGTAAATGTAACTTTGGAGAAAGTGTATTTCGTCACAGCTTATGGATCTGTGCAGTAGGCTAAGTGTCTCGTTTTTATTTGAAATATTATTTCTCACTGATATGAAAGATAAGGAGCATATGTTTTGAAAACCGTTTTGCAAGTGATGATTATTGATGCTTCTAAACGTTAAAGCACAGTGTCAGAATTGTAGTTCACACACATCCAACAATGTGCGAAGCTAACTGATGAAAACCCTACAGATAATAAGGGTTTTCAAGAGCTATAGCACCCTCCAGCTGTGAGGAGAGTGATGTCATCATGTTCGATGCGTTCAAGTGGAATGTGACACTGGTAGCGATCAGCGTGGATTTTGGACACACTCACACCCGGCTTTCTCTACAACTTGATGAAATCTTGTCGCATCCGATTCTGTGTTATAGTACTGCACTCTTATTATTTTTTCGCCATAACTTGGAGGCTTCTCTGAGACAGTGTAAGCTAAACGCTGATGCTGAACGAACCAAGAAAACGAAACATAGCATGCTGCCTGCGCTACTTTTCTTTCATCCGTAGGCTACATTTGCTTCAGAAGTTTTCTCCCCAAATGTAAGCGACGGCGAAGGTGTTTTTGTACGTTTCTTTGGTTGTTCATGCACTTTTACTTTTTGTGCTATTTAGTATTTTGTCTATAAAACAGACCAACAGTTCCATGGACAATATTTTAGAAAAGCGGGTGGTCTCCATTTACGGAACACAATTGGCGAGTGAATGAATTGAGGCCATACACAGAAAGGAAACAGTTGATTAGGCACTACGAACTGAAATCATTCGGAATCTTTGTCGCTATTCACGTGGTAAGTGTCATCACAGTTCATTGAGTATCGGCTGCCTACAATTGGAAACATTGTGTCAACGTAAATAAATACTGATTATTATGTAGCATATGCACACCTTGTGTTACACCCCTACCTCATTTGCGCACACTGTATATAGACTTTTTCTACTGTGTTATTGACTGTATGTTTGTTTATTCCATGTGTAACTCTGTGTTGTTGTATGTGTCGAACTGCTTTGCTTGATCTTGGCCAGGTCGCAGTTGAAAATGAGGACTTGTTCTCAACTAGCCTACCTGGTTAAATAAAGCTGAAATAAAATAAATAACTCACTGACCGACATTTTGACAGGTTACTTTATGTGCACGAGAGTGCCCCAGCTTGTGGATCAGTAGAATGTGATGTGACATTCTGATTCCATTTATCTCCCTCCTTAAATCCAGATGCAAAATCGAAGCCGTGTGTCTAGAGGCAGGGTTTAATACGCTTTCTTATACAAAGCAGATTGATCCGATTACATTCAAGCTTTCTTAACGTTTAACTGAACCAACACTGAGGCATAATGGCTTGCTGTCTTCAAGGTATATTTGATCAGTGTTTCATGCAGAGGCTGGTGGACTGGGAGTCTTTTTCTTGAGGGCCACGATGGACTATAAATGAAGCAGTCGAGAAGGCACATGATCTGCCTGTAAACATACACCATAACAAATTCCCTATTAGTCAGCTTCATTCCCAAAATATTTTTGTAACATTTTTTTATCACAATGACACCTTCCTTTTATTTCCATTATATGAGCAGTGAGGTAATGGATCTTAACCCGCTGCATAACCTAACACATATTGGTTCACTTTGTTCCTTTCATGTCTCCAGACGTACAAGCTTTCCAGATTGCTGGCTATGTTTGGCCAGAAGCATAGGCCACCATCCCAGACTTTAAAGGCAGAGATACTGAGGCCACCTGGACTATTTACATTGACACCCCTCCCCTTTGTTTTTACACTGCTGCTACTCACTGTTTATTATCTATGCATAGTCATTTTACCCCTACCTACATGTACAAATTACCTCAACTAACTCGTTATTGTTGTTTTACTGTTACTTTTTATTTTATTTTTTACTTTAGTTTATTTAGTAAATGTTTTCTTAACCAACAATGCAGTTCAAGAAATGGAGTTAAGTGCTTGTAAGTAAGCATTTCACGGTAAGGTCTACTACACCTGTTGTATTCGTCACGTGACAAATAACATTTTATTTGATTTTGATTTGCTTTTAGCTGTTCTCAACTACACACACACATAATTTATATCTGATACACTGGCATTTTGAGATCCAATATTCAAGGCCACATTAAATGCACTAGTTCAAACATACATGTGTGTCATAATCATGCCCTATTGGTACCATGCCAGACTTTCATGCATTGGTATTGAGGCTGCTCTCAACTACTCAACCACACACACACACAGGTCTGTGGTGGTGTTTCCATCTGATACGGTGGCACATCCAATACTCAAGGCCACATTAAGTTCAAACAATCATGTGTGTCATAATACTAATCATGCCCTATTGACCATTGTGAAACACGTGTCACATAGGTGCCCTTACTAAATCACCCTGGTGCCTGAAACTGAAAGCAGCCTATACTCTACTGCTGCTGTGAAGATGGCTCTTGGTGTGTGTGTGTGTGTGTGTGTGTGTGTGTGTGTGTGTGTGTGTGTGTGTGTGTGTGTGTGTGTCTGTGTCTGTGTCTCAGTCAGGATCAGCCGGGGCCATGCCATCCATGCGTGATTTATAATCCCTGTGTTTTAACAGATTGCATCCGAGCAGCTCAATAATTGTGCCATTCCCTGCAGCAGAGAGAGATGATGGGTTGTATAACCAACCATACAGCTGAGCATTAGGACTGGGGTTATATATTGTTCTTAGACATAGTTCATGATCCCACTGTGATTTAGTGTGGAGAGACTTTCGAGGAACACATGGGTCCATTGCTTTCCTACTCATTTCACAATCTCTGGGAAAAGCGACTGGCCTTATTACGGTCTCTTGCATTTTCTCATCCTCTTAATGCATGAGTGATTTCTTCTTCTCTGCTCTTCTGCACGTGTGTTTTGGCCTGAACGCCTGGAGAGCTTGGTCGTGTTCCCCTGCTCAGACGTTGCGTGCATCAACCAATGGTTGCGTGTCACATCATCGACTGTGCCGTTGGGCACCAGATTGCTATAACATATGATGTGGTAAACTGATGCCTATCCAGGCGTTGTTAGATCTGGTATACTTCAGCAACACCTGGGCAGAGGAACGCTCCCCTCATCTCTCTAGCTCACCCCAACTTCACTCTCTCGCTCACCCCTAACCTCACTCTCTCGCTCACCCCTAACCTCACTCTCTCGCTCACCCCTAACCTCACTCTCTCGCTCACCCCTAACATGACTCTCTCGCTCACCCCTAACCTCACTCTCTCGCTCACCCCTAACCTCACTCTCTCGCTCACCCCTAACATGACTCTCTCGCTCACACCTAACCTCACTCTCTCGCTCACCCCTAACCTCACTCTCTCGTTCACCCCTAACCTAACTCTCTCGCTCACCCCTAACCTCACTCTCTCGCTCACCCCTAACCTCACTCTCTTTCACCCCTAACCTCACTCTCTCTCACCCCTAACCTCTCTCTCTCTCTCTCTCTCTCGCTCACCCCCTAACTCTCTCTCTCTCTCCCCCCTACTCTCTCTTCTCTCTCGCTCACCCCTAACTCTCTCTCTCTCTCTCGCTCACCCCTAACTTCTCTCTCTCTCTCTTTCACCCCTAACCTCTCTCTCTCGCTCACCCCAAACCTCTCTCTCTCTCTCTCTTTCTCGCTCACCCCTAACTTCTCTCTCTCTCTCGCTCACCCCTAACCTCTCTCTCTCGCTCACCCCAACCTCTCTCTCTCTCTCTCTCTCGCTCACCCCAAACCTCTCTCTCTCTCTCTCTCTCTCGCTCACCCCAAACCTCACTCTCGCTCACCCCTAACCTCACTCTCTCTCCCTCTCCTAACCCCTCTCCCCCTCTTTCACCTCTAACTCTCACTGCTCCTATTTATGGCAGCCAGTATCACTCACTATAATTAGGTGGTTCATGTTGTGTCTGTATGTCCAGTCCAATCCTGCTAGGCTAGATTTGTTTGGCCTATCCTATTCTAACTTGCCTAGAGCTGAGGTATAGACATGGCTAATGGACTGATGAAATAAGAGGGTCCACTCTTGCAGTCACTTCTCTCTATTCTTACATACAGTAATTATGAAGCATGTTTTACTAGTTGAACGTCTACTGCCTACGTAACCAACACTTACTGAGCCTTTACAGTTCATATCTATTTCTGCAGTCGATCAGGCACTACATCTCTCCATTTAGTCTAATACAGCTCATATCTATTTCTGCAGTTGATCAGGCACTACATCTCTCCATTTAGTCTAATACAGCTCATATCTATTTCTGCAGTTGATCAGGCACTACATCTCTCCATTTAGTCTAATACAGTTCATATCTATTTCTGCAGTCGATCATTGTGTTTACTTGATAGCTACATACACAAATAGCTAGCTAGAACAAAAGTGTTAATAAGATTAAAATTCATTAAAAAGATTTAAAAGCAAGTCAACATCAATATAACATCAATATCCCGTTCCTCTTTTTCACCAGTTGTGCAACATGCTGAGAGGCAGTTTCATCATTCAAAGAATTGAAGCAAAGTAACCCCTCCAGATGACTAACAATTAATTCATCCCTAGTATAAATGTTAAACTAAAGGTTTTTCTACAGTTGAAGTTGAACTGTTTTTTTAATCAAATGAGTTCACATCATCTGTCTAATCTCACAAGCATTCACATTTGAAATATATATGCATGATTTGTTGATAGTTTATAGTTGATATCCTGAGGCACACTAGCTAGCGTTAGCCATGGCAGAAAGACATGGAGACTCCTCCTTTCAGCAAGTCCAGATTAACTGCCTGCCTCACTACAGTGTGCCTGAGTCTCCTGCTGGAATGAGGCATGTTGGGGCTCTGAGCTCAGCTCCATTCTTTGGCCTCTCCTTTGTAAATAAAGCTTTTGTTTTTTTGGGGCAATGGGCATCCCACTTTCTGCCTTTCTACCCAATCACAGCTACAGACAGCAGCTTCAAATATTGCTCAACACAGAGCTGACTGCTTGAACAGGAGGGACAACCCTTTTCCTCTAGTTGTTGGGAAATGTAGGCCCAGTGTCCTAGCAGTTGGCTGCTGGCAGCAGAACACTGTCCGAGGGTCCAATTAGAATGAGCAGGTTTAATTTCTAGTTGACCTCTCCCCCCCCCACTTGTATATGACAGATTCATCGCAACATTTATTCCATGGCAAACAAGGTAGGGGGACAAGTGGGGGACACAAAGTGATTATTAATCATAGCAGAATGAGCAGTTTAACTGTAAGTCTCTACACAGCCACAGATAAAGGAACACACCATCCCACCACCTTTCCTCAGAAAGTGTTCCTCTGTGTGTGACTGAGGCAGTCAACAGAAGCAGGCCTCTGAGTTGATCCCATAATGCCTCCACTCCCGTTGTTCTCTCCTTTGTTCAGTTAGTTTCAGGGGGACTGTTAAGAAAGAGTTACATTACTTTGGAGACGTGCCCTGAAATATAATGGGAGAGAGAGCAGACCAGAGTTCCTGTGGAAAATGTGAGACCTCGGAATGAGCTGGCGGAGAAAAACCCATTAAAGAAACATTTTTCATTCAGCTAGCTATTAATAGTCAGGCAGGCTAATGGTGTCTAGTTGAATGCATAGTTTTTCTGGTGACATAAGTATCTCTAGGCTACTTTGTCATCAGGTCAGACCTGTGTCCTCGTTGAGGTTGTTTTTTCTCATATCAGACCTCAGTCCCAAATGGCACCCTATTCCCTATATAATGCCCATAGTGCTCTGGTCAAAAGTAGTGCACTATATAGGGAATAAAGTGCCATTTGGAACACAGCCCAGGTGCTAGTAGGAATTGCAGTTGATTGTTTGAGTGACTATGGGTCAGCATGTGTTTGTTTGTTTCCAATGAGGGTCAGTGGAATACATGATTGGATTTAGGCCTACTCTAGACGTGACAGTAAATTGAATAGATTGTGCTGACCTCAGGTGGGGCTGTAGTCCTGGTAGAGGGAGGTCATTACACTGAAAGGCTGTTATGTTCGTAGTCTGGTTCAGACAGAGAGCTCTGGTATGTATGCATATCATTTACCATGTGAACGTCTTCCAAGTTCTTTTATTTTTGATTGATTTGTTGGGATCCCCATTAGCCTCCGTCAGTGGTGACAGCTAGTCTTGCTGGTGTCCTACATATAACGAAAAATACATCACTGACAAAATACTTTACAATTTAGTTAATCAAGATAACTTGTGTTTATTACTGGAATGGTCTCAGGGTAGCCTTGTTCTAGATGTGCTGGTGTTTATTACTGGAATGGTCTCAGGGTAGCCTTGTTCTAGATGTGCTGGTGTTTATTACTGGAATGGTCTTAGGGTAGCCTTGTTCTAGATGTGCTGGTGTTTATTACTGGAATGGTCTCAGGGTAGCCTTGTTCTAGATGTGCTGGTGTTTATTACTGGAATGGTCTCAGGGTAGCCTTGTTCTAGATGTGCTGGTGTTTATTACTGGAATGGTCTCAGGGTAGCCTTGTTCTAGATGTGCTGGTGTTTATTACTGGAATGGTCTCAGGGTAGCCTTGTTCTAGATGTGCTGGTGTTTATTACTGGAATGGTCTTAGGGTAGCCTTGTTCTAGATGTGCTGGTGTTTATTACTGGAATGGTCTCAGGGTAGCCTTGTTCTAGATGTGCTGGTGTTATTACTGGAATGGTCTCAGGGTAGCCTTGTTCTAGATGTGCTGGTGTTTATTACTGGAATGGTCTCAGGGTAGCCTTGTTCTAGATGTGCTGGTGTTTATTACTGGAATGGTCTCAGGGTAGCCTTGTTCTAGATGTGCTGGTGTTTATTACTGGAATGGTCTCAGGGTAGCCTTGTTCTAGATGTGCTGGTGTTTATTACTGGAATGGTCTCAGGGTAGCCTTGTTCTAGATGTGCTGGTGTTTATTACTGGAATGGTCTCAGGGTAGCCTTGTTCTAGATGTGCTGGTGTTTATTACTGGAATGGTCTCAGGGTAGCCTTGTTCTAGATGTGCTGGTGTTTATTACTGGAATGGTGTCAGGGTAGCCTTGTTCTAGATGTGCTGGTGTTTATTACTGGAATGGTCTCAGGGTAGCCTTGTTCTAGATGTGCTGGTGTTTATTACTGGAATGGTCTCAGGGTAGCCTTGTTCTAGATGTGCTGGTGTTTATTACTGGACTGGACTCAGGGTAGCCTTGTTCTAGATGTGCTGGTGTTTATTACTGGAATGGACTCAGGGTAGCCTTGTTCTAGATGTGCTGGTGTTTATTACTGGAATGGTCTCAGGGTAGCCTTGTTCTAGATGTGCTGGTGTTTATTACTGGAATGGACTCAGGGTAGCCTTGTTCTAGATGTGCTGGCGTTTATTACTGGAATGGACTCAGGGTAGCCTTGTTCTAGATGTGCTGGTGTTTATTACTGGAATGGTGTCAGGGTAGCCTTGTTCTAGATGTGCTGGTGTTTATTACTGGAATGGTGTCAGGGTAGCCTTGTTCTAGATGTGCTGGTGTTTATTACTGGAATGGTCTCAGGGTAGCCTTGTTCTAGATGTGCTGGTGTTTATTACTGGAATGGTCTCAGGGTAGCCTTGTTCTAGATGTGCTGGTGTTTATTACTGGAATGGACTCAGGGTAGCCTTGTTCTAGATGTGCTGGCGTTTATTACTGGAATGGACTCAGGGTAGCCTTGTTCTAGATGTGCTGGCGTTTATTACTGGAATGGACTCAGGGTAGCCTTGTTCTAGATGTGCTGGCGTTTATTACTGGACTGGACTCAGGGTAGCCTTGTTCTAGATGTGCTGGTGTTTATTACTGGAATGGCCTCAGGGTAGCCTTGTTCTAGATGTGCTGGTGTTTATTACTGGAATGGTCTCAGGGTAGCCTTGTTCTAGATGTGCTGGTGTTTATTACTGGAATGGTCTCAGGGTAGCCTTGTTCTAGATGTGTTGGTGTTTATTACTGGAATGGTCTCAGGGTAGCCTTGTTCTAGATGTGCTGGTGTTTATTACTGGAATGGTCTCAGGGTAGCCTTGTTCTAGATGTGCTGGTGTTTATTACTGGAATGGACTCAGGGTAGCCTTGTTCTAGATGTGCTTTTATATTCAGCCAACTTCACTGACTATGGTTCCATCAGATATGGGACCAGGCTAGTCTCGGAGTGCATTGAAAATGTTGAGAGGATCATTTTAGGAACTCATTATTTTCTATCCTTCTAGTTGCCAGTGTCTGTATCATTTGAGGACCGGTTGGCACATTTAGTCATGTAAGACAAACACAAGTGGTATCAGAAGAGGTCAATAACGTTGTCACAATGTGTTGTGTGTTCTAATCAAATGTAGTTATAAATCCCTTTTTACATCAGCAGTTATCACAAAGTGCTATACAGAAACCCAGCCTAAAACCCCAAACAGCAATGCAGATGATGAAGCACGGTGGCTAGGAAAAATTCCCTAGAAAGGCAGGAACCTAGGAAGAAACCTAGAGAGGAACCAGGCTATGAGGGGTGGCCAGTCCTCTTCTGGCTGTGCCGGGTGGAGATTAAAAGAGCACGTGGCCATTGAGGCCAGATTGTTCTTCAAGATGTTCAAACATTCAAAGATAACCAGCAGGGTCAAATATTAATGGTCACAGTGGTTGTGACTGTTGAGCTGTTCTCTAGTGTGTCGTGAACCTTGTTTAGATAAAACACTATGCCCCCGTGACACTTTGGAGGGTTTCCCCTACACTGAACTCAGGACCTGGTTGGCTGCAGGTAGTGTCCTGCACAGGTCAGTTTTTTGGAGCTGCACCCACGCCGGCCACATCAATTCCTAGCCCCACCCGATATCCGACATCGGAACAGATTTTTCCCCTCATCCCAACCCACACACACAGAATTGTTCCTAGAGCTGATCCATGACCCGCCAAATAACATCAGTTTAATTGTTTTTATTAGTCCAGAGTAGTAGGTTATTATTCCCTTCCCTGAATGAATGAATTTGTCTGCATGTCTATTCAACATTTGGATAAAAGGAAACCGTGATATGCCAGATACGTAGTCCAAAATCAGTTCCCTGACAGGCAGTGCTGATGTCTTTATCCTGCATCTCTCTAAAACTGACACAATCAGATTCATTCAGAATAACTAGGAGACTTTGCAGCATGACTTAAAGCAACAGCTGACAGTGTCCTCAAGGGGTGTTGCTTTCCATGACTGTAATTCCTCCATGAAATAGCCTGCTGGGTCTTTGAGTCCACAGCAGGGTTGGGCTCAAATTAAATTAATTCAGGAAGTAAACTGAAATTACAATTCAATGATTGAAAAAGGAGCATCTAATTTTAATGACCTCTAAGTTGAAAAGGAGAAGCTATTTATGTGGAAAGTTTTTAAATGTGTGTTTTTTAAATTCAAATCAGTGAAATGACTGCCTTCAGTGAGAATTGAGCTCAACACTGGTCCACAGTGCAGTGAGAATTGAGCCCAACACTGGTCCACAGTGCAGTGAGAATTGAGCCCAACACTGGTCCACAGTGCAGTGAGAATTGAGCCCAACACTGGTCCACAGTGCAGTGAGAATTGAGCCCAACACTGGTCCACAGTGCAGTGAGAATTGAGCCCAACACTGGTCCACAGTGCAGTGAGAATTGAGCCCAACACTGGTCCACAGTGCAGTGAGAATTGAGCCCAACACTGGTCCACAGTGCAGTGAATGACAGGGTTGAAAGGGAATATCTTTTGTGATCACATGAGTCCTTTCTGAGAAGCTCTGTCTATGGATTTGTATTGATTTTCTGGCTAGGGAGTGTCTGGCATGGGGGCAGGGTGTAACCACTCAGCACCAGATGGGAGATGGTTATCATATGACCCCTTAAGGTCATAACACACAATACAACACCTGGGAAGCCTTTGTCTCCCGGACCTTCATTTTAGGGTTGTCACGATACCATTATCACGATACTCAGAAGTATTGTGGCAAGGAAACAAAGCTTGAAGCGGATTTAATTTCTTGAGAAAACAGTCCTAATGATAGAAACAAACAGCATGATGTTGTCACATTTGTTTATTTTGCAAGCTATAGCATCCACAAGTTTACATAAAGTAGGGTTTTATCAGACCATAGAGTTTAGTCTAATCCGTGTTTTCTTTTTTGCCATGGAAAATCTGCTATCGTAGTATAGCGATACTGGTATTGTGACAACACTACTTCATTTCACCTTTAGATGTATCTCTATGATGTTTTCTGTGTCTACATCAGCCATCTGTCTGGACTAGATCACTCCATGTGTCATAGAATCTCATTCTCGTTCTGTTGGCACGGTTACATTTTCTGTGTTGTCTTGTCAATGTTTTATTAGCCACTGTCTGCTGCTCTCAGAATATATATCCTCCTCCAGTCATGTTGGTGTGTCATGGTGTGAGCAGCATTCTGTCATTGATCATAGCCCAGGAACCTTATGGGTGGGATTTGGACACTTCTGTGTTCTAGTTGAATCACCATCATTGACTGGTTGAGCTAAAAAGTGCATTTTTTTTCAGCTGCTCTATCTAGTTATGTTTTACAGTCTTTTACACCACATGAAAGGGTAGGCTGGGCATGGTGCGAAGCCCTGGGTTGGCGTGGTGCGAAGCCCTGGGTTGCAAATACTTGACATTTAAAAAATATATACTTAATCTTAATCTGTGTCCTGACTTAATGAACCAATAGAAAAAGTCCCAAAACTGCAAGCCCCGCCCAGGTTTTAACTTGAGGTCTAAATGGTGATTGGGCTTGGGTTTCCATTAGAGGTCGACCGATTATGATTTTTCAACGCCGATACCGATTATTGGAGGACCCAAAAAGGCCGATACCGATTAATCGGGCAATTTAATTAGGTTAGGTACATTCGTGCAACGATTGTGCTTTTTTCTCAAATGCGCTTTTGTTAAATCATCCCCCGTTTGGCGAAGTTGGCTGTCTTTGTTAGGAAGAAATAGTATTCACACAGTTCGCAACGAGCCAGGCGGCCCAAACTACATTTTACATTTACATTTACATTTAAGTCATTTAGCAGACGCTCTTATCCAGAGCGACTTACAAATTGGTGCATTCACCTTATGATATCCAGTGGAACAACCACTTTACAATAGTGCATCAAACTGCTGCATATACCCTGACTCTGTTGCACAGAACGCAAGAGAAGTGACACAATTTCCCTAGTTAAAAGAAATTCATGTTAGCAGGCAATATTAACTAAATATGCAGGTTTAAAAATATATACTTGTGTATTGATTTTAAGAAAGGCGTTGATGTTTATGGTTAGGTACACATTGGTGCAGCGACAGTGCTTTTTTGGCGAATGTGCTTGTTAAATCACCCGTTTGGCAAAGTAGGTCCTGTGTGGCTCAGTTGGTAGAGCATGGTGTTTGCAACGCCAGGGTTGTGGGTTCGATTCCCACGGGGGATCAGTATGGGGAAAAAATGTATGAAATGTATGCATTCACTACTGTAAGTTGCTCTGGATAAGAGCGTCTGCTAAATGACTAAAAATGTAAAAATGTTTAAATGTATTTGCCTAAGGAGTATGTAAACTTCCGACTTTAAGTACATGATGTAATGAGGCCACCTAAAATTTTGCGCTTCTTGTGCAACCTAGCCCACAATGTTTGCTGTGTGGATCGAGCAGTCAACAAGTCGAACAATCATTTGAAAGAGTAATAAAATGTCAGCGAGACAACTCAAAGGCGAAATCCATTAAAGCCAAGATAATTGAATTCATTGTCCTTGACAATCAACCGTTCTCTGACGTGGGTGATGTTGGCTTTCACCGACTCGAGCACCGGTACACGCTATCTATTTTTCAGATGTTGCCCTACTGGAGTTACACACAGTTATTAGCGCCACTGCTATTAGCTTCACGACATACATACTATGGAATGCCGTTTGTATCTTTTTTGACACGCAAAGACGCAGTAGCACTGTCAAAGCTGTACAAAAGTCTGCAAACACCGGCCACGAACGATGTGTTTACAATACCGCGTTGGTAATAAAGCATAATTTGTTCCACCTCAACTTCTGGGGTAGCTAGCTTTAGCTTGGTACCTAGCTAGCACCAATACAACCAGCCTGAAAACAATGACCAGTAGAAAATGCAGTCATTTTCATTATTCTTAGCAATGATTTAGGAATCATTGTGACTAAGTATTAGCTAGGTTGCCACTTGTTCACCTATTGAAATTGAACTTCAGTCATTGAAAATAAATAACTAGCTAAAGTTATAAGCAGCCAGGTAGCTTCATCTGGCTAGTGAGGTTCAACCAGACCAGGTTATGTGTTGTATTTGGTAGCATTGCCTTTAAATTGTTTAACTTGGGTCAAACATTTCGGGTAGCCTTTCACAAGCTTCCCACAATAAGTTGGGTGAATTTTGGCCCATTCCTCCTGACAGAGCTGGTGTAACTAAGTCAGGTTTGTAGGCCTCCTTGCTCGCATACGCTTTTTCAGTTCTGCCCACAAATGTTCTATAGGCTTGAGGTTAGGGTTTTGTGATGGCCACTCCAATACCTTGACTTTGAATGTCCTTAAGCCATTTTGCCACAACTTTGGAAGTATGCTTGGGGTCATTGTCCATTTGGGAGACCCATTTGCGACCCAGCTTTAACTTCCTGACTGATGTCTTGAGATGTTGCTTCAATATATCCACATCTTTTTCCTTCCTCACTATGCCATCTATTTTGTGAAGTGTACCAGTCCCTCCTGCAGCAAAGCACCCCACAACATGATGCTGCCACTCCCATGCTTCACGGTTGGGATAGTGTTCTTTGGCTTGTGAACCTCCCACTTTTTCCTCCAAACATAACGATGGTCATTATGGCCAAACAGTTCTATTTTTGTTTTATCAGACCAGAGGACATTTCTCCAAAAAGTACTATCTTTGTCTCCATGTGCAGTTGCAAACTGTAGTCTGGCTTTTTTATGGCGGTTTTGGAGCAATGGCTTCTTCCTTGATGTGCGGCCTTTCAGGTTATGTCGATATAGGACTTGTTTTACTGTGGATATAGATACTTTCGTACCTGTTTCCTCCAGCATCTTCACAAGGTCCTTTGCTGTTGTTCTGGGATTGATTTGCACTTTTCGCACCAAAGTACGTTCATCTCTAGGAGACAGAACGCGTCTCCTTCCTGAGCGATATGATGGCTGCGTGGTCCCATGGTGTTTATACTTGCATACTATTGTTTGTACAGATGAACGTGGTACCTTCAGGCGTTTGGAAATTGCTCCCAAGGATGAACCAGACTTGTGGAGGTCTACAATTCTTTTTCTGAGGTCTTGGCTGATTTCTTTTGATTTTCCCATGATGTCAATCAAAGATGCACTGAGTTTGAAGGTAGGCCTTGAAATACATCCACAGGTACACCTCCAATTGGCTCAAATGATGTCAATTAGCCTAAAGCCATGACATCCTTTTCTGGAATATTCCAAGCTGTTTAGAGGCACAGTCAACTTTAGTGTATGTAAACTACTGGAATTGTGATACAGTGAACTATAAGTGAAATAATCTGTCTGTAAACAATTGTTGGACAAATTACTTGTCATGCACAAAGTAGATGTCCTAACTGACTTGCCAAAACGATAGTTTCTTAACCTGTTGGGGCTATGGGGCAGTATTTGCACGGCCGGATAAAAAACGTACCCGATTTAAACTGGTTACTACTCTTGCCCAGAAACAAGAATATGCATATAATTAGTAGATTTGGATAGAAAACACTCTAAAGTTTCTAAAACTGTTTGAATGGTGTCTGTGAGTATAACAGAACTCATATGGCAGGCCAAAACCTGAGAGGATTCCATACAGGAAGTGCCCTGTCTGACAATTTGTTCTCCTTCTGTGGCATCTCTATCAAAAATACAGCATCTCTGCTGTAACGTGACATTTTCTAAGGCTTCCATTGGCTCTCAGAAGGCACCAGAAAGTGGAATGATGTCTCTGCAGTCTCTGGGTGAAAAACAGCAGGAGTTTTGGTGAGTGGTCAGGCAGGGAACAATGGCACTGGAGATGCGCGTCCACGAGACGACTCCATGTTTTTCTTTCAGTCTTTGAATGAATACAACGTCGCCCGGTTGGAATATTATCGCTATTTTACGAGAAAAATCGCATAAAAATTGATTTTAAACAGCGTTTGACATGCTTCGAAGTACAGTAATGGAATATTTTGAATTTTTTTGTCACGAAATGCGCTCGCGCGTCACCCTTCGGATTGTGACCTGAACGCACGAACAAAACGGAGCTATTTGAATATAACTATGGATTATTTGGAACCAAAACAACATTTGTTGTTGAAGTAGAAGTCCTGGGAGTGCATTCTGACGAAGAACAGCAAAGGTAATCCAATTTTTCTTATAGTAAATCTGAGTTTGGTGAGGGCCAAACTTGGTGGGTGTCAAATTAGCCTGGCCATCACGGCTAGCTATCTACTCAAAATATTGCAAAATGTGCTTTCGCCTAAAAGCTATTTTAAAATCTGACACCGCGATTGCATAAAGGAGTTCTGTATCTATAATTCTTAAAATAATTGTTATGTATTCTGTGAACATTAATCGTGAGTAATTTAGTAAATTCACCGGCAGTTTGCGGTGGGTATGCTAGTTCTGAATATCACATACTAATGTAAAAAGCTGTTTTTAATATAAATATGAACTTGATTTAACAAAACATGCATGTATTGCATAACGTAATGTCCTAGGAGTGTCATCTGATGAAGATCATCAAAGGTTAGTGCTGCATTTAGCTGTGGTTTTGGTTTTTGTGACATATGCTTGCTTTGAAAATGGCTGTGTGATTATTTTTGGCAGGGTACTCTCCTGACATAATCTAATGTTTTGCTTTCGCTGTAAAGCCTTTTTTAAATCGGACAATGTGGTTAGATTAACGAGAGTCTTATCTTTCAAATGGTGTAAAATAGTCCTATGTTTGAGAACTTTGAATTATGACATTTTTTGGTTTTAAATTTGGCGCTCTGATTTGTCACTGGCTGTTGAATTGTGTGGGACGATTTCATCCCACGTACCCTAGAGAGGTTTTAACAAGACATTTGTGGAGTGGTTGAAACACAAGTTTTAATGACTCCAACATAAGTGTATGTAAACTTCCGACTTCAACTGTAGGTATGCACTGCAGCTTTGACATCAGTTTTTAACATCGGCGTTAAACTAGACATCAGGCCGATACCGATGTTGGCATTTTTGCTAATATCGTCCGATTCCGATATGTTCACCGATATATCGTGCATCCCTGCTTGTGTTACTAAGTGTGCCCTGGTGTTAACGGTCCATAAAGTACGGCCTTGCAACTCCCAATGTGCTTTTCAGCTATTGCTAAGTGGTGCCGGGCTGATCAATGGAACTTCTAGGGAATGCTAATGTGGAGCAGTCTGTTTGTGTAACACAGAGAAGTGAAGTCACAGTGTAGTTTATGGGCTGTGTGTCCTGTTGGTGAGTTATTGTGTGGGTGCTGGTGTTCCAGAACCATCAGACTGGAACAAATCCTTTCACTAAAGAAATAGCACGGTGTGGAACACACTTTTTCTGAGAGAATTCCTGTACTGATCTCTCTCTCTCTCTCTCTCGCTCTCTCTCGCTCTCGCTCTCGCTCTCGCTCTCTCTCGCTCTCGCTCTCGCTCTCTTTCTCTCCGCTCTCGCTCTCTTTCTCTCCACTCTCTCTCTTTCTCTCCACTCTCTCTCTTTCTCTCCACTCTCTCTCTTTCTCTCCTCTCTCTCTCTTTCTCTCCACTCTCTCTCTTTCTCTCCACTCTCTCTCTTTCTCTCTCTTTCTCTCCACTCTCTCTCTTTCTCTCCACTCTCTCTCTCTTTCTCTCCACTCTCTCTCTCTCTCTCTTTCTCTCCACTCTCTCTCTCTCTCTCTTTCTCTCCACTCTCTCTCTCTCTCTTTCTCTCCACTCTCTCTCTCTCTGCACTCTTGATAACAATCCTGACCTTGAGTCTGTGGTCCAAGCTGCCTGACCCATGTACTGAGAGTCAGTGAGTCAGAGTAACTGACAGAGAGGTCTGTTTAAAGTGCCAGGCTTGGCCATCCATCTCTGTAATGTCCCTGAGGTTGTTCAGGCTGTCACAAAGGTAATGGACTGGGACAATGTATTTAGAGGGAGTAGATGAGGCATCATCACCACATGAAAACAGGGCATTGAGTTGAATATTGATTCATTGAGTAGAGCAGACCTTTTCCCCCTGTGTGTGTGTGTGTGTGGCTGTGTTTTGTTGATGACATTTACACTAAAGAGTCAGCTGCAGGATCATGCTGCTATGCATCTCTGGTGGTATCGCTGCTGTGCTCAAACACACTCACGTGTGTGTGTGTGTGTGCGTGTGTGTGTGTGTGTGTATCCAGTATGTGTAGACAGCTATAGCAGGAACAGCAGTAGCAGGAATGTGTGGCACAGCAGCACTGGCCCTCTGAGCTCACGGCCCCCTAGCCTACAGGCTGATGATACGATGGTGATGTGATCAGTGTGCGCTTGGCTCAGCTTTCCCCACGTGGAGGTTCGCTGCCCGGGCTCAATGTGGCTGCTGACGAGGGGAGGGATACAGGCTGTCTGGCCCACAGAGGCTGTCTGGCCCACACAGTGTGCATCCCAGATAGCACCCTATTCACTACGTCGTGCACTACATTTGACCTGAGCCCTGTGGGCCCTACCTGCACTACTATGTACTACATGGGGAATAGAGTGCCATTGGGGACAGTTGCTACACTACATCGCCCTCCAAGCAAGGTTGTTCAGTCTGTTCTCCTTCCCCAGCACGTGCAAATATCCTCCTGTTAATGAGTGTCTCCCTGTATTTATATTTCTGGTCAATTTACTGATTTTATATCATTCCTTATTATGCAGCATTGTTGAGAGTCAACCTGCAAGTAAGCATTTCATTGTACTGTGTACCATGTTTATCCTGTGCATATGACAAATTGATTTGGTGTGTGTGTGTGTGTGTGTGTGTGTGTGAGTGTGAGAGAGAAGTGTTCACGTGGGCAGATCATCTCTCCTGTAATTGGTGTTGTCATGGGGATCTATCCAGAGGTCTCTTAGGTTGTACTCTTGTCTGGCACAAGGCCAGTAACCTTAGCCACCACACTGACTCCACAGTTCTATCAGGTCAGTAACCTTAGCCACCACGCTGACTCCACAGTTCTATCAGGTCAGTAACCTTAGCCACCACACTGACTCCACAGTTCTATCAGGTCAGTAACCTTAGCCACCACGCTGACTCCACAGTTCTACCAGGTCAGTAACCTATGTCACTACGCTGACTCCACAGTTCTATCAGTGCCAGGCGAGCTTCTCAGACATCTGCTATGGGAACACTGTGAATATGCACAGTGCCAATATGACCCACCCATCACTCATGTGTGGATCCTGGATGTCAGACCTCTACATCAAGAAAAACCAGAGCTGTGCTTTTATTGGTCACAGTTCAATTGATGGCTCTATAACCAAATAGTCTTAAAGTGGTCATAAATATTCAGTAGGATTTGAATGTGAATGATATTGAAAGCCCTCCAACTACCTTGTGTTGTCCAGTATGTTAGTTGTGTAATGTATTATGAATGGTGTGTTCATTCCCAATGCTCAGGCGCTTCAACCGATTGTAGTATTCCCTGGTTTCTGGGGCTGTTGCGTCATATCACATCACGTGACATCACATGTAGAATAATATTGCATGCTTTGTAGAGGTCATATTACAATGGCAAGAGCCTTTAGGTGGTAGTTTTAAGGGCTTTCAGTCATCTGTTGCTGGGGGCAGTGTGTGTGTGTGTGTGTGAGAGAGAGCGAGATCTGCTTTCACATACACACATGTATGATGACCTCAGTTGACCCTTTGTTCAGGTTTAGCAGCTGTAAAAAGGGAATTTACAGCAAAAAATAGTGACAAATAACGGCACAGCCTTGTCTTCTGCATATAAACTCAGCAAAAAAAGAAACGTCAACTGTGTTAATTTTCAGCAAACTTAACGTGTAAATATTTGTATGAACATAACAAGATTCAACAACTGAGACATAAACTGAACAAGTTCCACAGACATGTGACTAACAGAAATTGAATAATGTGTCCCTGAACAAAGGGGAGGTCAAAATCAAAAGTAACAGTCAGTATCTGGTGTGGCCCCCAGCTGCATTAAGTACTGCAGTGCATCTCCTACTCATGGGCTGCACCAGATTGGCCAGTTCTTGCTGTGAGATGTTACCCCACTCTTCCACCAAGGCTCCTGCAAGTTCCCAGACAATTCTGGGGGGAATGGCCCTAGCCCTCACCCTCCGATACAACAGGTCCCAGACGTGCTCAATGGGATTGCGATCCGGACTCTTCCCTGGCCATGGCAGAACACTGACATTCCTGTCTTGCAGGAAATCACGCACAGAACGAGCAGTATGGCTGGTGGCATTGTCATTCTGGAGGGTCATGTCAGGATGAGCCTGCGGGAAGGGTACCACATGAGGGAGGAGGATGTCTTGCCTGCAATGACAACAAGCTCAGTCCGATGATATTGTGACACACCGCCCCAGACCATGACGGACCCACCTCCTCCAACTCGATCCTGCTCCAGAGTTCAGGCCTCGGTGTAACGCTCATTCCTTCATCGATAAACATGAATCCGACCATCACCCCTGGTGAGACAAAACCGCGACTCGTCAGTGATGAGCACTTTTTGCCAGTCCTGTCTGGTCCAGCGACGGTGGGTTTGTGCCCATAGGTGACGTTGTTGCCGTTGATGTCTGGTGAGGACCTGCCTTACAACAGGCCTACAAGCCCTCAGTCCAGCCTCTCTCAGCCTATTGCGGACAGTCTGAGCACTGATGAAGGGATTGTGCGTTCCTAGTGTAACTCGGGCAGTTGTTGTTGCCATCCTGTACCTGTCCCGCAGGTGTGATGTTCGGATGTACCGATCCTGTGCAGGCGTTGTTACACGTGGTCTGCCACTGCGAGGATGATCAGCTGTCCATTCTGTCTCCCTATAGCGCTGTCTTCGGCATCTCACAGTACGGACATTGCAATTTATTGGCCTGGCCACAGCTGCAGTCCTCATGCCTCCTTGCAGCATGCCTAAGGCACGTTCACACAGATGAGCAGGGACCCTGGGCATCTTTCTTTTGGTGTTTTACAGAGTCAGTAGAAAGGCCTCTTTAGTGTCCTAAGTTTTCATAACTGTGACCTTATTTGCCTACCATCTGTAAGCTGTTAGTGTCTCTTAACGACCGTTCCACAGGTGCATGTTCATTAATTGTTAATGGTTCATTGAACAAGCATGGGAAACAGTGTTTAAACCCTTTACAATGAAGATCTGTGAAGTTATTTGGACTTTTACGAATGATCTTTGAAAGACAGGGTCCTGAAAAAGGGATGTTTCTTTTTTTGCTGAGTTTACAAGGTCTGTCCTCAAACAGTACAACTACAGCAAGATGTAGACTGGATACGTACTATATTTAACACATTTCAATGTTATCATTGAAGTAACTTACATTTCCCCAGTAAGCTCCCGTGTCTACTCTTGTTTTCTCTGGCAGAGCTCACAAAGGGAGGCAGCAGCCTGACCCAGCAGGTCATAGTGAACAGTACCTGGGAGTGGCTGATCTATCGCTGTGCATCACTATTGCAATGTGGGCTTATGCAAGCTGTAATGAAGTCAGTAAGGAAATGAACTGCAGCATAGAATGGAAAACTAATATCACTCTTGGGTGGGGTTGGGATAAGAAAACTAACATTGTAATTCATTATATTTTTTGGTTGAGTCTTGACTTTTAAACATATAAACTTATCCAATGTATTTAGTAGAATTATCATAGCAGGTAGAATGATCATAGAATCATCTTGCTCAAGTGAATAGAAATGCTGTGACTCAATTTTGTTTTGATAGCCGGCAGGAGTAGACTGACAGCGCCTCCTGCTTTAACCTGACCTCTGACCTCTGCTTTAAGTACAGACAACAGTGAGAAATAGAGGAGCTAAGGAAAGGAGGGAAGTAAAAAGCAAAGTGGTCTGCTATTTATAGCAAGTGTTTCAACATCACTGGTCTTGAGTTCAGTCTGGGATATGGTGTGTAATATTGTCTGTAATGTCCCCCTAGCTAGCCAGTAACCTCTTACTGTATCTAGGTAGATATGGTGTGTAATATTGTCTGTAATGTCTCCTAGCTAGCCAGTAACCTCTTACTGTATCTAGGTAGATATGGTGTGTAATATTGTCTGTAATGTCTCCTAGCTAGCCAGTAACCTCTTACTGTATCTAGGTAGATATGGTGTGTAATATTGTCTGTAATGTCCCCTAGCTAGCCAGTAACCTCTTACTGTATCTAGTTAGATATGGTGTGTAATATTGTCTGTAATGTCTCCTAGCTAGCCAGTAACCTCTTACTGTATCTAGGTAGAAATGGTGTGTAATATTGTCTGTAATGTCCCCTAGCTAGCCAGTAACCTCTTACTGTATCTAGGTAGATATGGTGTGTAATATTGTCTGTAATGTCTCCTAGCTAGCCAGTAACCTCTTACTGTATCTAGGTAGATATGGTGTGTAATATTGTCTGTAACGTCTCCTAGCTAGCCAGTAACCTCTTACTGTATCTAGGTAGATATGGTGTGTAATATTGTCTGTAACGTCTCCTAGCTAGCCAGTAACCTCTTACTGTATCTAGGTAGATATGGTGTGTAATATTGTCTGTAACGTCTCCTAGCTAGCCAGTAACCTCTTACTGTATCTAGGTAGATATGGTGTGTAATATTGTCTGTAACGTCCCCTAGCTAGCCAGTAACCTCTTACTGTATCTAGGTAGATATGGTGTGTAATATTGTCTGTAATGTCTCCTAGCTAGCCAGTAACCTCTTACTGTATCTAGGTAGAAATGGTGTGTAATATTGTCTGTAATGTCCCCTAGCTAGCCAGTAACCTCTTACTGTATCTAGGTAGATATGGTGTGTAATATTGTCTGCAATGTCTCCTAGCTAGCCAGTAACCTCTTACTGTATCTAGGTAGATATGGTGTGTAATATTGTCTGTAACGTCTCCTAGCTAGCCAGTAACCTCTTACTGTATCTAGGTAGATATGGTGTGTAATATTGTCTGTAACGTCCCCTAGCTAGCCAGTAACCTCTTACTGTATCTAGGTAGATATGGTGTGTAATATTGTCTGTAACGTCCCCTAGCTAGACAGTAACCTCTTACTGTATCTAGGTAGATATGGTGTGTAATATTGTCTGTAATGTCTCCTAGCTAGCCAGTAACCTCTTACTGTATCTAGGTAGATATGGTGTGTAATATTGTCTGTAATGTCTCCTAGCTAGCCAGTAACCTCTTACTGTATCTAGGTAGATATGGTGTGTAATATTGTCTGTAATGTCCCCTAGCTAGCCAGTAACCTCTTACTGTAACTAGGTAGATATGGTGTGTAATATTGTCTGTAACGTCTCCTAGCTAGCCAGTAACCTCTTACTGTATCTAGGTAGATATGGTGTGTAATATTGTCTGTAATGTCTCCTAGCTAGCCAGTAACCTCTTACTGTATCTAGGTAGATATGGTGTGTAATATTGTCTGTAATGTCCCCTAGCTAGCCAGTCACCTCTTACTGTATCTAGGTAGATATGGTGTGTAATATTGTCTGTAATGTCTCCTAGCTAGCCAGTAACCTCTTACTGTATCTAGGTAGATATGGTGTGTAATATTGTCTGTAATGTCTCCTAGCTAGCCAGTAACCTCTTACTGTATCTAGGTAGATATGGTGTGTAATATTGTCTGTAATGTCCCCTAGCTAGCCAGTAACCTCTTACTGTATCTAGGTAGATATGGTGTGTAATATTGTCTGTAATGTCCCCTAGCTAGTCAGTAACCTCTTACATATCTAGGTAGATATGGTGTGTAATATTGTCTGTAATGTCTCCTAGCTAGCCAGTAACATCTTACTGTATCTAGGTAGATATGGTGTGTAATATTGTCTGTAATGTCTCCCAGCTAGCCAGTAACCTCTTACTGTATCTAGGTAGATATGGTGTGTAATATTGTTTGTAATGTCCCCTAGCTAGCCAGTAACCTCTTACTGTATCTAGGTAGATATGGTGTGTAATATTGTCTGTAATGTCTCCTAGCTAGCCAGTAACCTTTTACTGTATCTAGGTAGATATGGTGTGTAATATTGTCTGTAATGTCCCCTAGCTAGCCAGTAACCTCTTACTGTATCTAGGTAGATATGGTGTGTAATATTGTCTGTAACGTCTCCTAGCTAGCCAGTAACCTCTTACTGTATCTAGGTAGATATGGTGTGTAATATTGTCTGTAATGTCCCCTAGCTAGCCAGTAACCTCTTACTGTATCTAGGTAGATATGGTGTGTAATATTGTCTGTAATGTCCCCTAGCTAGCCAGTAACCTCTTACTGTATCTAAGTAGATATGGTGTGTAATATTGTCTGTAACGTCTCCTAGCTAGCCAGTAACCTCTTACTGTATCTAGGTAGATATGGTGTGTAATATTGTCTGTAATGTCTCCTAGCTAGCCAGTAACCTCTTACTGTAACTAGGTAGATATGGTGTGTAATATTGTCTGTAACGTCTCCTAGCTAGCCAGTAACCTCTTACTGTATCTAGGTAGATATGGTGTGTAATATTGTCTGTAATGTCTCCTAGCTAGCCAGTAACCTCTTACTGTATCTAGGTAGATATGGTGTGTAATATTGTCTGTAATGTCCCCTAGCTAGCCAGTAACCTCTTACTGTATCTAGGTAGATATGGTGTGTAATATTGTCTGTAATGTCCCCTAGCTAGCCAGTCACCTCTTACTGTATCTAGGTAGATATGGTGTGTAATATTGTCTGTAATGTCTCCTAGCTAGCCAGTAACCTCTTACTGTATCTAGGTAGATATGGTGTGTAATATTGTCTGTAATGTCTCCTAGCTAGCCAGTAACCTCTTACTGTATCTAGGTAGATATGGTGTGTAATATTGTCTGTAATGTCCCCTAGCTAGCCAGTAACCTCTTACTGTATCTAGGTAGATATGGTGTGTAATATTGTCTGTAATGTCTCCTAGCTAGCCAGTAACCTCTTACTGTATCTAGGTAGATATGGTGTGTAATATTGTCTGTAATGTCTCCCAGCTAGCCAGTAACCTCTTACTGTATCTAGGTAGATATGGTGTGTAATATTGTTTGTAATGTCCCCTAGCTAGCCAGTAACCTCTTACTGTATCTAGGTAGATATGGTGTGTAATATTGTCTGTAATGTCTCCTAGCTAGCCAGTAACCTTTTACTGTATCTAGGTAGATATGGTGTGTAATATTGTCTGTAATGTCCCCTAGCTAGCCAGTAACCTCTTACTGTATCTAGGTAGATATGGTGTGTAATATTGTCTGTAATGTCCCCTAGCTAGCCAGTAACCTCTTACTGTATCTAGGTAGATATGGTGTGTAATATTGTCTGTAATGTCTCCTAGCTAGCCAGTAACCTCTTACTGTATCTAGGTAGATATGGTGTGTAATATTTTCTGTAATGTCCCCTAGCTAGCCAGTAACCTCTTACTGTATCTAGGTAGATATGGTGTGTAATATTGTCTGTAACGTCTCCTAGCTAGCCAGTAACCTCTTACTGTATCTAGGTAGATATGGTGTGTAATATTGTCTGTAATGTCCCCTAGCTAGCCAGTAACCTCTTACTGTATCTAGGTAGATATGGTGTGTAATATTGTCTGTAATGTCCCCTAGCTAGCCAGTAACCTCTTACTGTATCTAGGTAGATATGGTGTGTAATATTGTCTGTAACGTCTCCTAGCTAGCCAGTAACCTCTTACTGTATCTAGGTAGATATGGTGTGTAATATTGTCTGTAATGTCTCCTAGCTAGCCAGTAACCTCTTACTGTAACTAGGTAGATATGGTGTGTAATATTGTCTGTAACGTCTCCTAGCTAGCCAGTAACCTCTTACTGTATCTAGGTAGATATGGTGTGTAATATTGTCTGTAATGTCTCCTAGCTAGCCAGTAACCTCTTACTGTATCTAGGTAGATATGGTGTGTAATATTGTCTGTAATGTCCCCTAGCTAGCCAGTCACCTCTTACTGTATCTAGGTAGATATGGTGTGTAATATTGTCTGTAATGTCTCCTAGCTAGCCAGTAACCTCTTACTGTATCTAGGTAGATATGGTGTGTAATATTGTCTGTAATGTCTCCTAGCTAGCCAGTAACCTCTTACTGTATCTAGGTAGATATGGTGTGTAATATTGTCTGTAATGTCCCCTAGCTAGCCAGTAACCTCTTACTGTATCTAGGTAGATATGGTGTGTAATATTGTCTGTAATGTCCCCAAGCTAGCCAGTAACCTCTTACATATCTAGGTAGATATGGTGTGTAATATTGTCTGTAATGTCTCCTAGCTAGCCAGTAACCTCTTACTGTATCTAGGTAGATATGGTGTGTAATATTGTCTGTAATGTCTCCCAGCTAGCCAGTAACCTCTTACTGTATCTAGGTAGATATGGTGTGTAATATTGTTTGTAATGTCCCCTAGCTAGCCAGTAACCTCTTACTGTATCTAGGTAGATATGGTGTGTAATATTGTCTGTAATGTCTCCTAGCTAGCCAGTAACCTCTTACTGTATCTAGGTAGATATGGTGGGTAATATTGTCTGTAATGTCCCCTAGCTAGCCAGTAACCTCTTACTGTATCTAGGTAGATATGGTGTGTAATATTGTCTGTAATGTCCCCTAGCTAGCCAGTAACCTCTTACATATCTAGGTAGATATGGTGTGTAATATTGTCTGTAATGTCTCCTAGCTAGCCAGTAACCTCTTACTGTATCTAGGTAGATATGGTGTGTAATATTGTCTGTAATGTCTCCCAGCTAGCCAGTAACCTCTTACTGTATCTAGGTAGATATGGTGTGTAATATTGTTTGTAATGTCCCCTAGCTAGCCAGTAACCTCTTACTGTATCTAGGTAGATATGGTGTGTAATATTGTCTGTAATGTCTCCTAGCTAGCCAGTAACCTTTTACTGTATCTAGGTAGATATGGTGTGTAATATTGTCTGTAATGTCCCCTAGCTAGCCAGTAACCTCTTACTGTATCTAGGTAGATATGGTGTGTAATATTGTCTGTAATGTCCCCTAGCTAGCCAGTAACCTCTTACTGTATCTAGGTAGATATGGTGTGTAATATTGTCTGTAATGTCTCCTAGCTAGCCAGTAACCTCTTACTGTATCTAGGTAGATATGGTGTGTAATATTGTCTGTAATGTCTCCTAGCTAGCCAGTAACCTTTTACTGTATCTAGGTAGATATGGTGTGTAATATTGTCTGTAATGTCCCCTAGCTAGCCAGTAACCTCTTACTGTATCTAGGTAGATATGGTGTGTAATATTGTCTGTAATGTCCCCTAGCTAGCCAGTAACCTCTTACTGTATCTAGGTAGATATGGTGTGTAATATTGTCTGTAATGTCTCCTAGCTAGCCAGTAACCTCTTACTGTATCTAGGTAGATATGGTGTGTAATATTTTCTGTAATGTCCCCTAGCTAGCCTGTTACCTCTTACTGTATCTAGGTAGATATGGTGTGTAATATTGTCTGTAACGTCTCCTAGCTAGCCAGTAACCTCTTACTGTATCTAGGTAGATATGGTGTGTAATATTGTCTGTAATGTCCCCTAGCTAGCCAGTAACCTCTTACTGTATCTAGGTAGATATGGTGTGTAATATTGTCTGTAATGTCCCCTAGCTAGCCAGTAACCTCTTACTGTATCTAGGTAGATATGGTGTGTAATATTGTCTGTAACGTCTCCTAGCTAGCCAGTAACCTCTTACTGTATCTAGGTAGATATGGTGTGTAATATTGTCTGTAATGTCTCCTAGCTAGCCAGTAACCTCTTACTGTAACTAGGTAGATATGGTGTGTAATATTGTCTGTAACGTCTCCTAGCTAGCCAGTAACCTCTTACTGTATCTAGGTAGATATGGTGTGTAATATTGTCTGTAATGTCTCCTAGCTAGCCAGTAACCTCTTACTGTATCTAGGTAGATATGGTGTGTAATATTGTCTGTAATGTCCCCTAGCTAGCCAGTCACCTCTTACTGTATCTAGGTAGATATGGTGTGTAATATTGTCTGTAATGTCTCCTAGCTAGCCAGTAACCTCTTACTGTATCTAGGTAGATATGGTGTGTAATATTGTCTGTAATGTCCCCTAGCTAGCCAGTAACCTCTTACTGTATCTAGGTAGATATGGTGTGTAATATTGTCTGTAATGTCCCCTAGCTAGCCAGTAACCTCTTACATATCTAGGTAGATATGGTGTGTAATATTGTCTGTAATGTCTCCTAGCTAGCCAGTAACCTCTTACTGTATCTAGGTAGATATGGTGTGTAATATTGTCTGTAATGTCTCCCAGCTAGCCAGTAACCTCTTACTGTATCTAGGTAGATATGGTGTGTAATATTGTTTGTAATGTCCCCTAGCTAGCCAGTAACCTCTTACTGTATCTAGGTAGATATGGTGTGTAATATTGTCTGTAATGTCTCCTAGCTAGCCAGTAACCTCTTACTGTATCTAGGTAGATATGGTGGGTAATATTGTCTGTAATGTCCCCTAGCTAGCCAGTAACCTCTTACTGTATCTAGGTAGATATGGTGTGTAATATTGTCTGTAATGTCCCCTAGCTAGCCAGTAACCTCTTACATATCTAGGTAGATATGGTGTGTAATATTGTCTGTAATGTCTCCTAGCTAGCCAGTAACCTCTTACTGTATCTAGGTAGATATGGTGTGTAATATTGTCTGTAATGTCTCCCAGCTAGCCAGTAACCTCTTACTGTATCTAGGTAGATATGGTGTGTAATATTGTTTGTAATGTCCCCTAGCTAGCCAGTAACCTCTTACTGTATCTAGGTAGATATGGTGTGTAATATTGTCTGTAATGTCTCCTAGCTAGCCAGTAACCTTTTACTGTATCTAGGTAGATATGGTGTGTAATATTGTCTGTAATGTCCCCTAGCTAGCCAGTAACCTCTTACTGTATCTAGGTAGATATGGTGTGTAATATTGTCTGTAATGTCCCCTAGCTAGCCAGTAACCTCTTACTGTATCTAGGTAGATATGGTGTGTAATATTGTCTGTAATGTCTCCTAGCTAGCCAGTAACCTCTTACTGTATCTAGGTAGATATGGTGTGTAATATTGTCTGTAATGTCCCCTAGCTAGCCTGTTACCTCTTACACACCATATCTACCTAGATACAGTAAGAGGTTACTGGCTAGCTAGGGGACATTACAGACAATATTACACACCATATCTAACTAGATACAGTAAGAGGTTACTGGCTAGCTAGGGGACATTACAGACAATATTACACACCATATCTACCTAGATACAGTAAGAGGTTACTGGCTAGCTAGGAGACATTACAGACAATATTACACACCATATCTACCTAGATACAGTAAGAGGTTACTGGCTAGCTAGGAGACATTACAGACAATTTTACACACCATATCTACCTAGATACAGTAAGAGGTTACTGGCTAGCTGGGAGACATTACAGACAATATTACACACCATATCTACCTAGATACAGTAAGAGGTTACTGGCTAGCTAGGAGACATTACAGACAATATTACACACCATATCTACCTAGATATGTAAGAGGTTACTGGCTAGCTTGGGGACATTACAGACAATATTACACACCATATCTACCTAGATACAGTAAGAGGTTACTGGCTAGCTAGGAGACGTTACAGACAACATTACACACCATATCTACCTAGATACAGTAATGTTGTCTGTAACGTCTCCTAGCTAGCCAGTAACCTCTTACTGTATCTAGGTAGATATGGTGTGTAATATTGTCTGTAATGTCCCCTAGCTAGCCAGTAACCTCTTACTGTATCTAGGTAGATATGGTGTGTAATATTGTCTGTAATGTCCCCTCGCTAGCCAGTAACCTCTTACTGTATCTAGGTAGATATGGTGTGTAATATTGTCTGTAACGTCTCCTAGCTAGCCAGTAACCTCTTACTGTATCTAGGTAGATATGGTGTGTAATATTGTCTGTAACGTCTCCTAGCTAGCCAGTAACCTCTTACTGTATCTAGGTAGATATGGTGTGTAATATTGTCTGTAATGTCTCCTAGCTAGCCAGTAACCTCTTACTGTATCTAGGTAGATATGGTGTGTAATATTGTCTGTAATGTCTCCTAGCTAGCCAGTAACCTCTTACTGTATCTAGGTAGATATGGTGTGTAATATTGTCTGTAATGTCCCCTAGCTAGCCAGTAACCTCTTACTGTATCTAGTTAGATATGGTGTGTAATATTGTCTGTAATGTCCCCTAGCTAGCCAGTAACCTCTTACTGTATCTAGGTAGATATGGTGTGTAATATTGTCTGTAATGTCTCCTAGCTAGCCAGTAACCTCTTACTGTATCTAGGTAGATATGGTGTGTAATATTGTCTGTAATGTCTCCTAGCTAGCCAGTAACCTCTTACTGTATCTAGGTAGATATGGTGTGTAATATTGTCTGTAATGTCTCCTAGCTAGCCAGTAACCTCTTACTGTATCTAGGTAGATATGGTGTGTAATATTGTCTGTAATGTCTCCTAGCTAGCCAGTAACCTCTTACTGTATCTAGGTAGATATGGTGTGTAATATTGTCTGTAATGTCCCCTAGCTAGCCAGTAACCTCTTACTGTATCTAGGTAGATATGGTGTGTAATATTGTCTGTAATGTCTCCTAGCTAGCCAGTAACCTCTTACTGTATCTAGGTAGATATGGTGTGTAATATTGTCTGTAATGTCCCCTAGCTAGCCAGTAACCTCTTACTGTATCTAGGTAGATATGGTGTGTAATATTGTCTGTAATGTCCCCTAGCTAGCCAGTAACCTCTTACTGTATCTAGGTAGATATGGTGTGTAATATTGTCTGTAATGTCCCCTAGCTAGCCAGTAACCTCTTACTGTATCTAGGTAGATATGGTGTGTAATATTGTCTGTAATGTCTCCTAGCTAGCCAGTAACCTCTTACTGTATCTAGGTAGATATGGTGTGTAATATTGTCTGTAATGTCTCCTAGCTAGCCAGTAACCTCTTACTGTATCTAGGTAGATATGGTGTGTAATATTGTCTATAATGTCCCCTAGCTAGCCAGTAACCTCTTACTGTATCTAGGTAGATATGGTGTGTAATATTGTCTGTAACGTCTCCTAGCTAGCCAGTAACCTCTTACTGTATTTAGGTAGATATGGTGTGTAATATTGTCTGTAATGTCCCCTAGCTAGCCAGTAACCTCTTACTGTATCTAGGTAGATATGGTGTGTAATATTGTCTGTAATGTCCCCTAGCTAGCCAGTAACCTCTTACTGTATCTAGGTAGATATGGTGTGTAATATTGTCTGTAACGTCCCCTAGCTAGCCAGTAACCTCTTACTGTATCTAGGTAGATATGGTGTGTAATATTGTCTGTAACGTCCCCTAGCTAGCCAGTAACCTCTTACTGTATCTAGGTAGATATGGTGTGTAATATTGTCTGTAACGTCTCCTAGCTAGCCAGTAACCTCTTACTGTATATAGGTAGATATGGTGTGTAATATTGTCTGTAACGTCTCCTAGCTAGCCAGTAACCTCTTACTGTATCTAGGTAGATATGGTGTGTAATATTGTCTGTAATGTCTTCTAGCTAGCCAGTAACCTCTTACTGTATCTAGGTAGATATGGTGTGTAATATTGTCTGTAATGTCTCCTAGCTAGCCAGTAACCTCTTACTGTATCTAGGTAGATATGGTGTGTAATATTGTCTGTAATGTCCCCTAGCTAGCCAGTAACCTCTTACTGTATCTAGGTAGATATGGTGTGTAATATTGTCTGTAACGTCCCCTAGCTAGCCAGTAACCTCTTACTGTATCTAGGTAGATATGGTGTGTAATATTGTCTGTAATGTCTCCTAGCTAGCCAGTAACCTCTTACTGTATCTAGGTAGATATGGTGTGTAATATTGTCTGTAATGTCTCCTAGCTAGCCAGTAACCTCTTACTGTATCTAGGTAGATATGGTGTGTAATATTGTCTGTAATGTCCCCTAGCTAGCCAGTAACCTCTTACTGTATCTAGGTAGATATGGTGTGTAATATTGTCTGTAACGTCCCCTAGCTAGCCAGTAACCTCTTACTGTATCTAGGTAGATATGGTGTGTAATATTGTCTGTAACGTCCCCTAGCTAGCCAGTAACCTCTTACTGTATCTAGGTAGATATGGTGTGTAATATTGTCTGTAACGTCCCCTAGCTAGCCAGTAACCTCTTACTGTATCTAGGTAGATATGGTGTGTAATATTGTCTGTAATGTCCCCTAGCTAGCCAGTAACCTCTTACTGTATCTAGGTAGATATGGTGTGTAATATTGTCTGTAATGTCCCCTAGCTAGCCAGTAACCTCTTACTGTATCTAGGTAGATATGGTGTGTAATATTGTCTGTAATGTCTCCTAGCTAGCCAGTAACCTCTTACTGTATCTAGGTAGATATGGTGTGTAATATTGTCTGTAATGTCTCCTAGCTAGCCAGTAACCTCTTACTGTATCTAGGTAGATATGGTGTGTAATATTGTCTGTAATGTCTCCTAGCCAGCCAGTAACCTCTTACTGTATCTAGGTAGATATGGTGTGTAATATTGTCTGTAATGTCTCCTAGCTAGCCAGTAACCTCTTACTGTATCTAGGTAGATATGGTGTGTAAAATTGTCTGTAATGTCTCCTAGCTAGCCAGTAACCTCTTACTGTATCTAGGTAGATATGGTGTGTAATATTGTCTGTAACGTCTCCTAGCTAGCCAGTAACCACTTACTGTATCTAGGTAGATATGGTGTGTAATATTGTCTGTAACGTCTCCTAGCTAGCCAGTAACCTCTTACTGTATCTAGGTAGATATGGTGTGTAATATTGTCTGTAATGTCCCCTAGCTAGCCAGTAACCTCTTACTGTATCTAGGTAGATATGGTGTGTAATATTGTCTGTAATGTCTCCTAGCTAGCCAGTAACCTCTTACTGTATCTAGGTAGATATGGTGTGTAATATTGTCTGTAACGTCTCCTAGCTAGCCAGTAACCTCTTACTGTATCTAGGTAGATATGGTGTGTAATATTGTCTGTAACGTCTCCTAGCTAGCCAGTAACCTCTTACTGTATCTAGGTAGATATGGTGTGTAATATTGTCTGTAATGTCTCCTAGCTAGCCAGTAACCTCTTACTGTATTTAGGTAGATATGGTGTGTAATATTGTCTGTAATGTCTCCTAGCTAGCCAGTAACCTCTTACTGTATCTAGGTAGATATGGTGTGTAATATTGTCTGTAATGTCTCCTAGCTAGCCAGTAACCTCTTACTGTATCTAGGTAGATATGGTGTGTAATATTGTCTGTAATGTCCCCTAGCTAGCCAGTAACCTCTTACTGTATCTAGGTAGATATGGTGTGTAATATTGTCTGTAACGTCTCCTAACTAGCCAGTAACCTCTTACTGTATCTAGGTAGATATGGTGTGTAATATTGTCTGTAATGTCCCCTAGCTAGCCAGTAACCTCTTACTGTATCTAGGTAGATATGGTGTGTAATATTGTCTGTAATGTCTCCTAGCTAGCCAGTAACCTCTTACTGTATCTAGGTAGATATGGTGTGTAATATTGTCTGTAATGTCCCCTAGCTAGCCAGTAACCTCTTACTGTATCTAGGTAGATATGGTGTGTAATATTGTCTGTAATGTCTCCTAGCTAGCCAGTAACCTCTTACTGTATCTAGGTAGATATGGTGTTTAATATTGTCTGTAATGTCCCCTAGCTAGCCAGTAACCTCTTACTGTATCTAGGTAGATATGGTATGTAATATTGTCTGTAATGTCCCCTAGCTAGCCAGTAACCTCTTACTGTATCTAGGTAGATATGGTGTGTAATATTGTCTGTAATGTCTCCTAGCTAGCCAGTAACCTCTTACTGTATCTAGGTAGATATGGTGTGTAATATTGTCTGTAATGTCCCCTAGCTAGCCAGTAACCTCTTACTGTATCTAGGTAGATATGGTGTGTAATATTGTCTGTAATGTCCCCTAGCTAGCCAGTAACCTCTTACTGTATCTAGGTAGATATGGTGTGTAATATTGTCTGTAATGTCCCCTAGCTAGCCAGTAACCTCTTACTGTATCTAGTTAGATATGGTGTGTAATATTGTCTGTAATGTCCCCTAGCTAGCCAGTAACCTCTTACTGTATCTAGGTAGATATGGTGTGTAATATTGTCTGTAATGTCTCCTAGCTAGCCAGTAACCTCTTACTGTATCTAGGTAGATATGGTGTGTAATATTGTCTGTAATGTCTCCTAGCTAGCCAGTAACCTCTTACTGTATCTAGGTAGATATGGTGTGTAATATTGTCTGTAATGTCTCCTAGCTAGCCAGTAACCTCTTACTGTATCTAGGTAGATATGGTGTGTAATATTGTCTGTAATGTCCCCTAGCTAGCCAGTAACCTCTTACTGTATCTAGGTAGATATGGTGTGTAATATTGTCTGTAATGTCTCCTAGCTAGCCAGTAACCTCTTACTGTATCTAGTTAGATATGGTGTGTAATATGAACATGTGTTGATGTGTAGTGTATATATCTTTGAAAGAGACTTTGGTCTCAGCATGACCCCCTGTTAAAATAAAGATGAAATATATCAGCTATGTAATCCTCTGCGATGTTTAAGAGCTCATTGGCAAAGACTTACGACTTAGAGGTTTTCTTTATTTCATTTAATCACTTTTTATTTTCAAGTTTGTTTTGCCGCGCTTATACCAGCTGGTCCCGTGATCAGCTGTGTGTTGTAGTGTGCATGTGAATGCTTGCCAATATTTACCGTGCACAGGGTGACATCGAGCACCTTGTGTTGTTTGGTTTGGAATGAAGCCAATGCATGGAATTAGGTAATATATTGTTGATACTAGTAGACTAAGGTATATATCTGTTTAGATTTTGGACCTTCCTGTGTTTTGCTTGTTTTGTCAGTCTTTTTTTGTCAACTTTGTTGTATTACCTAGCCTATAAAAAACCTCTACCTGATTCTGCACCTTTTATTTTGCGTCCTGTTGTGTCATGGTCTATCTAATGGCATCCGCATGCTTCTTAGACAAAACCGTTCAGAAGAGTTTGTGCAAATATTATGGTGATGGATTTGTTAGTTGTGGACTTGGGTAAGGGTTTTGTTAGTTGTGGACTTGGGTAAGGGTTTTGTTAGTTGTGGACTTGGGTAAGGGTTTTGTTAGTTGTGGACTTGGGTGAGGGTTTTGTTAGTTGTGGACTTGGGTAAGGGTTTTGTTAGTTGTGGACTTGGGTGAGGGTTTTGTTCGTTGTGGACTTGGGTGAGGGTTTTGTTCGTTGTGGACTTGGGTGAGGGTTTTGTTAGTTGTGGACTTGGGTGAGGGTTTTGTTCGTTGTGGACTTGGGTGAGGGTTTTGTTCGTTGTTCGGGCACATAACATTTTTTCTCGAGGCCAGACAACGTTCAGGAGCAGACGTGCATGTCCCTTCGTCCATGATTGGTTAACTGTAAGGATTCTTCAATAAAGTATATGTTGTCATTCAACGAGAGACGACTAGTTTTCATGCACAATTTTTTATTGAGAAATACTGCACCCAACATCTTAGATGTGGAGGCTAGCAGCCAGCCGAACTGAAGCATGCTGACGCCTTAAGACCAACAGACATGTTACCTTCTTCAGAACGTAGCTTTAAGTTTATAATCATTTCCTACATTTTATGAAGTATTTTCTAATTTCACACTGTTGATGTTCTGTTTCTCAGTACTAGCAAAACTGGGACAGGGAGGTTCAAAATCTTCTCTGCATCACTGCATCCTAAGATGAACAGAAATGTTTTTCACTTTATTTTACTGTCCCACTTTATCTTGACATTCTCACAGCTTAATATCAGTCTTGTAACTTCTCCTGAAGTGTGAAAAGGACATCAAAGCTGTTGTTGATATGTCTTACCAGTCTCCCAGGTGGTTTGATAGGGCTATAAATACTCAAACAGACTTTTGCAAGCACCAGACAGTTAAAGAGAAAGTTGAGTCCCACCAACATTTATGTTCTGAGTGGAAAACAGGTCCTTCACCCCTCCCATAGTACATCCTGCTGGCTGCTACCCGTCTTACATGGGACCGTTCCATGAACAAGCCCTAGTCCATAACCTCTAGCCCCTATAGGTCCTAACACCTAGGCACTTGTTTATATACATGAAGTTCCTCAGACTGAGAGGTTGTTTCTGAACAGAGCCACGATAGACGCTGGTTATTTTCCCTCCTGAACCAGGGGATACAGTGACCTGCTGTGACCTGACCTGCTTTCCTATTGATTATTTAAACATCTGTCCTGTGGGTCCTTTTGAATTTCCCTGGCGACCCAATTCATGTTTCTCTTCTCTCCTCCCAGGTTCCGTCTACAGGAAGTTATCTGGTCTGGTGGTGGTGTAGTCAGGTGCGGTGTGATCCAGGGTGTATAGCCGCTGCTGCCTCTCTCCCTCCGCCTGACACTCGCTGCTGGCCCTGCCCATGGCACATACTGCTCTCCTGTGAAACTCATCCAGCAAGCTGGACACCGCAGCTTCGCACCACAACACCTCCACCTCCGCCCCTCCCCACAGGGAACCCTCCAATCCGCAGCCAGACTACCCCAGCGCGCACGGCCCACGCGAAGTGCAGTATGTGACTGAGGTCGCGCCCCCCGATGACGTCACCACCGTCTACAGAGATGCCGGGACCATCACTGGTACGTGCAGTACAGCCCTCACAGTAATAGACTAAATCCAATTCTGATTGACAGAAAATGGCTCTGACTTGTCTTGAATTCAGTGTAACTGAAAGCCATAAACAGCCTCCACTGCATTGTTAATGGATTTCACTGAATTCAAGACATAAGTTGTAGTCCTCCTCTCAGTTCATTCAGTAACCTTTTGATCCGTGTTGTGTATCTGACTGAATCAAAGCAGCGCTCCCTTGTCCCTCTAAACTAGATCCAGGTTCTAACACCCTGCTGTGTGTGTGTGTGTGTGTGTGTGTGTGTGTGAGTGATCTAGCTTGGACACACATCTTCAGTATTCTGCTCAACACTACAGCAGAGCTCTACAACAAGTCTTCTTCTCAGAAGTAGCTCCATCTGGAATACAACACCTTTATGTCCTGAGTGTTGCTGCTTCTGGAATTGAAAGTTTGATGGAACATGAACCACAAATTGCTTCTTTCATTTGTGTGGTCAGTGTGTGTGTTATTGTTTAAGCATTAGAGGTTTCCATGTGGTCAATGGGTGTGTTATTGAATGTGGGATGTACAACACAAGCACTTAAAACAAGCCATAGTAGAGGAACAGCTGCCAACTTCTCGCCCGCTCTCTCGCCCACTCTCCTCTCGCCCGCTCTCCCCCCGCTCTCGTCCGCTCTCCCCCCGCACTCGTCCGCTCTCGCCCGCTCTCCCCCCGCTCTCCCCCGCTCTCGCCCACTCTCCTCTCGTCCGCTCTCCCCCCGCTCTCGTCCGCTCTCGTCCGCACTCATCCGCTCTCCCCCCGCTCTCGCTCGCTCTCCTCTCGCTCGCTCCCCCCCGCTCTCGCTCGCTCGCTCTCCCGCTCTCGCTCGCTCTCTCTCCCGCTCTCGCTCGCTCTCCTCTCGCTCGCTCTCTCTCCCGCTCTCGCTCGCTCTCTCTCCCGCTCTCGCTCGCTCTCTCCCCGCTCTCCGCTCGCCTCGCTCGCTCTCCCGCTCTCGCTCGCTCTCTCTCCCCGCGCGCCTCTCTCCCCGCTCCCGCTCGCTCTCCCCGCCCGCTCTCGTTCGCTCTCTCTCCCCCTGCTCTCGCTCGCTCGCTCTCCCCCCTCTCTCGCTCGCTCACTCTCCCCCCTCTCGCTCGCTCGCTCTCCCCCCTCTCTCGCTCGCTCTCCCCCCTCTCGCTCGCTCCTCCCCGCACGCTCTCCAGCCCCGCTCTTGCCCCTGCTCCTCTCTTCCCCCCGCCGCTCGCTCTCTGCTCCCCCCACTCTTGCTCTCGTCTCCTCTCGGCTAGCTCTCTCTCGCTCAGGCTCCTCATCTCCCCCCCGCTCTCGCTTCGCTTCTCTCGCCCCCTCCCCCCGCTCTCTCTCCGTTCTCCCCCCCTCTTCTTACCCCCATTGTTTCTCTCTAGAAGTTGACATAGACAGACTGTGTCCTCATCACTGTTCAGGTAGAGACCTGTGGCAGTAGTTCTAGGTCAGGCTCTGCAGTGCATCAGTCAAACCATTATTCAAACACCCAGAATGACTGTCTGCATCCTAAAGGGCACCCTATTGCCTTTATAGTGCACTACTCCTTAATGGCATAGGGCCCTGGTCAAAAGTAGTGCACTATATAGGGTTCCATTTGGGATGCATACCCTGCAAACTACACTGCAGGAAGAGGGAGAGAGAGGGCAGTATCCGTTACACTGAAGCCTGCTATTGACAGTTATAATGCAGCTGCAAGGCAAACAAGTTAATGTAAACCCTCTCAATGCTTCTGTCTGTGAATAGAAATTAAAAGTGGCTTCTCAAGATGTAAGAATAAAGTTGTGGCGTCAGTGTTTCAGTCCCAGGGGACTGGCAGGGATCGTGCCCAGCAGACAGCACAGCCTCGCAGAGCACAGCGCTTCACTGAGCAGAGCAATGCAACCCAGCAGACCCTTTGTGTGGGTATCAGGCGAACGAACCCAGCAGTCCCTTTGTGTGGGTATCAGGGGAACGAACCCAGCAGTCCCTTTGTGTGGGTATCAGGGGAACGAACCCAGCAGTCCCTTTGTGTGGTATCAGGGGAACGAACCCAGCAGTCCCTTTGTGCGGGTATCAGGGGAACGAACCCAGCAGTCCCTTTGTGTGGGATCAGGGGAAACGAACCCAGCAGTCCCTTTGTGTGGGTATCAGGGGAACGAACCCAGCAGTCCCTTTGTGTGGGTATCAGGGGAACGAACCCAGCAGTCCCTTTGTGTGGGTATCAGGGGAACGAACCCAGCAGTCCCTTTGTGCGGGTATCAGGGGAACGAACCCAGCAGTCCCTTTGTGCGGGTATCAGGAGAACGAACCCAGCAAGTCCCTTTGTGTGGGTATCAGGGGAACGAACCCAGCAGTCCCTTTGTGACGGTATCAGGGGAACGAACCCAGCAGTCCCTTTGTGCGGGTATCAGGGGAACGAACCCAGCAGTCCCTTTGTGCGGGTATAAGGGGAACGAACCCAGCAGTCCCTTTGTGCGGGTATCAGGGGAACGAACCCAGCAGTCCCTTTGTGTGGGTATCAGGGAACGAACCCAAACCCAGCAGTCCCTTTGTGTGGGTATCAGGGGAACGAACCCAGCAGTCCCTTTGTGCGGGTATCAGGGGAACGAACCCACACAACACATCTGTCTGAGTCACTGGAGAGATCTGCTTGTTCACCACAACAAACCCAACCACACCATACTCCTGCGCCCTACTATTTGCCTGTACCCATCTCACTTTGTCATGGCCTAGCTTTGTCAAATCATAGAATTACATATAGAACCATTGAATTTTAGGATCACAGTGGGCAAAATCATATGCTCTGGGTGGTGTTTAATCAGCATTTCTGTTGAACAGTACCAGTATTGGCAACCTTACAAACAGAGCCCATGGGGAAATGAATGTCACAATTCACTATGATGACAGTTTCATCTAACTTACGGCTGCATTATTGACATTTAAAATGACATTCTTATTGGTTCAAACACATCTCAGGAGGGAGTTACAGAGGGTCTCCGTCACAAATGGCACCCTATTCCCTTTATAGTCCACTACCGTCTATAACCCAGGTAATGCTGGGGGGAGGGGCGGCTTAATGGGCCGTAGTGAGGGAGATGTGGTGAGAATGAGAAACCAAACTCTATTGTGACCTGCCACTGACTGTCACTTCCTGTCATGAGGCCAATTAGGGGACCAGATTATGCTGCTTGCTCAGGGTGTGTCCCAAATGGCACCCTGTTCCCTATATAGTGCACTACTTTTGACCAGAGGCAAATGGGCCTTGATGAAAAGAAGTACATTGAATAGGGTGGCATTTGGGGGACAACCTCAATGTTCACTCAGCGAACTCCCAGGTGGCAGTGGGACTGCATTTCTCATCATTCTGCTGGGTCCTATTCACTAGAGAAAAAACACTTTGAAACGGAGGGAAACAGGGAGGTGCTATGCTGTATCCAAAACTTGTCCAATGAGCACACAGATTCTTTGTTTCCATTACAAACTCACCCAAATCCAGATAGCTGATGTTCTGAAAGAGCTGCAAAATCTGGACCCCTACAAATCAGCCGGGCTAGACAATCTGGAGCCTCTCTTTCTAAAATGATCTGCCGAAATTATTGCAACCCCTATTACTAGCCTGTTCAACCTCTCTTTCGTATCGTCCCATAGATTGGAAAGCTGCCGCGGTCATCCCCCTCTTCAAAGGGGGAGACACTCTAGACCCAAACTGCTACAGACCTATATCTATCCTACCCTGCCTTTCTAAGGTCTTTGAAAGCCAAGTTAACAAACAGATTACCAACCATTTCAAATCTCACCGTAACTTCTCCGCTATGCAATCTAGTTTCCGAGCTGGTCATGGGTGCACCTCAGCCACGCTCAAGGTCCTAAACGATATCATAACCGCCATCGTTAAGAGACATTACTGTGCAGCCGTATTCATCGACCTGGCTAAGGCTTTCGACTCTGTCAATCACAATATTCTTATTGGCAGACTCAACAGCCTTGGTTTCTCAAATGATTGCCTCGCTTGGTTCACTAACTACTTCTCCGATAGAGTTCAGTATGTCAAATTGGAGGGCATGTTGTCCGGACTTCTGGCAGTCTCTATGGGGGTGCCACAGGGTTCAATTCTCGGGCCGACTCTTTTCTCTGTATATATCAATGATGTTGCTCTCGCTGCTGGTGATTCTTTGATCCACCTCTACGCAGACGACACCATTCTGTATACCTCTAGCCCTTCGTTGGACACTGTGGAGAGTTGTATGGCATTGAAGCTCATCTGGAGGTTCGTTACTAACCTCCAGATGACCTTCAATGCTCCTTCCGTGGCCTCCAAGTGCTCTTAAATACAAGTAAAACTAAATGCATGCTCTTCAACCGATCGCTGCCCGCACCAGCCCGCCCGTCCAGCATCACTACTCTGGACGGTTCTGACTTAGAATATGTGGACAACTATAAATACCTAGGTGTCTGGCTAGACTGTAAACTCTCCTTCCAGACTCACATTAAACATCTCCAATCCCAAATTAAATCTCGAATCGGCTTCCTATTTCGCAACAAAGCATCCTTCACTCATGCTGCCAACATTCCCTCGTAAAACTGACCATCCTACCGATCCTCGACTTCGGCGATGTCATTTACAAAATAGCCTCCAACACTCTACTCAACAGATTAAATGCAGTCTATCACTGTGCCATCCGTTTTGTCACCAAAGCCCCATATACTACCCACCACTGCGACCTTGATCTCGTTGGCTGGCCCTCGCTTCATACTCGTCGCAAAACCTACTGGCTCCAGGTCATCTACAAGTCTCTGCTAGGTAAAGCCCCGCCTTATCTCAGCTCACTGGTTACCATAGCAGCACCCACCCGTAGCACACACTCCAGCAGGTATATCTCACTGGTCACCCCCAAAGCCAATTCTTCCTTTGGCTGCCTCTCCTTCCAGTTCTCTGCTGCTAATGACTGGAACGAACTGCAAAAATCTCTGAAGCTGGAGACTCTTACCTCCCTCACTAGCTTTAAGCACCAGCTGTCAGAGTAGCTCACAGATCACTGCACCTGTACATAGCTCATCTGTAAATAGCCCATCCAATCTACCTCATCTCCATACTGTATTTATATTATATATTTATCTTGCCCCTTTGCACCCCAGTATCTCAACTTGCACATTCATCTTCTGCACATCCTACCATTCCAGTGTTTAATTGCTTTATTGTAATTACTTTGCCACCCTGGCCTATTTATTGCCTTACCTCTCTTATCCGACCTCATTTGCACATGCTGTATATAGATTTTTGTACTGTATTATTGATTGTATGTTTGTTTATTCCATGTGTAACTCTGTGTTGTATGTGTCGAACTGCTTTGCTTTATCTTGGCCAGGTCGCAGTTGAAAATGAGAACTTGTTCTGAACTAGCCTACCTGATTAAATAAAGGTTAAATAAAATTTAAAAAAAACTGTATTTCAGCTAAAGACAGCCAAGCTGACATGCGTACTGACTGCAGTATATGGCAGTGACACTGACTGCAACTTCCCAAAACTGTTGTAAGCAGCTCTGAGTTACCCACAATTAAACGTTTGTTGTACCCTTTACCTCTATGCTGATGAATGAATGGTAACATGTAGTCTCTTTTCTGCAGTTGGACCCTTGCTATGAGTACAGGAAGCAGCTCAATGGCATTGAAGGACTGAGAGCTGTGCTGCTGTGGTTCAGTGCTGCCCCCTGGTGGGGTTAGGGTCCTGGCATTGTTCTGTTCGGTGTAGGGTGAAGTTTCCCCTAGGTACAGATCTAGGATCAACTTCCCTTCCCCCAATCCTAACCTTAACCATTATTTGGGAAAATACAAAACTGACCCAAGATCAGCATCGAAGGGTAACTATCCCTTCCGTTGTTCTGTTCCTCATCAGACAGACAGTCTCAACGCCAGGCCAGTTGATTGTCTGAGGAGATGAAAGTATTTCATTTGTTTCTAGGCAGGGATTCACTACAAGTGGATTATATTCCCTTTTATTGTAGTAAGGCTTATCCAATAAGAATCTTATGTCCTATAATTCTGTCTCTTTTTACTTAGTTTCATACCATGCTGATTTCATTTATTGGTACAGTGCTGTATTCTTCTGGTTGTAATAGCACCGCCAGTGGATGTTACTGAACCCTCCTTTGTTCACTCCCAAACCCATCTCTCCCACTGTGTCCCACATGGTTCCATTTGGGATTCATCCTCAGTCCATGCTGAAGCCTCCACAACCGTTTCCCTGCTCCCCGTGTGTCCCAGTGGTTGCCATAGGAGCCGTGGATTTGCCATGCTTCAGTGTGGTGATGTAGAGTATTAAGTAACATGAATGGGGTTTGGTGACAAACCACACACTGGGTTAATATCCATTCATTAGTCTGTTTTAGCCTCTGTCTCAGGCTTCCATCTCCTGAGTGAAGCCAGGACATCTGAGACTAACTAGGCTGTCTGATATCATGCTGCTGGGCGACGTAGTACATACCCAGGCTGTGGTAGGTTGGGTTCAGTAAGGTTGTAGTGAACAGAGGAGATGTACTGTAACTACAGTAGGTACCCAGGCTGTGGTAGGTTGGGTTCAGTAAGGTTGTAGTGAACAGAGGAGATGTACTGTAACTACAGTAGGTACCCAGGCTGTGGTAGGTTGTGTTCAGTAAGGTTGTAGTGAACAGATGTACTGTAACTACAGTAGGTACCCAGGCTGTGGTAGGTTGGGTTCAGTAAGGTTGTAGTGAACAGATGTACTGTAACTACAGTAGGTACCCAGGCTGTGGTAGGTTGGGTTCAGTAAGGTGTGTAGTGAACAGATGTACTGTAACTACAGTAGGTACCCAGGCTGTGGTAGGTTGGGTTCAGTAAGGTTGTAGTGAACAGATGTACTGTAACTACAGTAGGTACCCAGGCTGTGGTAGGTTGGGTTCAGTAAGGTTGTAGTGAACAGAGGAGATGTACTGTAACTACAGTAGGTTCCCAGGCTGTGGTAGGTTGGGTTCAGTAAGGTTGTAGTGAACAGATGTACTGTAACTACAGTAGGTACCCAGGCTGTGGTAGGTTGGGTTCAGTAAGGTTGTAGTGAACAGATGTACTGTAACTACAGTAGGTACACCAGGCTGTGGTAGGTTGGGTTCAGTAAGGTTGTAGTGAACAGAGGAGATGTACTGTAACTACAGTAGTACCCAGGCTGTGGTAGGTTGTGTTCAGTAAGGTGTAGTGAACAGATGTACTGTAACTACAGTAGGTACCCAGGCTGTGGTAGGTTGGGTTCAGTAAGGTTGTAGTGAACAGATGTACTGTAACTACAGTAGGTACCCAGGCTGTGGTAGTTGCGCTTCAGTAAGGTTTGTAGTGAACAGATGTACCGTAACTACAGTAGGTACCCAGGCTGTGGTAGGTTGGCTTCAGTAAGGTTGTAGTGAACAGATGTACTGGTAACTACAGTAGGTACCCAGGCTGTGGTAGGTCGGGTTCAGTAAGGTTGTAGTGAACAGATGTACTGTAACTGCAGTAGATACCCAGGCTGTGGTAGGTTCGGGTTCAGTAAGGTTGTAGTGAACAGATGTACTGTAACTACAGTAGGATACCCAGGCTGTGGTAGGTTGGGTTCAGTAGGTTGTAGTGAACAGATGTACTGTAACTACAGTAGGTACCCAGGCAGCTGTGTAGGTTGGGTTCAGTAAGGTTGTAGTGACAGATGTACTGTAACTACAGTAGGTACCCAGGCTGTGGTAGGTCGGGTTCAGTAAGGTTGTAGTGAACAGATGTACTGTAACTACAGTAGGTACCCAGGCTGTGGTAGGTTGGGGTTCAGCTAAGGTTGTAGTGACAGATGTACTGTAACTACAGTAGATACGTACCCAGGACTGTGGTAGTTGGGTTCAGTAATGGTTGTAACTGAATTCAGATGACTGTAACTACAGTAGGTACCCAGGCTGTGGTTAGGTTGGGTCCAGATAAGGTTTGTAGTGACAGGCAGGATGTACTAGTAACTACAGTAGGGTAGGCCTTCAGGGCTTTGGCTCATTGTTGGGTTCAGTAAGGTTTGTAGTGAACAGATTTAGCTGTAACTAGCAGTCGGTAGCCCAGGCTGTGGTAGGTTGGGTTCAGTAAGGTTGTAGTGAAACAGCTGTAGCTGTAAATACAGTAGATACCCAGGCTGTGGTAGGTTGGGTTCAGTAAGGTTGTAGTGAAGTCAGATGTACTGTAACTACAGTAGGTACCACAGGCTGTGGTAGGTTGGGTTCAGTAGGTTGTAGGTGAATGCAGAGGAGATGTACTGTAACTACAAGTAGGTAGGCCCAGGTTGGTGGTAGGTGGGTTGCATGTAAGGTGTAGTGAACAGATGTACTGTAACTACAGTAGGTAACCAGGCTGTGGTTAGGTGGGTTCAGTAAGGTTGTAGTGAACAGATGTACTGTAACTACAGTAGGTACCCAGGCTGTGGTAGGTCGGGTTCAGTAAGGTTGTAGTGAACAGATGTACTGTAACTACAGTAGGTACCAGGTGTGGTAGGTCGGGTTCAGTAAGGTTGTAGTGAACAGATGTACTGTAACTACAGTAGGTACCCAGGCTGTGGTAGGTTGGGTTCAGTAAGGTTGTAGTGAACAGATGTACTGTAACTACAGTAGGTAACCAGGCTGTGGTAGGTCGGGTTCAGTAAGGTTGTAGTGAACAGATGTACTGTAACTACAGTAGGTACCCAGGCTGTGGTAGGTTGGGTTCAGTAAGGTTGTAGTGAACAGATGTACTGTAACTACAGTAGGTACCCAGGCTGTGGTAGGTTGGTTTCAGTAAGGTTGTAGTGAACAGATGTACTGTAACTACAGTAGGTACCCAGGCTGTGGTAGGTTGGGTTCAGTAAGGTTGTAGTGAACAGATGTACTGTAACTACAGTAGTACCCAGGCTGTGGTAGGTTGGGTTCAGTAAGGTTGTAGTGAACAGATGTACTGTAACTACAGTAGGTACCCAGGCTGTGGTAGGTCGGGTTCAGTAAGGTTGTAGTGAACAGATGTACTGTAACTACAGTAGGTACCCAGGCTGTGGTAGGTTGGGTTCAGTAAGGTTGTAGTGAACAGATGTACTGTAACTACAGTAGGTACCCAGGCTGTGGTAGGTCGGGTTCAGTAAGGTTGTAGTGAACAGATGTACTGTAACTACAGTAGGTACCCAGGCTGTGGTAGGTCGGGTTCAGTAAGGTTGTAGTGAACAGATGTACTGTAACTACAGTAGGTACCCAGGCTGTGGTAGGTTGGGTTCAGTAAGGTTGTAGTGAACAGATGTACTGTAACTACAGTAGGTACCCAGGCTGTGGTAGGTCGGGTTCAGTAAGGTTGTAGTGAACAGATGTACTGTAACTACAGTAGGTACCCAGGCTGTGGTAGGTTGGGTTCAGTAAGGTTGTAGTGAACAGATGTACTGTAACTACAGTAGATACCCAGGCTGTGGTAGGTCGGGTTCAGTAAGGTTGTAGTGAACAGATGTACTGTAACTACAGTAGGTACCCAGGCTGTGGTAGGTTGGGTTCAGTAAGGTTGTAGTGAACAGATGTACTGTAACTACAGTAGGTACCCAGGCTGTGGTAGGTTGGGTTCAGTAAGGTTGTAGTGAACAGATGTACTGTAACTACAGTAGGTACCCAGGCTGTGGTAGGTCGGGTTCAGTAAGGTTGTAGTGAACAGATGTACTGTAACTACAGTAGGTACCCAGGCTGTGGTAGGTTGGGTTCAGTAAGGTTGTAGTGAACAGATGTACTGTAACTACAGTAGGTACCCAGGCTGTGGTAGGTTGGGTTCAGTAAGGTTGTAGTGAACAGATGTACTGTAACTACAGTAGGTACCCAGTCTGTGGTAGGTTGGGTTCAGTAAGGTTGTAGTGAACAGATGTACTGTAACTACAGTAGGTACCCAGGCTGTGGTAGGTTGGGTTCAGTAAGGTTGTAGTGAACAGATGTACTGTAACTACAGTAGGTACCCAGGCTGTGGTAGGTTGGGTTCAGTAAGGTTGTAGTGAACAGATGTACTGTAACTACAGTAGGTACCCAGGCTGTGGTAGGTTGGGTTCAGTAAGGTTGTAGTGAACAGATGTACTGTAACTACAGTAGGTACCCAGGCTGTGGTAGGTTGGGTTCAGTAAGGTTGTAGTGAACAGATGTACTGTAACTACAGTAGGTACCCAGGCTGTGGTAGTTGGGTTCAGTAAGGTTGTAGTGAACAGATGTACTGTAACTACAGTAGGTACCCAGGCTGTGGTAGGTTGGGTTCAGTAAGGTTGTAGTGAACAGATGTACTGTAACTACAGTAGGTACCCAGGCTGTGGTAGGTCGGGTTCAGTAAGGTTGTAGTGAACAGATGTACTGTAACTACAGTAGGTACCCAGGCTGTGGTAGGTTGGTTCAGTAAGGTTGTAGTGAACAGATGTACTGTAACTACAGTAGGTACCCAGGCTGTGGTAGGTTGGGTTCAGTAAGGTTGTAGTGAACAGATGTACTGTAACTACAGTAGGTACCCAGCTGTGGTAGGTCGGGTTCAGTAAGGTTGTAGTGACAGGATGTACTGTAACTACAGTCGGTACCCAGGCTGTGGTAGGTCGGGTTCAGTAAGGTTGTAGTGAACAGATGTACTGTAACTACAGTAGGATACCCAGGCTGTGGTAGGTTGGGTTCAGTAAGGTTGTAGTGAACAGATGTACTGTAACTACAGTAGGTACCCAGCTGTGGTAGGTTGGGTTCAGTAAGGTTGTAGTGAACAGATGTACTGTAACTACAGTAGGTACCAGCTGTGGATAGGTCGGGTTCAGTAAGGTTGTAGTGAACAGATGTACTGTAACTACAGTAGGTACCCAGGCTGTGGTAGGTCGGGTTCAGTAAGGTTGTAGTGAACAGATGTACTGTAACTACAGTAGGTACCCAGGCTGTGGTAGTTGGGTTCAGTAAGGTTGTAGTGAACAGATGTACTGTAACTACAGTAGGTACTCCAGGCTGTGGTAGGTGGGTTCAGTAAGGTTGTAGTGAACAGATGTACTGTAACTACAGTAGGTACCCAGGCTGTGGTAGGTTGGGTTCAGTAAGGTTGTAGTGAACAGATGTACTGTAGAACTACTACAGTAGGTACCCAGGCTGTGTAGGTTGGGTTCAGTAAGGTTGTAGTGAACAGATGTACTGTAACTACAGTAGGTACCCAGGCTGTGGTAGGTTGGGTTCAGTAAGGTTGTAGTGAACAGATGTACTGTAACTACAGTAGGTACCCAGGCTGTGGTAGGTTGGGTTCAGTAAGGTTGTAGTGAACAGATGTACTGTAACTACAGTAGGTACCCAGGCTGTGGTAGGTTGGGTTCAGTAAGGTTGTAGTGAACAGATGTACTGTAACTACAGTAGGTACCCAGGCTGTGGTAGGTTGGGTTCAGTAAGGTTGTAGTGAACAGATGTACTGTAACTACAGTAGGTACCCAGGCTGTGGTAGGTTGGGTTCAGTAAGGTTGTAGTGAACAGATGTACTGTAACTACAGTAGGTACCCAGGCTGTGGTAGGTCGGGTTCAGTAAGGTTGTAGTGAACAGATGTACTGTAACTACAGTAGTACCCAGGCTGTGGTAGGTTGGTGTCAGTAAGGTTGTAGTGAACAGATGTACTGTAACTACAGTAGGTACCCAGGCTGTGGTAGGTTGGGTTCAGTAAGGTTGTAGTGAACAGATGTACTGTAACTACAGTAGGTACCCAGGCTGTGGTTGGTCGGGTTCAGTAAGGTTGTAGTGAACAGATGTACTGTAACTACAGTAGGTACCCAGGCTGTGGTAGGTTGGGTTCAGTAAGGTGTAGTGAAACAGATGTACTGTAAACTACAGTAGGTACCCAGGCTGTGGTAGGTTGGTTCAGTAGGTTTGTAGTGAACAGATTGTACTGTAACTACAGTAGATACCCAGGCTGTGGTAGGTCGGGTTCAGTAAGTTGTAGTGAACAGATGTACTGTAACTACAGTAGGTACCAGGCTGTGGTAGGTTGGGTTCCGTAAGGTGTAGTGACAAGATGTACTGTAACTACAGTAGGTACCCAGGCTGTGGTAGGTTGGTTTGTTTTTCAGTAAGGTTGTAGTGAACCGATGTACTGTAAGCTACAGTAGGTTCCCCAGGCTGTGGTAGGTTGTGTTCAGTACAGGTTGCAGTGAAACATATGTACTGTAACTTACCGTAGGTACCAGGCTTGTGTAGGCTTGGGTTCAGTAAGGTTGTAGTGCAACAGATGTACTGTAACTACAGTAGGTACCCAGGGCTGTGGTAGGTTGGGTTCAGTAAGGTTGTAGTGCCCAGACTGTACTGTAACTACAGTAGGTTACCCAGGCTTGTGGTCGGTCTGTGTTCAGTAAGGTTGTAGTGAACAGATGTACTGTAACTACAGTAGGTACCAGGCTGTGGTAGGTTGGGTTCAGTAAGGTTGTAGTGAAAGATGTACTGTAACTACAGTAGTACCCAGGCTGTGGTAGGTCGGGTTCAGTAAGGTTGTAGTGAACAGATGTACTGTAACTACAGTAGGTACCCAGGCTGTGGTAGGTCGGGTTCAGTAAGGTTGTAGGTGAACAGATGTACTGTAACTACAGTAGGTAACCAGGCTGTGGTAGGTTGGGTTCAGTAAGGGTTGTAGTGAACAGCTGTACTGTAACTACAGTAGGTACCCAGGCTGTGTTGAGTTGGGTTTCAGTAAGGTTGTAGTGAAACAGATGTACTGTAACTACAGTAGGTACCCAGGCTGGTTAGGTGGGTTCGGGTTCAGTAAGGTTGTAGTGAACAGATGTACTGTAACTACAGTAGGTACCCAGGCTGTGGTAGGTTGGGTTCAGTAAGGTTGTAGTTGACAACAGATGTACTGTAACTACAGTAGGTTACCCAGGCTGTGGTAGTTTGGGTTCAGTAAGGTTGTAGTGAACAGATGTACTGTAACTACAGTAGATACCCAGGTCGTGGTAGGTCGGGTTCAGTAAGGTTGTAGTGAACAGATGTACTGTAATACATGTAGTTACCCAGGCCTGTTGGTAGGTTGGGTTCAGTAAGGTTGTAGTGAACAGATGTACTGTAACTACAGTAGGTACCCAGGCTGTGGTAGGTTGGGTTCAGTAAGGTTGTAGTGAACAGATGTACTGTAACTACAGTAGGTACCCAGGCTGTGGTAGGTTGGGTTCAGTAAGGTTGTAGTGAACAGATGTACTGTAACTACAGTAGGTACCAAGGCTGTGGTAGGTTGGTTCAGTAAGGTTGTAGTGAACAGATGTACTGTAACTACAGTAGGTACCCAGGCTGTGGTTAGGTCGGGTTCAGTAAGGTGTAGTGAACAGATGTACTGTAACTACAGTAGGTACCCAGGCTGTGGTATGTGGGTTCAGTAAGGTTGTAGTGAACAGATTGTACTGTAACTACAGTAGGTACCCAGGCTGTGGTTAGGTTGGCTTCAGTCAGGTTTGTAGTGAACAGATGTACTGTAACTACAGTAGGTACCCAGGCTGTGGTAGGTCGGGTTCAGTAAGGTTGTAGTGAACAGATGTACTGTAACTACAGTAGGTTCCCAGGCTGTGGTAGGTCGGGTTCAGTAAGGTTGTAGTGAACAGAGGAGATGTACTGTAACTACAGTAGGTACCCAGGCCTGTGGTAGGTTGGGTTCAGTAAGGTTTGTAGTGAACAGATGTCTGTAACTACAGTAGGTACCCAGGCTGTGGTAGGTTGGGTTCAGTAAGGTTGTAGTGAACAGATGTACTGTAACTACAGTAGGTACCCAGGCTGTGGTAGGTTGTGTTCAGTAAGGTTGTAGTGAACAGATGTACTGTAACTACAGTAGGTACCCAGGCTGTGGTAGGTTGTGTTCAGTAAGGTTGTAGTGAACAGATGTACTGTAACTACAGTAGGTACCCAGGCTGTGGTAGGTTGTGTTCAGTAAGGTTGTAGTGAACAGATGTACTGTAACTACAGTAGGTTCCCAGGCTGTGGTAGGTTGTGTTCAGTAAGGTTGCAGTGAACAGATGTACTGTAACTACAGTAGATACCCAGGCTGTGGTAGGTTGGGTTCAGTAAGGTTGTAGTGAACAGATGTACTGTAACTACAGTAGGTACCCAGGCTGTGGTAGGTTGGGTTCAGTAAGGTTGTAGTGAACAGATGTACTGTAACTACAGTAGGTACCCAGGCTGTGGTAGGTTGGGTTCAGTAAGGTTGTAGTGAACAGATGTACTGTAACTACAGTAGGTACCCAGGCTGTGGTAGGTTGGGTTCAGTAAGGTTGTAGTGAACAGATGTACTGTAACTACAGTAGATACCCAGGCTGTGGTAGGTTGGGTTCAGTAAGGTTGTAGTGAACAGATGTACTGTAACTACAGTAGGTACCCAGGCTGTGTAGGTTGGGTTCAGTAAGGTTGTAGTGAACAGATGTACTGTAACTACAGTAGGTACCCAGGCTGTGGTAGGTTGGGTTCAGTAAGGTTGTAGTGAACAGATGTACTGTAACTACAGTAGGTACCCAGGCTGTGGTAGGTTGGGTTCAGTAAGGTTGTAGTGAACAGATGTACTGTAACTACAGTAGGTACCCAGGCTGTGGTAGGTCGGGTTCAGTAAGGTTGTAGTGAACAGATGTACTGTAACTACAGTAGGTACCCAGGCTGTGGTAGGTTGGGTTCAGTAAGGTTGTAGTGAACAGATGTACTGTAACTACAGTAGATACCCAGGCTGTGGTAGGTTGGGTTCAGTAAGGTTGTAGTGAACAGATGTACTGTAACTACAGTAGGTACCCAGGCTGTGGTAGGTCGGGTTCAGTAAGGTTGTAGTGAACAGATGTACTGTAACTACAGTAGGTACCCAGGCTGTGGTAGGTTGGGTTCAGTAAGGTTGTAGTGAACAGATGTACTGTAACTACTTTCTCTGAGAGATGTCTTTCAAAGACATGTAAAAAAGGTACATCACATGATTATAGTGTTACTAAAGTTCATGGGATGTTTACAATGCTTAGGGCTCATCTTGTGCTGTTCTCAAAATAACATTAGTGCTCATCTAGCTAATCAAGTAGTGTGGAAGTACCTCAACAATATCATGCTAACTTTAGTCTATATTACAGCAGGATACTCAGTCTAGAACAGGATGATACTTCACTCCAGTGTGCATCCTTTTCCCACTGGCAAAATATGGGTAAATATGAATTTTGTTCAGCATGTGTATACAATTGTAATCTTCTCCAGTAGTATCAGTAGAAGACTATTTTATTGATACAGATATGGCTTATTGAGGTACACACTGAGGTAAAAATATCATGCAAATACTGCTACTATATTACTGCCCACAAGATATAGATAGGAAGTTGAAGTCATTAACACATGTATGCAGTACTGTTAGCAGTTAACGGATAACGGGTGCTATATGGTAGTGTGTTCAGTTTTGGACTTAAGATACTTTAAATATTAAACTTTGCCATGTGAACTGAACCCAAAGTTCCTGTCAGGGGGCTGTGGGAGTGTTGATTTCTGGCTTGGTGGACTTTGTTTGTCAGTACGTATGTCAGTGTCAGTGTGTCCACATGCCATTGTTGCTATAATCTCTCGTGGGCAGACTACGTTAACAGAGCAGCTGACCAGTTACACAAGACTTTAGTTCCGGGTTAACTGAGATTGTTCTCTTTCGGCTTGTCTTTCTGTCGGATATGCAGTTTTAGCCACACACCACAGATATTCCCACAGCCTGATGTATCCATGGGAACAGTTTGTGTGTATACAAAACAGTTGGAATCAGCCAGAGACTTTCCATTAGTCCAGTGAGCAGTGGTCAGGCCAGCTGAATGGAACGGAGTGAGACTGACTCATAGCCCGGCCCTGCACTGTTCACCAAGTTCTGCTTTTCCTCTGGGACAGACCAAGACACACAACAGCACAGTTGCCATGGCGTCAGGAGCCGTTAAGCAGTGTCATCTGTCTGGTGGATCTGTGCCAGACCCAGCCTCTTGGCAAGACCACATGAATTCCAACCATAGCCAGTGTAATGTAGGGGGCTTATTACAACCATAGCCAGGGTAATGTAGGGGGCTTATTACAACTATAGCCAGTGTAATGTAGGGGGCTTATTACAACCATAGCCAGGGTAATGTAGGGGGCTTATTACAACCATAGCCAGGGTAATGTAGGGGGCTTATTACAACCATAGCCAGGGTAATGGAGGCGGCTTATTACAACCATAGCCAGGGTAATGGAGGGGGCTTATTACAACCATAGCCAGGGTAATGGAGAGGGCTTATTACAACTATAGCCAGTGTAATGTAGGGGGCTTATTACAACCATAGCCAGGGTAATGTAGGGGGCTTATTACAACCATAGCCAGGGTAATGTAGGGGGCTTATTACAACCATAGCCAGGGTAATGTAGGGGGCTTATTACAACCATAGCCAGGGTAATGTAGGGGGCTTATTACAACCATAGCCAGGGTAATGGAGGCGGCTTATTACAACCATAGCCAGGGTAATGGAGGGGGCTTATTACAACCATAGCCAGGGTAATGGAGGGGGCTTATTACAACCATAGCCAGGGTAATGGAGGGGGCTTATTACAACCATAGCCAGGGTAATGGAGGGGGCTTATTACAACCATAGCCAGGGTAAGGGAGGGGGCTTATTACAACCATAGCCAGGGTAATGGAGGGGGCATATTACAACCATAGCCAGGGAAATGGAGGGGGCTTATTACAACCATAGCCAGGGAAATGGAGGGGGCTTATTACAACCATAGCTAGGGAAATGGAGAGGGCTTATTACAACCATAGCCAGGGAAATGGAGGGGGCTTATTACAACCATAGCCAGGGAAATTGACGGGGCTTATTACAACCATAGCCAGGGAAATGGAGGGGGCTTATTACAACCATAGCCAGGGAAATGGAGGGGGCTTATTACAACCATAGCCAGGGTAATGGAGGGGGCTTATTAAACAGGCAGCGGGCAGACCTAAGGCTGAAGAATCAAGCCTCCTGGTGTTGTCAGTACTGAGTGTCATTTCTTATCAGACATGTAGTTGTAGACATGCTGGTGCTCTACCACAGCAGTGGCTGGATAGGTGGAGAACAGTGGTTGTCCTGAAGTAGGGGAAAGGAACAATCAGCAGCTGTTCTGCTCTGTTGTGTCTACAGCCTTCTGATTCCCTCCCTGTCGTCCTGGAGCACACTGAATCAGATGCTGCTCTCTGTCTCTCCCCCAGCACTGTTAACGTGTGGAATAGCATGTTTACGTCTGTATCTTAGGTGACCCACGTCCTACAGAACAGTTTTACACTTTAATATGCTTGATTCGTTCGGGTTTTATTCAGGTTTCTAGGGTTCTCACAAATGTTTATTGGCTTTAGTCCGTGTGTGTGTGTGTGTGTGTGTGTCAAATCGACCCTGTGTGGGCGCAAGCGTTGGCTGGATCTCTCTGGAGACGTGTTGGGGTAGCACACAGTACGGTAGTGTTCCCCTAATGGAGACGTGTTGAGGTAACGCACCGTACGGTAGTGTTCCCCTAATGGAGACGTGTTGAGGTAACGCGCCGTACGGTAGCGTTCCCCTAATGGAGACGTGTTGAGGTAACGCACCGTACGGTGGTGTTCCCCTAATGGAGACGTGTTGAGGTAACGCACCGTACGGTGGTGTTCCCCTAATGGAGACGTGTTGAGGTAACGCACCGTACGGTAGTGTTCCCCTAATGGAGACGTGTTGAGGTAACGCACCGTACGGTAGTGTTCCCCTAATGGAGACGTGTTGAGGTAACACACCGTACGGTAGTGTTCCCCTAATGGAGACGTGTTGAGGTAACACACCGTACGGTAGTGTTCCCCTAATGGAGACGTGTTGAGGTAGCACACCGTACGGTAGTGTTCCCCTAATGGAGACGTGTTGAGGTAACGCACCGTACGGTAGTGTTCCCCTAATGGAGACGTGTTGAGTTAACACACCGTACGGTGGTGTTCCCCTAATGGAGACGTGTTGAGGTAACACACCGTACGGTAGTGTTCCCCTAATGGAGACGTGTTGAGGTAACACACCGTACGGTAGTGTTCCCCTAATGGAGACGTGTTGAGGTAACACACCGTACGGTGGTGTTCCCCTAATGGAGACGTGTTGAGGTAACACACCGTACGGTAGTGTTCCCCTAATGGAGACGTGTTGAGGTAACACACCGTACGGTAGTGTTCCCCTAATGGAGACGTGTTGAGGTAACACACCGTACGGTAGTGTTCCCCTAATGGAGACGTGTTGAGGTAACGCACCGTACGGTGGTGTTCCCCTAATGGAGACGTGTTGAGGTAACACACCGTACGGTAGTGTTCCCCTAATGGAGACGTGTTGAGGTAACACGCCGTACGGTAGTGTTCCCCTAATGGAGACGTGTTGAGGTAACGCACCGTACGGTAGTGTTCCCCTAATAGAGACGTGTTGAGGTAACGCACCGTACGGTAGTGTTCCCCTAATGGAGACGTGTTGAGGTAACGCACCGTACGGTGGTGTTCCCCTAATGGAGACGTGTTGAGGTAACGCACCGTACGGTAGCGTTCCCCTAATGGAGACGTGTTGAGGTAACGCACCGTACGGTAGCGTTCCCCTAATAGAGACGTGTTGAGGTAACGCACCGTACGGTGGTGTTCCCCTAATAGAGACGTGTTGAGGTAACGCACCGTACGGTAGTGTTCCCCTAATGGAGACGTGTTGAGGTAACGCACCGTACGGTGGTGTTCCCCTAATGGAGACGTGTTGAGGTAACGCACCGTACGGTAGCGTTCCCCTAATGGAGACGTGTTGAGGTAACGCACCGTACGGTAGCGTTCCCCTAATAGAGACGTGTTGAGGTAACGCACCGTACGGTGGTGTTCCCCTAATGGAGACGTGTTGAGGTAACGCACCGTACGGTGGTGTTCCCCTAATGGAGACGTGTTGAGGTAACACACCGTACGGTGGTGTTCCCCTAATGGAGACGTGTTGGGGCTGTGCTGCGGGGCTGTGCTGCGGGGCTGTGCTGCGGGGCTGTGCTGCCATGCTGGCTACAGTATGGGGGGGTTGTGGGGGTTGAGGGCCCCATGTGACCACCGTCAGTGGCATGCCAGGCATGGTAACGCAGAGTAGCTGGGTTCGCTTTCCTACGACTCTCTCTTCTTCCCTCTCACTCTTAATTATTTCCCTCCCACTCTCTCTCCCTCCCTTCTCTCTCTCTACCTTCTCTCTTCCTCCCTCCCTTCTCTCTCTTCCTTCCTCTCTTCTCTCTCCATCTCCCTCCCTCCCCTCTTTTTTTGTCTCCCACTCCTCTTCGCCCTGCCCTTTCCTGGTAGAAGTGGAAAATGTAAGTCTGGGTGAGAGGACACGGCGCAAGGGGCAGAGGCGCCATGAGTGAGTACTGGACACCGTGACTTTGGGTTGGATCTACGGGGAGGTTTGGGCTTGTTTGGTGTTTAAAACTACTGGGATTCCTCACTTTATTTGGACTTCAATTGTTGTTTGTTCAATGATTTTACTTTTGTACTTAATGTCTGCTTTCTTGACATTTCTATGGAGTAGTAAGGATAATGTTTCCTATGGAAATGATTGATGGTTGTTAAGCATGTTGTTATGAAGGGGATGGTTCCAGTATATAGCCTGGTTTTTAATGAGGACTACTAGGACAATAGGTTACCAACTCATATACATCATCTTACTGCTATAGATTATGCAAATACATCCTATTCAAATACACACATTATTGTTCAGTCATTTGTTTTAGTCATCTCTTAGTAAACATGATAGGGTTGGATATGAAGACTAGAACGTGAACTAGACTAGAGGTAGACAGTTTGTAGTTGTACTGCCCACATGTCTGTCTCTCTTGTGCTCTCTGTCTGCCTAATGTTTGTCACCATGGGGTCTAGTTTTCTGTGTAGTTGGATGTAGGTTCTGCCTGTATTGGCCCTGCGCTACAGTAGTGTACTGTAGCCTGGGGATTTGAAGTGAATGCCAGAGAGGTAGAGGGGACAGAAGGACAGTGGGGCAGCGGGTGCAGAGCGGAGTGCCAGGGCCTTACAGATCTGACTATAAATACACACGTCATGTGACACTTCCAGCCATTGTTGTTATTCTGGTTTGCATGGCCTGACTGTTGTGTTGTTCAGGAGCTTTTTATAGAGCATTTTATCATCCCGGTTACACTTCAGAGATCTGAGCTGAATATGAAGAATAGGCCTATAATCGGCTCTATTTAGCAGAAATATGAGATTTAAGGAGTTAACTATGAATTTGTATGTTTTTACTACTTTTAATTGATGGCAATGGGCCATAACAGTAGTGTCCCCCCCACGTGTTGTAGTCTGTGTGTGACTGTCTGTGTGACTGACTGTCTGACTCCCCTGCTGTAGTCTGCTAATGCTGCTAGGTTTTGCTGGTGACAGTCAGTACCATGGTGTCAGTCAGTTTAGCCTGTCTCAGCAGCCTGCCAGCCCATTCTGTCTGGATTAAGGCCTGGCTATCTGGGACACCATTGTCTGCTGGAGCGTCATCGCCACCTCAGATATGCAGGCCTTATGTATGCAGCTGTTGAACAAATGGATTGGAAACACGCCTGCTCATATAAACTGAGACGTTCAATTCCGTATTCACAACTCAGTCACTTCTTAGTGTGTGTGATTCTGGTGAAGTTATCTAGGAGTTTTACAGTGATGAGCTGTAACAGTGTTTGGATGGGAGTCTGATGGACATCTGGATCTGCTGAGGGAAGGAGTAAATCACATGGCAGGAAGTGCTGGTAAGATGACTTCACTATGTTCCAGTGAAGCACAGAGTTTACTGTCGCAAACTAGTATCTGGAAGGAGAACTTCTTCCTAGTTCCCATGCCAATATGTTCTGCAGTCTGTGGGTTTATGCAGTTTCTCCTTGTTTATATAGTATACTGTATGCACTCTCTTCATTTTCATAAAGCAGCTCCAGGATGAGTTATTCTGTAAATCACTGTCATATCTTGTTGTTCTGTAGCACTGTTGTGATTCATAGACATCAGCAGGATTGTAGTTCCTCAATGTGCCACCTGAGGTCCTCCTACACTGCTTTTAGTAGCTCTTGCTGCACTCCCTTTATGTAAACAGACTGCTACCAAGATTCTGATGTGTAAACAAGATACAATGACACATCATCACGTATGACCATAGTTCAGAGGTCGTTGTGTTTGATTATGGTTTAGAAAAGCAGATTGTTCAGCGGGATAGTCTACTGAGGATCTAAAAATAGTTTGTTGAAAGGTATGTGTACGTCTTGAGCAAGACTGTCATCGTTCTCACTAGATCAGGGATCATTAACTAACTAGATTGACGTAGGACAATTTTTTGGGGTCAGAACCTAATTACAAATCATTTGTAGACTACAAATTGACCACAAGAAGCCCAAACAGATATAACATTTCACTAAAACCATAATCATTTCAAACCTTGCTTACATTTGTATACAATCACATACACCGAGGGTACAAAACATTAAGAACACCTTCCCAATATTGAGTTGGCCGTGGGCCGCCAGTTGGGGAACCCTGCTCTAGATGAGGAAGTTGAAACATAAACAGCCATTGTTCTGGTGTTTTTCAACCAGGCACCTGTTACAAAACCTCCTGCTGCTCTAGGGGGCTAAAACTAACCTCTAGTCTCTCCCTCTCCTATTCTCTTCTCCTCCCCTCATACCTTCTCCTATCTCCTCTCTTCTCCGTCCCCTGTCCTCCTCCTTTCCCCTCTTCTCCTCCTACAGATGTGTGTAACAGTACTGATCTTCCAGAGGTGGAGATCATCAGTCTGCTGGAGGAGCAGCTGCCCCACTACAAGCTGAGAGCAGACACCATCTACGGGTATGACCACGACGACTGGCTCCACACCCCTCTCCTCTCCCCCGATACCAACCTGGACCTCACCGTCGAGCAGATTGAGGAGACTCTGAAGTATTTCCGTAAGCGCAGCGTTTGTATTTCGTAGTTTTTTAAAGATGATGCAGGCGAGGGGGCGAGGGCTTCCACACTCCCTCTGCTAGTCACTTCTCTGCTTTCTATTCTTCCTTTTATGTGGTCTGTTGCACGCTGGTACACATTTGATATTCAACTGGTTCATCGCTTCAACCTTCACATTAGTAATTGTATTGAGCTCATATTGCAGTGTATTTTTGGAAATGGTGCAAGTTAGAGCCGAGATCAAGGATTTAAAAAATGGGGGTGGAAGACTAACAGCTGAGATTCTGGTGCCGTAGTGAGACTGAGGAAGTTTGTCTGAGATATATACAGGCAGACAGACAGAGCGATACAAACACAGAGAGACAGACAGAGATTGAGACAAAGGGAATGAAAGTTAGAGAGAGACAGAGTCATTGTAATATGGCCCTAAGCCCATATGGGTCAGCGACAGACAGCTGGGCCTGGTTGACACAGCAAACATACCCGCTGGGCCGTGGGTGCCAGGCAGGCTGAAGCGCCACGCTCTGCCAGTCTGCTCTGCTGCTGGTGCTATCAGCTCAGTGGGAGACGTCTGTCCTAACGTCTGTCTGTGTCTCAACCAGACATGAGGCTGGACAGACACAAGGCTGTGTGTGATGACTGGATTTTTCTTCTTTTTTCTATCTTTATTTAACCTTTAACTAGGCAAGTCAGTTAAGAACAAATTCTTATTTACAATGACGGCCTACCCCGGCCAAACCCTCCCCTAACCCGGACGACGCTGGGCCAATTGTGCGGTGGTTGCGTCACTACAGCCCAGGGTCTGTAGTGACGCCTCTAGCACTGCGATGCAGTGCCATAGACCGCTCCGCCACTCAGGATCTGATCTGATCACATACTGATCTGTCCTTGTGTATGACCTTTATGTCAACTGGTTGTCAGCGGCCTTCTATTGTGAATGTAGGTCATACTGTAGAGCTCAGGAAGTTTAACATCAATCAGCAGATATGTGTTATGTGCTGATACAGTACCTGTACTGTTGTCTGAAAGACGGCACTGTAGGATGCTGTAATAACAGATGCTTTAATACTCTGATTACGTTGTCGCAGATGTAGACTACAAGGACAGTCCTGCAGCATTGGTTAAAAATAGTTACTGATACTGACTTAAAGGATAGACTCCAGTGTTCTCACAAGACAAGACCACTTTGTTGTCACATTTGTGCAGCGTAATACAAACCTCCCAAACTGATATTCTTTGATAGATGGTTTTAGATATTGTACTCTACTCCTTGATTAAATTCAGAACTAGGCTATAGAGATTTATGTCACCAATCTGGTTTTGTCAATTCTGTTTTTGTCACTGTCTTGTCATTTCTGGTCTTGTCACCTGTGATTGTGACGTCACAAGGAGGATAGGCAGCAGGGTGGTTCATTGGTCATCTGGCTAGTCAGCTGATTCCTGATGGGCCACTCCTACTCTGATGCATCTTCTACCACAGACGCATTACACTCCATATGATGCAATACTGATGGCATTATACAGCCTTGAATCAGTCAGCAGGCAGGTTGAGGAAGTGTTTCTATAATCGCTGAAATAATAATCCTCATTGTTTGATTAATGGCTGTCTCTAAAATTACATCTGACCTTTTTATTGTCTGACTGTCAAGTGGTGTTAGAATTAGTCAGTGTACTCTTTATCAAAGGGACATGCTATTTAAGAAGTAGAAGCATCTCAGATATTATCCTGCTGTAAATCAGTGTGGGGGAGAGAACTATGTTCTCCACTATAAACCTATTGAATGATTTGTTAATATCATTCAGCAAGGTGAACTCCCTGCCCTGTAGTAGAGGTGTTGTACCAGACCAGGCAGATATGAACAGAGAGCTGGTCGCATACAGAGGCAGCAGCAGTAGCAACACTAGCCTGCATTCAGATGCTACTCAGTGCTGGAGTAGGGAGCCAGTCTCCATGGCAACCTCACAGAAGGATGTACTGTTGTGAGAAGGGGAGGGTGAGCCAAGGAGAGAGAGGAGGGGCGAAAGCAGGTTGCTATTGACGAAACAGTTCAGAGGGAGGAGCATGCCTCTGACATTTCCCTTCCTCATTGGCTCTTGGCCCTCCCCAGGCCCCTCCCTCATTTGTGATACAACCTTGACTCACCACCAGGCAGCAACACATCCCTGCTGCATTACTGTGTTTTGGGCTGCGTTGCTTTTTGGGAAATATCTCTTTCTCTCTTTCCTCTCCCTCCCATCCTTCCGCTCTGGTACCAGTGATAAAATGTGCTGTTCCACGTGGTCTCCTCATCATGGTAAACTCCTAGAGAACTCAGAGTATGTAATGAAAGGACGGGCAGGTGTTCTCGTGACCTCCGCAGCAGGACAGGAGAAGATGGTGACGCTCCTCTCAGCTGAAGGGGACTGAGTATGCAGAAATTTGTGGAGGCGGATTACTATGAGCTAGACTGGTACTATGAGGAATGCACAGATGGTAAGCCTGATCGGGACAGTTATCCAGCTAGCTGTTATCTAACTGTGCTGTTAATGGGGCTATATGTGGGGAAGGGGAGGGAGAGGGGCAGGGAGGAGGGCTAGAGGGGATGATTTTGCTGGTAGGGTGGTTATAGACCATTGACTGTATAATGGTCTCTCTCTTGGCTCCAGTATGTATTGCGTCAGTCACATGAGGCTGGAACCACTGAGCCAGGGGCTGCTGTGTTGCTTCACTCTGGTCTGTCTGATAACAGGTGCATTTAACTAAGTTTACCTCAGCCAAGGAGGCCATGGCTGTAGGACGAGGCTGTAGCTAATTCTCTTACTATCATTTGGTTGTGTTGGATGTGATTTCAGCTTCTGTTGGTTGTAACCAGGGTGAATTAGGAGCAACACAAACCGTGGCACCACAAAACAAGGCTGCTATGTAAATGTGGCAACGAAGGGGAATGACAAGGTGGTTTTTCATAGTGGACTGACTACCCATGGAGCTTTAGTATTGCCCTGCCAATGTGTGTGTATGTGACAGAGAGAATGGGAGTAGAGGGATGTATAGCAGTCCTATAGATCTGTACAGTCAGAATAACAGTCCTATAGATCTGTACAGTCAGAATAACAGTCCTATAGATCTGTACAGTCAGAATAACAGTCCTATAGATCTGTACAGTCAGACTAACAGTCCTATACGTCTGTACAGTCAGACTAACAGTCCTATAGATCTGTACAGTCAGACTAACAGTCCTATAGATCTGTACAGTCAGAATAACAGTCCTATAGATCTGTACAGTCAGAATAACAGTCCTATAGATATGTACAGTCAGAATAACAGTCCTATAGATCTGTACAGTCAGAATAACAGTCCTATAGATCTGTACAGTCAGAATAACAGTCCTATAGATCTGTACAGTCAGAATAACAGTCCTATAGATCTGTACAGTCAGATAACAGTCCTATAGATCTGTACAGTCAGAATAACAGTCCTATAGATATGTACAGTCAGAATAACAGTCCTATAGATATGTACAGTCAGAATAACAGTCCTATAGATCTGTACAGTCAGAATAACAGTCCTATAGATCTGTACAGTCAGAATAACAGTCCTATAGATCTGTACAGTCAGAATAACAGTCCTATAGATCTGTACAGTCAGAATAACAGTCCTATAGATCTGTACAGTCAGAATAACAGTCCTATAGATCTGTACAGTCAGAATAACAGTCCTATAGATCTGTACAGTCAGAATAACAGTCCTATAGATCTGTACAGTCAGAATAACAGTCCTATAGATCTGTACAGTCAGAATAACAGTCCTATAGATCTGTACAGTCAGAATAACAGTCCTATAGATATGTACAGTCAGAATAACAGTCCTATAGATCTGTACAGTCAGAATAACAGTCCTATAGATCTGTACAGTCAGAATAACAGTCCTATAGATCTGTACAGTCAGACTAACAGTCCTATAGATATGTACAGTCAGAATAACAGTCCTATAGATATGTACAGTCAGAATAACAGTCCTATAGATCTGTACAGTCAGAATAACAGTCCTATAGATCTGTACAGTCAGAATAACAGTCCTATAGATCTGTACAGTCAGAAGAACAGTCCTATAGATATGTACAGTCAGAAGAACAGTCCTATAGATCTGTACAGTCAGACTAACAGTCCTATAGATCTGTACAGTCAGAATAACAGTCCTATAGATCTGTACAGTCAGAATAACAGTCATATAGATCTGTACAGTCAGAATAACAGTCCTATAGATATGTACAGTCAGAATAACAGTCCTATAGATATGTACAGTCAGAATAACAGTCCTATAGATCTGTACAGTCAGAATAACAGTCCTATAGATCTGTACAGTCAGAATAACAGTCCTATAGATCTGTACAGTCAGAATAACAGTCCTATAGATATGTACAGTCAGAATAACAGTCCTATAGATCTGTACAGTCAGACTAACAGTCCTATACATCTGTACAGTCAGAATAACAGTCCTATAGATCTGTACAGTCAGAATAACAGTCCTATAGATCTGTACAGTCAGAATAACAGTCCTATAGATCTGTACAGTCAGAATAACAGTCCTATAGATATGTACAGTCAGAATAACAGTCCTATAGATCTGTACAGTCAGAATAACAGTCCTATAGATCTGAGTCCTGGAAAGTAGCATCACACAGCAATATAATATGGAAATGTTTACAGCAGCTTCACCTAGCAGACTATAGCTATCCCTGTATCCCCTGATGCTTTCATTGAGCCATCCAACATGATCAGTGGCTCTATATATAGAACAACTGACTAGGCCTATACCCTTGGTTGAAGACGTTTCCATTGATGACGGTCATATATTATGAGACGAAGCCTGTTCTGTTGGATAAGATCTCTTTGGTAATGCTGTTATATATGATGTTCGAGGACTCATTTACTACAGTAGATTGTATTGCGAGGGCTTCATGACATTTTAATGTACACCTCCCCTACTACCGGTCTGCTCCAACAGTTAGGACAAGTCTAAATAACATGGTTTTATATTCACATGGTTGATAAACACGCTGCAGTGCTGTACTGTGGATATCTCTTTCCAACTATCCACACGTCTCTAGAGATCTCGTCCAACACCAGTAATGGCCTAGCCACTAGCCTGGTCCCATACACTTTGTGTAGCCAACCTTCCTGTCGTTCATTATCACACCAAACCACCGCTAGCAGAGCTGACAGACGGGGACTCATAATGAAGCAGACAGTACATGGAAGGTTTGGAGGGGAGGTTGTGCTGTGGAGACTGGGGCTCATAATCAAATCAAATCAAATTTATTTATATAGCCCTTTTTACATCAGCTGATATCTCAAAGTGCTGTACAGAAACCCAGCCTAAAACCCCAAACAGCAAGCAATGCAGGTGTAGAAGCACGGTGGCTAGGAAAAACTCCCTAGAAAGGCCAGAACCTAGGAAGAAACCTAGAGAGGAACCAGGCTATGAGGGGTGGCCAGTCCTCTTCTGGCTGTGCCGGGTGGAGATTATAACAGAACATGGCCAAGATGTTCAAATGTTCATAAATGACCAGCATGGTCAAATAATAATAATAATCACAGTTGTCGAGGGTGTAACAAGTCAGCACCTCAAGAGTAAATGTCAGTTGGCTTTTCATAGCCGATCATTGAGAGTATCTCTACCGCTCCTGCTGTCTCTAGAGAGTTGAAAACAGCAGGTCTGGAACAGGTAGCACGTCCGGTGAACAGGTCAGGGTTCCATAGCCACAGGCAGAACAGTTGAAACTGGAGCAGCAGCACGGCCAGGTGGACTGGGGACAGCAAGTAGTCATCATGTCAGGTAGTCCTGAGGCATGGTCCTAGGGCTCAGGTCCTCCAACAGAGAGAAAGAAAGAAAGAGGGAAAGAGAGAATTAGAGAGAGCATACTTAAATTCACACAGGACACCGGATAAGACAGGAGAAATACTCCAGATATAACAGACTGACCCTAGCCCCCCGACACATAAACTACTGCAGCATAAATACTGGAGGCTGAGACAGGAGGGGTCAGGAGACACTGTGGCCCCATCCGACGATACCCCCGGACAGGGCCAAACAGGAAGGATATAACCCCACCCACTTTGCCAAAGCACAGCCCCCACACCACTAGAGGGATATCTTCAACCACCAACTTACCATCCTGAGACAAGGCTGAGTATAGCCCACAAAGATCTCCACCACGGCACAACCCAAGGGGCGGCGCCAACCCAGACAGGAAGACCACGTCAGTGACTCAACCCACTCAAGTGACGCACCCCTCCTAGGGACGGCATGGAAGAACACCAATAAGCCAGTGACTCAGCCCCTGTAATAGGGTTAGAGGCAGAGAATCCCAGTGGAGAGAGGGGAACCGGCCAGGCAGAGACAGCAAGGGCAGTTCGTTGCTCTAGAGCCTTTCCGTTCACCTTCACACTCCTGGGCCAGACTACACTCAATCATAGGACCCACTGAAGAGATGAGTCTTCAGTAAAGACTTAAAGGTTGAGACCGAGTCTGCATCTCTCACATGGGTAGGCAGACTATTCCATAAAAATTGAGCTCTATAGGAGAAAGCCCTGTCTTCAGCTGTTTGCTTAGAAATTCTAGGGACAATTAGGAGGCCTGCGTCTTGTGACAGCAGCGTACGTGTAGGTATGTATGGCAGGACCAAATCGGAAAGATAGGTAGGAGCAAGCCCATGTAATGCTTTGTAGGTTATCAGTAAAACCTTGAAATCAGCCCTTGCCTTAACAGGAAGCCAGTGTAGGGTGGCTAACACTGGAGTAATATGATCAAATTTTTTGGTTCTAGTCAGGATTCTAGCAGCTATATTTAGCACTAACTGAAGTTTATTTAGTGCTTTATCCGGGTAGCCGGAAAGTAGAGCATTGCAGTAGTCCAACCTAGAAGTAACAAAAGCATGGATTAATTTTTCTGCATCTTTTGTGTACAGAAAGTTTCTGATTTTTGCAATGTTACATAGATGGAAAAAAGCTGCCCTTGAAACAGTCTTGATATGTTCTTCAAAAGAGAGATCAGGGTCCAGAGTAACGCCGAGGTCCTTCAGTTTTATTTGAGACGACTATACAACCAATCAGATTTAACAGAAGATCTCTTTGTTTCTTGGGACCTAGAACAAGCATCTCTGTTTTGGCCGAGTTTAAAAGTAGAAAGTTTGCAGCCATCCACTTCCTTATGTCTGAAACATAGGCTTCTAGCGAGGGCAATTTTGGGGCTTCACCATGTTTCATTGAAATGTACAGCTGTGTGTCATCCGCATAGCAGTGAAATTTAACATTATGTTTTCGAATGACATCCCCAAGAGGTAAAATATATAGTGAAAACAATTGTGGTCCTAAAACGGAACCTTGAGGAACACCGAAATTTACAGTTGATTTGTCAGAGGACAAACCATTCACAGAGACAAACTGATATCTTTCCGACAGATAAGATCTAAACCAGGCCAGAACTTGTCCGTGTAGACCAATTTGGGTTTCCAATCTCTCGAAAAGAATGTGGTGATCGATGGTATCAAAAGCAGCACTAAGATCTAGGAGCACGAGGACAGATACAGAGCCTCGGTCTGACATCATTAAAAGGTAATTTACCACCTTCACAAGTGCAGTCTCAGTGCTATGATGGGGTCTAAAACCAGACTGAAGCGTTTCGTATACATTGTTTGTCTTCAGGAAGGCAGTGAGTTGCTGCGCAACAGCTTTTTGTAAAATGTTTGAGAGGAATGGAAGATTCGATATAGGCCGATTTAGTTTTTTAAATATTTTCTGGGTCAAGGTTTGGCTTTTTCAAGAGAGGCTTTATTACTGCCACTTTTAGTGAGTTTGGTACACATCCGGTGGATAGAGAACCGTTTATTATGTTCAACATAGGAGGGCCAAGCACAGGAAGCAGCTCTTTCAGTAGTTTAGTTGGAATAGGGTCCAGTATGCAGCTTGAAGGTTTAGAGGCCATAATTATTTTCATCATTGTGTCAAGCGATATAGTACTAAAACACTTTAGTGTCTCCCTTGATCCTAGGTCCTGGCAGAGTTGTGCAGACTCAGGACAACGGAGCTTTGGAGGAATACGCAGATTTAAAGAGAAGTCCGTAATTTGCTTTCTAATGATCATGATCTTTTCCTCAAAGAAGTTCATGAATTCATTACTGCTGAAGTGAGAGCCATCCTCTCTTGGGGAATGCTGCTTTTTTAGTTAGCTTTGCGACAGTATCAAAAAGAAATTTCGGATTGTTCTTATTTTCCTCAATTAAGTTGGAAAAATAGGACGATCGAGCAGCAGTGAGGGCTCTTCGATACTGCACGGTACTGTCTTTCCAAGCTAGTCGGAAGACTTCCAGTTTGGTGTGGCGCCATTTCCGTTCCAATTTTCTGGAAGCTTGCTTCAGAGCTCGTGTATTTTCTGTATACCAGGGAGCTAGTTTCTTATGACAAATGTTTTTAGTTTTTAGGGGTATTGCGCAAAGTTAAATTGAGTTCCTCAGTTAGGTGGTTAACTGATTTTTGTCCTCTGATGTCCTTGGGTAGGCTTAGGGAGTCTGGAAGGGCATCAAGGAATCTTTGGGTTGTCTGAGAATTTATAGCACGACTTTTGATGCTCCTTGGTTGGGGTCTGAGCAGATTATTTGTTGAGATTGCAAACATAATAAAATGGTGGTCTGATAGTCCAAGATTATGAAGAAAAACATTAAGATCCACAACATTTATTCCACGGGACAAAACTAGCTCCAGAGTATGACTGTGGCAGTGAGTAGGTCCAGAGACGTTGGACAAAACCCACGTCGATGATGGCTCCAAAAGCCTTTTGGAGTGGTTCTGTGGACTTTTCCATGTGAATATTAAAGTCACCAAAAATGTGAATATTATCTGCTGTGACTACAATGTCCGATTAGGAATTCAGGGAACTCAGTGAGGAACACTGTATATGGCCCAGGAGGCCTGTAAACAGTAGCTATAAAAAGTGATTGAGTAGGCTGCATAGATTTCATGACTAAAAGCTCAAAAGACGAAAACGTCGGAGGATTTTTTGTAAATTGAAATTTGCTATCGTAAATATTAGCAACACCTCCGCCTTTGCAGGATGCACGGGGGTATGGTCACTAGTGTAACCAGGAGGTGAGGCCTCATTTAACACAGTAAATTCATCAGGCTTAAGCCATGTTTCAGTCAGGCCAATCACATCAAGATTATGATCAGTGATTAGTTAATTGACTATAACTGCCTTTGAAGTGAGGGATCTAACATTAAGTAGCCCTATTTTGAGATGTGAGGTATCACGATCTCTTTCAATAATGGCAGGAATGGAGGAGGTCTTTATTCTAGTGAGATTGCTAAGGCGAACACCGCCATGTTTAGTTTTGCCCAACCTAGGTCGAGGCACAGACACGGTCTCAATGGGGATAGCTGAGCTGACTACACTGACTGTGCTAGTGGCAGACTCCACTAAGCTGGCAGGCTGGCTAACAGCCTGCTGCCTGGCCTGCACCCTATTTCATTGTGGAGCTAGAGGAGTTAGAGCCCTGTCTATGTTCGTAGATAAGATGAGAGCACCCCTCCAGCTTGGATGGAGTCCATCACTCCTCAACAGGCCAGGCTTGGTCCTGTTTGTGGGTGAGTCCCAGAAAGAGGGCCAATTATCTACAAATTCTATCTTTTGGGAGGGGCAGAAAACAGTTTTCAACCAGCGATTGAGTTGTGATACTCTGCTGTAGAGCTCATCACCCCCCCTAACTGGGAGGGGGCCAGAGACGATTACTCGATGCCGACACATCTTTCTAGCTGATTTACATGCTGAAGCTATGTTGCGCTTGGTGACCTCTGCCTGTTTCATCCTAACATCGTTGGTGCCGACGTGGATAACAATATCTCTATACTCTCTACACTCGCCAGTTTTAGCTTTAGCCAGCACGTCTTTAGATTAGCCTTAACGTCGGTAGCCCTGCCCCCTGGTAAACAGTGTATGATCGCTGGATGATTCGTTTTAAGTCTAATACTGCGGGTAATGGAGTCGCCATAATGAAGCAGACAGTACATGGAAGGTTTGGAGGGGAGGTTGTGCTGTGGAGACTGGGGCTCATAATGAAGCAGACAGTACATGGAAGAATTGGAGGGGAGGTTGTGCTGTGGAGACGGGCTCATAATGAAGCAGACAGTACATGGAAGGTTTGGAGGGGAGGTTGTGCTGTGGAGACTGGGGCTCATAATGAAGCAGACAGTACATGGAAGGTTTGGAGGGGAGGTTGTTCTGTGGAGACTGGGGCTCATAATGAAGCAGACAGTACATGGAAGGTTTGGAGGGGAGGTTGTGCTGTGGAGACTGGGGCTCATAATGAAGCAGACAGTACATGGAAGGTTTGGAGGGGAGGTTGTTCTGTGGAGACTGGGGCTCATAATGAAGCAGACAGTACATGGAAGGTTTGGAGGGGAGGTTGTGCTGTGGAGACTGGGGCTCATAATGAAGCAGACAGTACATGGAAGCAGGGGAAGGTTTGGAGGGGAGGTTGTTCTGTGGAGACTGGGGCTCATAATGAAGCAGACAGTACATGGAAGCTTTGGAGGGGAGGTTGTGCTGTGGAGACTGGGGCTCATAAGGACGCAGACAGTACATGGAAGGTTTGGAGGGGAGGATGATCTGTGGAGACTGGGGCTCATAATGAAGCAGGCAGTACATGGAAGCAGGGGAAGGTTTGGAGGGGAGGTTGGGCTGTGGAGACTGGTGGCTCAGTGGGCTACAGCCAGAAGTAGGCTCCAGAAGGCCAGGGGCAGCCAGGGGCAGCCAGAGACAGTCTGGACAGGCTCAGAGCTGCCTGGATGGGCCTAGCTCCGTGATCACATGGCTGGGAGTCTGGCAGGGACACAGCCCTGGGTGATGCTCAGAATATTGATCACTTAGGCAGTGGGGAGGGCATGCACCATGTACATCTCCCCACTGGAGTGGGGAGGGAAGGCTGCCAGCAAAACTCTGCCAGCCTTCCCTCCCCTCTTCCTACAGTACTCCTCTCCTCCTCCCTTTCCGCTACCCTCCTCCATCTCTTCCCTGCTCACAAAGCCCAGGGCTTACAGTTCTATTGGCCTGGGAGGGGGAGTTGGAGGGAGGTGAGAGAGGCTGTCCTCCTCCAGTCTCTCCATGCTGGGAACTTTACCAGTGCACACAAAAAGGGCCTCTGAGGCAGACAGGGAGGCTGTGAGGTGGGGGTTGTTTTGGGGGTTTAGCCACAAGCTATTGTGGATGCTGTATTGTTTCAATAGGAATGTGTGGTTGCATTCAGTATGCCCACACTAGCATACAGTACTGCCCAGGATATTACCAGAAGTTAAATGAGATGAATGAAAATGATTTGGACATGGGATAATTGAAGTAAACATGTTTAATTGGAGAGTTATGTGAAATATTTGGTGATGGTGTTCTAGGTTCTATTTATGGGATCACGGTTGTTTTTTATCAACTGTTTTTATCAGCCGTTATGGACATAACGATGTTTTTATCAGCCGTTATGGACATAACGATGTTTTTATCAGCCGTTATGGGCATAACGATGTTTTTATCAGCCGTTATGGACATAACGATGTTTTTATCAGCCGTTATGGACATAACGATGTTTTTATCAGCCGTTATGGGCATAACGATGTTTTTATCAGCCGTTATGGGCATAACGATGTTTTTGTCAGCCGTTATGGGCATAACGATGTTTTTATCAGCCGTTATGGGCATAACGATGTTTTTATCAGCCGTTATGGGCATAACGATGTTTTTATCAGCCGTTATGGGCATAACGATGTTTTTATCAGCCGTTATGGGCATAACGATGTTTTTATCAGCCGTTATGGGCATAACGATGTTTTTATCAGCCGTTATGGACATAACGATGTTTTTATCAGCCGTTATGGACATAACGATGTTTTTATCAGCCGTTATGGGCATAACGATGTTTTTATCAGCCGTTATGGACATAACGATGTTTTTATCAGCCGTTATGGGCATAACGATGTTTTTATCAGCCGTTATGGACATAACGATGTTTTTATCAGCCGTTATGGACATAACGATGTTTTTATCAGCCGTTATGGGCATAACGATGTTTTTATCAGCCGTTATGGGCATAACGATGTTTTTATCAGCCGTTATGGACATAACGATGTTTTTATCAGCCGTTATGGACATAACGATGTTTTTATCAGCCGTTATGGGCATAACGATGTTTTTATCAGCCGTTATGGGCATAACGATGTTTTTATCAGCCGTTATTGGCATAACGATGTTTTTATCAGCCGTTATGGACATAACGATGTTTTTGTCACAAGTTAACTGACTAACTGGCTTTCACACCAATAATAGTTTGTCTTGCCGTTTACATTTGTCACTGGAATGTTGATGATTTGTTTACTGTTGCATTGCTCTCAATGTGACTAGTTTGATAAAGCCAGTGGGTGTCGATTGATTAGAATTGTGGTCTAATGTGTAACATTGAGTGTCATGTTATTTTCTATAGGGTGGAATAACCCATACTGGTTTAGAAACTAGATGGCTTCTCTATTTCCACATGCTAAACTAGTATCATTTACTGTATCTGTGACCAACAGATGCATATCGGTGTTCCCAGTCAGGTGAAATCCATAGATTAAGGCCTAATTTGTTTATTTTAAATTGACTGATTTACCTGATAAACTGTTGCATGTTGCATTTATATTTTTGTTCAGTATGCATACTCTTCTTCCTGTATGCTATTTCATCAAGCTCTGTATTTCCTAATGGTTCCTGTTCTGTTATTTGGCTCTCAATATGTAGCTTCTGCTTTGAATAAGTATCCATGTGCAAATTGTGTCACCTGTGGATTTGACTGTGGTGAGGCAGGCTGGGGCCCCACCCTTACAACAGGTGTATGTGTCTTGTGTGCTCCGCCTTGCGCTGTTTCCATGGAGTCTGGTGGAAGATACCATTTCATCGCTTGAAAAGGGGGGTGAGCAAATAGACTCATTTAGACTTGATAGGGATAAAACTTTAACTTATTATATGGTTATATTAGTCCTTGTCACATAGCTGACATTTTGAATTGACTCCATGCTCTAATCTAAAGATTCAAAGTCCTGTCAGTCTGAGAATAGTTTAGTGCCACTCCCCTGCTCTGGTTCCACAGTGGGCTGTCTTCTGGTCATGGACAATAGAGGGAGAGGGAGCAGGAGGAGGGAGTGTCTGTGACTGGGTGACAGACGTGCCTTGCTGTCCTCACACAAACACACACACACTGACTTAGACACACACACACTCTCTCGCTGACTGAGACTGACTGTCTCACACACACACACACACTTAGACATGGCTTTGGACTTGAGACAGCTCGGCTCTGTTGGGCCCCACTAGCCTAGTGTTGGTGTTAGCATGTCACTGCTCTGTCACAGCACCCCAGAGGACAGCTTGGAGTATGTCTGTTCACCTGACCACTGTGATGAGGAGGAGGAGAGGGAGGAGGATGAAGAGCAGCGTACTCTGCAAGAAGGTATACTAACTGGAGTTCTGGGAGCTTTGCTGCTCCTCTCATTCACATGGTGGACATTTACTAAGTTGTTTGTATTCAGAGTAAACATGGAATTCTCCCTTCTGATAGCATCAACAGAACAGGCAGCCGGCAGGTCATCAGACTTCTGATAGCATCAACACAGGCAGCCAGCAGGTCTTCAGACTTCTGATAGCAACAACAGAACAGGCAGCCAGCAGGTCTTCAGACTTCTGATAGCATCAACAGAACAGGCAGCCGGTAGTTCTTCAGGCTTCTGATATTATCAACAGAACAGAACAGGCAGCTGGCAGGTCATCAGACTTGTGATGGCATCAACAGAACAGGTAGCCGGCAGGTCATCATACTTCTGATAGCATCAACCCAGCAGAACAGGCAGCCAGCAGGTCATCAGACTTCTGATAGCATCAACCCAGCAGAACAGGCAGCCAGCAGGTCATCAGACTTCTGATAGCATCAACCCAGCAGAACAGGCAGCCAGCAGGTCATCAGACTTCTGGTAGCATCAACAGAACAGGCAGCCGGCAGGTCATCAGACTTCTGATAGCATCAACCCAGCAGAACAGGCAGCCAGCAGGTCATCAGGCTTCTGATAGCATCAACAGAACAGGCAGCCCACAGGTCTTTAGGCTTCTGATAGCATCAACAGAACAGGCAGCCCACAGGTCTTTAGGCTTCTGATAGCATCAACAGAACAGAACAGGCAGCCGGCAGGTCATCAGACTTCTGATAGCATCAACAGAACAGAACAGGCAGCCGGCAGGTCTTCAGACTTCTGATGTTATCAACAGAACAGAACAGGCAGCCGGCAGGTCATCAGACTTCTGATAGCATCAACAGAACAGGCAGCCGGCAGGTCATCAGACTTCTGATGGCATCAACAGAACAAGTAGCCGGGAGGTCTTCAGGCTAGAGGTCGACCGATTAATCGGAATGGCCGATTTAATTAGGGCTGATTTCAAGTTTTCACAACAATCGGAAATCGGTATTTTTGGACGCCGATTTGGCCGATTATTATTTTTTATTATAATTTTTTTTATAGAACTTTATTTAACTAGGCAAGTCAGTTAAGAACACATTCTTATTTTCAATGACGGCCTAGGAACGGTGGGTTAACTGCCTTGTTCAGGGGCAGAATGACAGATTTTTACCTTGTCAGCTCGGGGATTCAATCTTGCAACCTTACGGTTAACTAGTCCAACGCTCTAACCACCTGCTTTACATTGCACTCCATGAGGAGCCTGCCTGTTACGCGAATGCAGTAAGAAGCCAAGGTAAGTGGCTAGCTAGCATTAAACTTATCTTATAAAAAACAATCAATCAATCATAATCACTAGTTAACTACACATGGTTGATGATATTACTAGTTTATCTAGCCTGTCCTGAGTTGCATATAATCGCTTAGGTACACGTTGCTCCAAACATAAACATCAATGCCTTTCTTAAAATCAATACACAAGTATATATTTTTAAACCTGCATATTTAGTTAATATTGCCTGCTAACATGAATTTCTTTTAACTAGGGAAAATGTGTCACTTCTCTTGCAAACAGAGTCCGGGTATATGCAGCAGTTTGGGCCGCCTGGCTCGTTACGAACTGTGAAGACTATTTCTTCCTAACAAAGACAGCCGACTTCGCCAAACGGGGAATGATTTAACAAAAGCGCATTTGAGAAAAAAGCACAATCGTTGCATGACTGTACCTAACCATAAACATCAATGCCTTTCTTAAAACCAATACACAGGAGTATATATTTTGAAACCTGCATATTTAGCTAAAAGAAATCCAGGTTAGCAGGCAATATTAACCAGGTGAAATTGTGTCATTTTGCGTTCATTGCACGCAGACTCAGGGTATATGCAACAGTTTGGGCCGCCTGGCTCGTTGCGAACTAATTTGCCAGAATTTTACGTAATTATGACATAACATTGAAGGTTGTGCAATGTAACAGGAATATTTAGACTTAGGGATGCCACCCGTTAGATAAAATACGGAACGGTTCCGTATTTCACTGACAGGAAAAACGTTTTGTTTTCGAGATGATAGTTTCAGGATTCGACCATATTAATGAGCAAAGGCTCGTATTTCTGTGTGTTATTTTGTTATAATTAAGTCTATGATTTGATAGAGCAGTCTGACTGAGCGATGGTAGGCAGCAGCAGGCTCGTAAGCAGTTAATTCAAACAACACTTTTGTGAGTTTGCCAGCAGCCCTTCGCAATGCATTGCGCTGTTTGACTTCAAGCCTGTCAACTCCCAAGATTAGGCTGGTGTAACTGATGTGAAATGGCTAGCTAGTTAGCCGGGTGCGCGCTAATAGCGTTTCAAACGTCCTCGCTCTGAGACTTGGAGTAGTTGTTCCCCTTGCTCTACATGGGTAACGCTGCTTCAAGGGTGGCTGTTGTCGATGTGTTCCTGGTTCGAGCCCAGGTAGGAGCGAGGAGAGGGATGGAAGCTATACTGTTACACTGGCAATACTAAAAGTGCCTATAAGAACATCCAATAGTCAAAGGTATATGAAATACAAATCGTATAGAGGGAAATAGTCCTATAATTCCTATAATAACTACAACCTAAAATATTGAAGACTCATGTTAAAAGGAACCACCAGCTTTCATATGTTCTAATGTTCTGAGCAAGGAACTTAAACGTTAGCTTTCTTACATGGCACATAATGTACTTTTACTTTCTTCTCCAACACTTTGGAGCTTTATTTAAACCAAATTTAACATGTTTCATTATTTATTTGAGGCTAAATTGAGTTTATTGATGTATTATATTTAATTAAAATAAGTGTTCATTCAGTATTGTTGTAATTGTCATTATTACAAAGAAATAAAAAAATTGGCAGATTTAATCGGCATCGGCTTTTTTGGGGGTCCTCCAATAATCGGTATCGGCATTGAAAAATCATAATCGGTCGACCTCTACTTCAGGCTTCTGATATTATCAACAGATCAGAACAGGCAGCCGGCAGGTCATCAGACTTCTGATGTATACTACTGCTGTTAATTGGGGTTATTTAACACCGTGGGAGCAGAGGGAAGCTGTTTCCTATACCCTACCCAGTAACTATAGCAGCTGTCTACCCTTACCCTACCCAGTAACTCTAGCAGCTGTCTGCCTATACCCTACCCAGTAACTCTAGCAGCTGTCTACCAATTCCCTACCCAGTAACTATAGCAGCTGTCTACCTATACCCTACCCAGTAACTCTAGCAGCTGTCTCCTATACCCTACCCAGTAACTATAGCAGCTGTCTGCCTATACCCTACCCAGTAACTCTAGCAGCTGTCTGCCTATACCCTACCCAGTAACTATAGTAGTTGTCTCCTATACCCTACCCAGTAACTATAGCAGCTGTCTACCTATACCCTACCCAGTAACTCTAGCAGCTGTCTACCTATACCCTACCCAGTAACTCTAGCAGCTGTCTGCCTATACCCTACCCAGTAACTCTAGCAGCTGTCTACCTATACTCTACCCAGTAACTAGAGGTTGTTTCCTATACCCTACCCAGTAACTGTAGCAGCTGTCTACCTATACCCTACCCAGTAACTATAGCAGCTGTCTACCTATACCCTACCCAGTAACTATAGTAGTTGTCTGCCTATACCCTACCCAGTAACTATAGTAGTTGTCTGCCTATACCCTACCCAGTAACTATAGCAGCTGTCTGCCTATACCCTACCCAGTAACTATAGCAGCTGTCTGCCTATACCCTACCCAGTAACTATAGCAGCTGTCTGCCTAAACCCTACCCAGTAACTATAGCAGCGGTTTACCTATACCCTACCCAGTAACTATAGCAGCTGTCTACCTATACTCTACCCAGTAAATAGAGGTTGTTTCCTATACCCTACCCAGTAACTGTAGCAGCTGTCTACCTATACCCTACCCAGTAACTGTAGCAGCTGTCTACCAATACCCTACCCAGTAACTATAGTAGTTGTCTGCCTATACCCTACCCAGTAACTATAGCAGCTGTCTACCTATACTCTACCCAGTAACTAGAGGTTGTTTCCTATACCCTACCCAGTAAATAGAGGTTGTTTCCTATACCCTACCCAGTAACTGTAGCAGCTGTCTACCTATACCCTACCCAGTAACTATAGCAGCTGTCTACCTATACTCTACCCAGTAACTAGAGGTTGTTTCCTATACCCTACCCAGTAACTATAGCAGCTGTCTACCTATACTCTACCCAGTAACTAGAGGTTGTTTCCTATACTCTACCCAGTAACTAGAGGTTGTTTCCTATACCCTACCCAGTAAATAGAAGTTGTTTCCTATACCCTACCCAGTAACTATAGCAGCTGTCTACCTATACCCTACCAATTAACTATAATAGTTGTCTGCCTATACCCTACCCAGTAACTATAGCAGCTGTCTACCTATACTCTACCCAGTAAATAGAAGTTGTTTCCTATACCCTACCCAGTAACTATAGCAGCTGTCTACCTATACCCTACCCAGTAATTATAGCAGCTGTCTGCCAATACCCTACCCTGTAACTATAGCAGCTGTCTACCTATACTCTACCCAGTAAATAGAAGTTGTTTCCTATACCCTACCCAGTAACTATAGCAGCTGTCTGCCTATTCCCTACCCAGTAACTATAGCAGCTGTCTACCTATACCCTACCCAGTAACTATAGCAGCTGTCTGCCTATTCCCTACCCAGTAACTATAGCAGCTGTCTGCCTATACCCTACCCAGTAACTATAGCAGCTGTCTGCCTATTCCCTACCCAGTAACTATAGCAGTTGTCTACCTATACCCTACCCAGTAACTATAGCAGCCGTCTGCCTATTCCCTACCCAGTAACTATAGCAGCTGTCTGCCTATTCCCTACCCAGTAACTATAGCAGCTGTCTGCCTATTCCCTACCCAGTAACTATAGCAGCTGTCTGACTGTACCCTACCCAGTAACTATAGCAGCTGTCTGCCTGTACCCTACCCAGTAACTATAGTAGTTGTCTGCCTATACCCTACCCAGTAACTAGAGGTTGTCTCCTATACCCTACCCAGTAACTAGAGGTTGTCTCCAATCCCTACCCAGTAACTAGAGGCTGTCTCCTATACCCTACCCAGTAACTATAGTAGTTGTCTCCTATACCTTACCCAGTAACTAGAGGTTGTCTCCTATACTCTACCCAGTAACTAGAGGTTGTCTCCTATACCCTACCCAGTAACTAGAGGCTGTCTCCTATACCCTACCCAGTAACTAGAGGTTGTCTCCTATACCCTACCCAGTAACTAGAGGTTGTCTCCTATACCCTACCCAGTAACTAGAGGTTGTCTCCTATACCCTACCCAGTAACTAGAGGTTGTCTCCTATACCCTACCCAGTAACTAGAGGTTGTCTCCTATACCCTACCCAGTAACTAGAGGGTGTCTCCTATACCCTACCCAGTAACTAGAGGGTGTCTCCTATACCCTACCCAGTAACTAGAGGGTGTCTCCTATACCCTACCCAGTAACTAGAGGTTGTCTCCTATACCCTACCCAGTAACTAGAGGTTGTCTCCTATACCCTACCCAGTAACTAGAGGTTGTCTCCTATACCCTACCCAGTAACTAGAGGTTGTCTCCTATACCCTACCCAGTAACTAGAGGTTGTCTCCTATACCCTACCCAGTAACTAGAGGTTGTCTCCTATACCCTACCCAGTAACTAGAGGTTGTCTCCTATACCCTACCCAGTAACTAGAGGTTGTGTCCTATACCCTACCCAGTAACATGGGGCCTTGGTTAGTGCTGATGTGTGGCGTGCCGCTAGATGTTTATCTATTCTATCACATTCCAGATCTATACTATGTGTGTGCTGTTGATTAGTCTCTGGTTGGTCTCCATGGTTGAGGTCCACCTCAAAATGTTGACACCACACCCTGGTTATTTGTTCTTTTGTTGTGCTCGTTAGGATATTACATTATTCATTGTTCAGTGGTGAGGATGGAATGTGTTCTGTAATGTAACTTGTCTGCCTTTCAGTTTAAATGCTCCTGTCGCAGAGTAAATAACTCTACATCAAGTTGTTTTTATCAGCCAACAACCCTTATACTGTACAGGCCATTCACTGTCATGACTGCTCACTGTGATGCTGCACATGTATGTAAATATGTACTTTGCATCTAACTCCTCATTTACATTTGTTTCCACCATTGGAGTTCAAAGCCTGTGTTTGCTGCCCTACAGACACCTGTCTGAGATTACAACAATTACAACTATACCAGGCCTGGCCTAAACCCTACCAGCCTGTGTTTGCTGCCCTACAGACACCTGTCTGAGATTACCACAATTACAACTATACCAGGCCTGGCCTAAACCCTACCAGCCTGTGTTTGCTGCCCTACAGACACCTGTCTGAGATTACAACAATTACAACTATACCAGGCCTGGCCTATACCCTACCAGCCTGTGTTTGCTGCCCTACAGACACCTGTCTGAGATTACAACAATTACAACTATACCAGATCTGGCCTAAACCCTACCAGCCTGTGTTTGCTGCCCTACAGACACCTGTCTGAGATTACAACAATTACAACTATACCAGGCCTGGCCTATACCCTACCAGCCTGTGTTTGCTGCCCTACAGACAGCTGAGATAAATAGATAAACAGCCTCATTGTCAAAATCCCAAAGTATCCCTTTAACCCCAAAGAAGGAACACACAGGAGCTGTCTGAAGAAACAAGTTTCCCTTTTGTCAACATCCACAAGGTCAGTTAGGAGTAACCACATTGAAGTTGGACTGTGTTGTTCCTACCTTTGTGTTGCCTCTGGTGTCTTGGGAACCTGCTATGACGGGCTCATTAGTAGATAACAAACTGTTGGCTGGAGAGATTGAGAGATAAGTGGAAAGGGCAGGAGTGAGTTCCAGGTCTCTTATTAGAATATGCCTTTAGATCACAGTTGAAGTTCAACAATCATTTTAATATACAGTATAGCTTTTTCTTTTACCAAGTTGTTCTTTGTTTTATATATATTTTTGTTATGTTACAGGTTGTTCTGAAATGGATTAAATGTTTGTGGTGCTATATATATATATATATATATATGACCACAATGCAGTGACTTCGATTGCTGCGCCACTCGGGAGGCGCAGTTTAAGCCTCCTGAGTGGTGCAGCAATCGAAGTCACTGCATTGTGGTGCTAGAGGCATCACTTCAGGATTTGGGGGGGGGCTTTACTTGGCTCATCGCGCTCTAGCGACTCCTTGTGGCGGGCCGGGCTCCTGCAGGCTGACTGAGGTCGTCAGTTGAACGGTGTTTCCTCCGACACATTGGTGCAGCTGGCTTCTGGGCTAAGCAGGAGGGTATTAAGAAGCTCGGTTTGGCGGGTCATGTTTTGGAGGACATATGACTTGACCTTTGCCCCCCCTAGCCAGTTGGGGAGTTGTAGCGATGAGACAAGATCGAAAAAGGGGGTAGAAATAGGCTCAGGGTTGAGTGCTATATTTAGTCATGTTTTGGCAGTGGCAGTGCATCAGCTGGGAATAGCATAGCATTGTATTAACAGAGAATGACACTGCAGCTTGGCAACGTGCTGTTATCAGCTCAGCTGGGGTGGGGTTGAGGTGAGGTCAGAGTCCAAACCATCTCACTTCCTCCGTCTCAATAGTCTTTCCTGGATCCCTCATCTCCTCTCCTGTCGTCTCTCCGATTTCTCAAAACGTCAGAGGGAAACCTTACAAACACGTTTCCTCTCCTCGAATCCTTTCCTGGATTTCCTCTGGCGTTTTGAGAAGGCCATGAGGTGAGGAAGGGTTGAGAGGACACAAGGAAACGAGGAATCAAGGAAACAGTATTGAGACAGAGCCAGTGTGTCAGTGTACCTGATAACAACAACTTGCTAAAGGTCTCTGAGGTCATCAGGCAGGGCTGTGTGATGTGTACAGTAGGTGGCCCTCTGATAACTCTGTCTGCCCCAGCTGTCTAGCAGTCAGTACATACATACAGTACATGGCTGCACTCAGATATGGCCCAGCTGTTAACTGTTTCTCCTCTCTCCCCTCTGTTCTCTCTCTACAGCTGTTAACTGTGTTTCTCCTCTCTGTTGTCTCTACAGCTGTTAACTGTTTCTCCTCTCTGTTCTCTCTCTCAAGCTGTGAACTGTTTCTCCTCTCTCCCCTCTGTTCCCTCTCTACAGCTGTTAACTGTTTCTCCTCTCTGTTCTCTCTCTCCAGCTGTTAACTGTGTTTCTCCTCTCTGTTGTCTACATCTGTTAACTGTGTTTCTCCTCTCTGTTCTCTCTCTACAGCTGTTAACTGTGTTTCTCCACTCTGTTCTCTCTCTACAGCTGTTAACTGTGTTTCTCCTCTCTGTTCTCTCTCTTTCTCCTCTCTGTTCTCTCTCTACAGCTGTTAACTGTGTTTCTCCTCTCTGTTCTCTCTCTGCAGCTGTTAACTGTGTTTCTCCTCGCTGTTGTCTCTACAGCTGTTAACTGTGTTTTTCCTCTCTGTTCTCTCTCTACAGCGGTTAACTGTGTTTCTCCTCTCTGTTGTCTCTCTACAGCTGTTAACTGTGTTTCTCCTCTCTGTTGTCTCTACAGCGGTTAACTGTGTTTCTCCTCCCTGTTGTCTCTACAGAGGTTAACTGTGTTTCTCCTCTGTTGTCTCTCTACAGCTGTTAACTGTGTTTCTCCTCTCTGTTGTCTCTCTACAGCTGTTAACTGTGTTTCTCCTCTCTGTTGTCTCTCCAGCTGTTAACTGTGTTTCTCCTCTCTGTTGTCTCTCTACAGCTGTTAACTGTGTTTCTCCTCTCTGTTGTCTCTACAGCTGTTAACTGTGTTTCTCCTCTGTTGTCTCTACAGTTCTATGTGCTGAAAGAGTGGGCCAGATGACTAAGACGTACAGTGACATAGATGCTGTTACTCGTCTGCTTGAAGAGGTAAGAGAACCTGCTCTATCACTTGGAGCACATTCATTTACAATGCTGTCTGTTTGGATAGTCAAATCTGCCATTCAGACATCTCTCTGCCCTGCCAAGTTAACCACATCTTAGAACAAGTCAAACATTGTCATACAGTAGCAACTGTTTCCCTTTGACCTGATTCCTAGATCATGATGCTCAGCCCCTCTAACCGGCCCCTCTAACCGGCCCCTCTAACCAGCCCCTCTGTCTCCCCTGCAGAAAGAGCGGGACTTGGAGCTCGCCGCCCGCATCGGCCAGTCACTGCTGAAGAAGAACAAAACCCTCAGTGAGAGAAATGAATTCCTGGAGGAGCAAGTGGAGCACATTCGAGAGGAGGTGTGTGTGGAGTGTGTATGTGTGGAGTGTGTATGTGTGGAGTGTGTATGTGTGCTCTTTTCTCTCTCAGGACCAGGAGAAGATGTGGCATAATGTTGATATTTTATCTCTCTCCTCTCTTTCCCCCTCTCTCATTTCTCTCCCTTTCTGTCCCCCTCTCTCCCTCATCTCTCTCCCTTCTCACCGTCTCTGTCCCCCTCTCCTTTCTCACCCTCTCTGTCCCCATCGCTCATCTCTCTCCCTTCTCATCCTCTCTGTCCCTCTCTCTCCCTCTGCAGGTTTCTCAGCTGCGCCATGATCTGTCTATGAAAGATGAGCTTCTCCAGTTCTACACTAGTGCAGCAGAGGAGAGTGAAGGAGATTCGTCCACCTGTACCCCGTGAGTCTGCTATCTGTCATCCCGACCTACGCTCTTCCTCTCCCACTTCACCTGGTGTGATAGAAAGTCATAGCCTGTGAGATTAGCCTGGTTCCGAGAACTGTTTGTGGTTTATAGCCAACTCCTATGGTTGTTGTTATGCTAAAGGCTAGAACCGGACCTGTTCCCCTCCACTCATCACATCCACCTTTTCCTCTTAAAGCAAAACTCCTTCATTTTGCCGTTGTCAGTAAACTCCCACTATGCCACTATGGTCTGTTGTTCAGGTTACTCAGCAGAGAACATTTAGCTAGAGGAGGTGACTGCTGTATGTGGTCCTGGGGGTTAGTCCCTACTGTAAGGTCTCTCTGCTCTTGTTCCTCCCAATTCTACTCTCCTTTTAGAATGATATAACCTTTCAACTTAAAGGGCCAATGCAGCTGTTTTTATTTCGATATCAAATCATATCTGTAACAATTGACTACCTTACTGTGATTTTGTTTTCAATTAAAATGGTCAAAAGAAACACATAGCTACTTAGCAAAGAACAATTTCTCAAGCAAGAATTTAGCTAGTACTGTCTGGAAGTGGTCTGAGTGGGGAGGGGGGAACTTAAACCTAGCTGTTATTGGCAGAGAGGTTTGGAACTCTCGTATTGTTCTATTAACAAATGTAAAACTTCAACCCACCAAAACAGGCTGACATTTCATGTAGTCTTCTCAAAGAGCTCTTACACTAAAAAGGCATTATCATCAATTTCACAGTATTATTCCAACCTCATAATGTGGAAATGTGTATAAAACACAGAAAATCTAGTTTTTGACTGCACTGGGTCTTTAAGCTCTTATTTCACTGGTCCCACAAGTCCATCCAAAGGGTAGGTACTTGATATGTTTTCTGGCTCCTGCTTAAGGATGGCTTCAAGGCTGTTTTCTTTAAGATGAATAAAGGCCTTTGATTTATTTCTCCAGAAAATCCCCCTCTTCTCTCAGACAGAGGTACTGTGACCCTGTGTGACAGACTGAGGCAGCAGGCTGGGGTTGGTTTGTCTGTATTTTCCCCCTGAGAGAACACAACAAACAGACCTGTTTCTCTTACCCCTCAAACACAGAGCGGTCGGGTGAAAACCAAGACTGTGGCGTTCCCACTAGTGTCATAATAGCATACACTACCAGGCGTCCTGTTACACTGGTGGTAAAACATTGATTGACTGTTCCATCTATCCTTGTTGTCTAAATTATGCAGATGGTTCCAGTCTGGTCTGTATATCGTGTTGAACCCCTCTGCCAGCTCTGCTCAGTCATTCTAAAGTCTTCGAAAGCCAAGTGAACAAACAGATCACCGACCATCTCGAATCCCACCGTACCTTCTCCGCTATGCAATCTGGTTTCAGAGCTGGTCACGGGTGCACCTCAGCCATGCTCAAGGTCCTAAACGATATCTTAACCACCATCGATAAAAAACAGTACGGTGCAGCCGTCTTCATCGACCTGGCCAAGGCTTTCGACTCTGTCAATCACCGTATTCTTATCAGCAGACTCAACAGCCTTGGTTTCTATAATGACTGCCTCGTCTGGTTCACTAACTACTTCTCAGATAGAGTTCAGTGCGTCAAATCGGAGGGCCTGTTGTCTGGACCTCTGGCAGTCTCTATGGAGGTGCCACAGGGTTCAATTCTCGGGCCCACTCTTTTCTCTGTATATATCAATGATGTTGCTCTTGCTGCGGGTGATTCTTTGATCCACCTCTACGCAGATGACACCATTCTGTATACATCTGGCCCTTCTTTGGACACTGCGTTAACAAACCTCCAAATGAGCTTCAATGCCATACAACATTCCTTCTGTGGCCTCCAACTGCTCTTAAACGCTAGTAAAACTAAATGCATGCTCTTCAACCAATCGCTGCCCGCACCCGCCCGCCCGTCTAGCATCACTACTCTGGATGGTTCTGACTTAGAATATGTGGACAACTACAAATACCTAGGTGTCTGGCTAGACTGTAAACTCTCCTTCCAGACTCACTTTAAGCATCTCCAATCCAAAGTTAAATCTAGAATCGGCTTCCTATTTCGCAACAAAGCATCCTTCACTCATGCTGCCAAACATACCCTTGTAAAACTGACTATCCTACCGATCCTTGACTTCGGCAATGTCATTTACAAAATAGCCTCCAACACTCAGCAAATTGGATGCAGTCTATCACTGTGCCATCTGTTTTATCACCAAAGCCCCATATACTACCCACCACTGCGACCTGTATACTCTCGTCGGCTGGCCCTTGCTACATATTCGTTGCCAAACCCACTGGCTCCAGGTCATCTATAAGTCTTTGCTAGGTAAAGCTCCGCCTTACCTCAGCTCACTGGTCACCATAGCAACACCCACCCATAGCACGCGCTCCAGCAGGTATATTGCACTGGTCATCCCCAAAGCCAACCCCTACTTTGGCTGCCATTCCTTCCAGTTCTCTGCTGCCAATGACTGGAACGAATTGCAAAAATCACTGAAGTTGGAGACATATATCTCCCTCACTAACATCAAACATCAGCTGTCAGAGCAGCGTACAGATCGCTGCAGCTGTACACGGCCCATCTGTAAATAGCCCATCTGTAAATAGCCCATCCAACCAACTACCTACCTCATCCACATTTTTTTTGCACAACAGTATTTCTACTTGCACATCTATCACTCAAGTGTAAATTGCTAAATTGTAATTACTTCGCCTCTATGGCCTATTTATTGCCTTACCTCCTTACTTCATTTGCACACACTGTATACAGATTTTCTATTGTGTTATTGACTGTAAGTTTGTTTATTCCATGTGTAACTCTGTGTTGTTTTTGTCGCACTGCTTTGCTTTATCTTGGCCAGGTCGCAGTTGTAAATGAGAACTTGTTCTCAACTGGCCTACCTGGTTAAATAAAGGTGAAATAAATAAAAAATTATCCTTTGGTGGATATGATTCCCTGTTTTTACAAATGCAGGGTTCTGTCCTAAATGGCAACCTAGTCCCTATGTAGTCCACTACCTTTGACCAGGACCCATAGGGCTCTAGTCAAACGTAGTGCACTACATGTTGAACTACGGGCCCTGGTGGTCAAAGTAGTTCACTTCGTAGGGAATAGGATGCCATTTGGGACGTAGCCGATGTCTCTTGCCACTTACCGACCGGTCGCTGTGTCTCGTCCACACAGCATCCGCCACAATGACTCCACACTGTTGGTGCCAAGTTACTTCCCCCTGGACTCACTGCAGAAGAAACTCAAAGACTTGGAGGCAGAGAACATCTCTCTTAGATCAGAGGTAAAGTCATGTAGCTAACTAACCCTGTGTGTAGTTCTGTGGCAGTGTCCTGCTGACCATACTGTGAAGGAGAGGTCATCAGATATTAATGTCATTGCTTTGGGGACCGATCATGGCTCTGCACCCTGGGGTTAAGATCACAGTCTGGGGGTTTATTTTACAGAGTTCAGTTAACACTGTACATTGATAAACATTGACTAAACCTTAGACAGTGAAGAGATGGTAACTGGGTAATACTTTGTTACAGTCAGATAATAATATGGAATTTAACAAAACGACATAACATAATGAAATACTTATTACCTAGTCACATGGGAGTTCATTGTAATAAATACCATAATGTTAGCAAGAGTGAGCTAATTTGATTGAATAACTTCAGATGCTTACCAGAAAGATTCAGTAGAGTATTTTCATAGTAAACCAGAGGTACCAGTGGTAATAGAACTGGAATAAGTACTGCTGCCAATACTTTACACCCAGCTCTCCTGCTGTGTGATGATGATGATGATGATGCGTGGCTGCATCCTGTCATCCCCCACCAGGCCAGTCACCTGGAGACGGAGACAGAGGAGTACGAGGAGAAGGAGCAGCAGCTGGTCAACGACGTCGTCAAAGAGCTGAGTGAGTAACACACACACACACACACACACACACACGGCTCATGTCTCACCTCCCCTGTCCCCTGGGCTCCCTGAGAGAAAGCAAAACAGGGCTGTGTTTCATTCCAATAAGGATGTTCCCTCTGCCCTTGTTCACTCCCCTTCACACATCTGATAGGACTGGATGTGTGAAAGCCATATGGAGAGAACTAGGTGGAGATATTGCTAACACCTAGCTAGGCAGTTAGCATCATGTATCACTGGAGCTACATTTAAGTGTTGCTATGGAGGAGGTCTAGGAGAGGTCAACAACACTGGTTCATGGTGGATACTTATTGCTCATGTCATTTCTTTCGCCCCGTTCCGTGTGCCCACTAGGAGATGCCAACCACCAGATGTCCACCCTGGCGGAGGAGCTGGCGAGGAAGACGGACGACGCGTCTCGCCAGCAGGAGGAGATCACACACCTCCTGTCCCAGATCGTAGACCTGCAGAAAAAGTCCAAGTCTGTGAGTGGCCAGGCCAGTAATGACCCAGACTGCCTGCCACGGTCCAGGCCAATGGACACGTTCCAGGTCGCCTTTCTTACAGTCCCGCTCTGCAGATGTTTCTGATATCACAACGCCTGGAGAAGTAGAACCATATTCATAATATAGACATCTTCAGAGATGCACAGCTGCAAAGACGCCGACCTGCAACACAACTAGTCTTATAGCTGTTATCAGTGTGACTATGATGATGTGTGTGAGCTTATAGCCCTAAGGGACTAACAGTCATGTCTGTTCCGCAGTATGCAGTGGAAAACCAAGAGCTCACCCAGCATCTAGGAGCTGCCAAAGATGCCCAGCGCCAGCTCACTGCTGAGGTACAGTAAGGCCTCATTAATCAATTACCAAGTGGACAATAAGCACTGCCTAACGAGACCCAATTACCACGCTAGGGATGTTTTCCATTACTGTAGGGGTGTCAAACTCATTCCATGGAGGGCCTAGTGTCTGCTGGTTTTTGGTGTTTCCTTTCAATTAAGACCTAGACAACATTAATTCATCAATCAAGTACAATGGAGGAGTGAAAACATGCAGACACTCGGCCCTCCATGGAATGAGTCTAGTGGAAGTTAGGTTATATAATTCAATACAATCTCTAGCCATATTTAAATAGAATAGTGTTTGATGTCCCCCTGATGTTTCAACAGCATATGATTATCACTGTCGTTATCTAGAATGATAGAATTGTGATATTGTCCATATAGTTTTCTGATAATCTCTTGCTCTCTTCTCTCTCTCCTCTCTCCTCTCTCCTCTCTCTCTCGTCTCTCTCTCCTCTCTCTCTCCCCTCCTCTAGCTGAGGGAGTTGGAGGATAAGTATGCAGAGTGTATGGAGATGCTCCATGAGGCCCAGGAAGAGCTGAAGAACCTCCGGAATAAATCACTACCTCTCAGTACACCCCGACGCTTCCACTCCCTGGGCCTGTTCCCTATGGTGAGAGACACATACACAGGGGTCAGAGTAATAAAACACTGCCCCTCAGTACACCTCAACACTTCCTGTTCCCTATGGACAGACGAGAGGGAGGGAGGGAGGGAGCAAGAGAGGGAGGGAGGGAGCAAGAGAGGGAGCGTGAGAGGGAGGGAGCGTGAGAGGGAGGGAGGGAGGGAGAGCGGGAGCGAGGGAGGGAGGGAGGGAGCGAGCGAGCAAAAGAGAGATGGGGGAGGGAGCAAAAGAGAGAGAGGGAGGGAGCATGAGAGAGAGGGAGGGATAGAGGGAGCATGAGAGAGAGAGAGAGAGAGAGAGAGAGAGAGGAGGGAAGAAAAGATTGAAGGAGTACGGAAGGGAGAGAGGGCTATAACTGGTATAGAGGTGAAATGGATTTCCTTTCATCAGGTTTTGTTTTCAACCCCCTTCCTCAGGTGTCATATGTCGTTAACAACATAGTTTATGCCGAGGAGGTGAGTGGAGAACTTGTCTATTGCATCTCTGACTGCTTGATGTGTTGCCACTCACCACCAGTGAGGAGCAGGGAGGTAACCCTAATGCCCTGGCCACATCCTAACTCCCCAGCCACATCCTAACTCCCCAGCCACTTCCTAACTCCCTGTCCCCAGGCCCAGCCCTGGCCACGTCCTAACTCCCCGGCCACGTCCTAACTCCCTGGCCCCAGGCCCAGCCCTGGCCACATCCTAACTCCCTGGCCCCAGGCCCAGCCCTGGCCACATCCTAACTCCCTGGCCCCAGGCCCAGCCCTGGCCACATCCTAACTCCCTGGCCCCAGGCCCAGCCATGGCCACGTCCTAACTCCCCGGCCACGTCCTAACTCCCTGGCCTCAGGCCCAGCCCTGGCCACATCCTAACTCCCTGGTCCAAGGCCCAGCCCTGGCCACGTCCTAACTCCCCGGCCACGTCCTAACTCCCTGGCCCCAGGCCCAGCCCTGGCCACGTCCTAACTCCCTGGCCCCAGGCCCAGCCCTGGCCACGTCCTAACTCCCTGGCCCCAGGCCCAGCCCTGGCCACGTCCTAACTCCCTGGCCCCAGGCCCAGCCCTGGCCACGTCCTAACTCCCTGGCCCCAGGCCCAGCCCCGGCCACATCCTAACTCCCTGGCCCCAGGCCCAGCCCTGGCCACGTCCTAACTCCCCGGCCACGTCCTAACTCCCTGGCCCCAGGCCCAGCCCTGGCCACATCCTAACTCCCTGGCCCCAGGCCCAGCCCTGGCCAAGTCCTAACTCCCTGGCCCCAGGCCCAGCCCTGGCCACGTCCTAACTCCCCGGCCACATCCTAACTCCCTGGCCCCAGGCCCAGCCCCGGCCACATCCTAACTCCCTGGCCCCAGGCCCAGCCCCGGCCACATCCTAACTCCCTGGCCCCAGGCCCAGCCCCGGCCACATCCTAACTCCCTGGCCCCAGGCCCAGCCCTGGCCACATCCTAACTCCCTGGCCCCAGGCCCAGCCCCGGCCACATCCTAACTCCCTGGCCCCAGGCCCAGCCCCGGCCACATCCTAACTCCCTGGCCCCAGGCCCAGCCCCGGCCACATCCTAACTCCCTGGCCCCAGGCCCTGGCCACGTCCTAACTCCCCGGCCACGTCCTAACTCCCCGGCCACGTCCTAACTCCCTGGCCACGTCCTAACTCCCTGGCCCCAGGCCCAGCCCTGGCCACGTCCTAACTCCCTGGCCCCAGGCCCGGCCACGTCCTAACTCCCCGGCCACGTCCTAACTCCCCGGCCACGTCCTAACTCCCCGGCCACGTCCTAACTCCCCGGCCACGTCCTAACTCCCCGGCCACGTCCTAACTCCCCGGCCACGTCCTAACTCCCCGGCCACGTCCTAACTCCCCGGCCACGTCCTAACTCCCCGGCCACGTCCTAACTCCCCGGCCACGTCCTAACTCCCCGGCCACGTCCTAACTCCCCGGCCACGTCCTAACTCCCCGGCCACGTCCTAACTCCCCGGCCCCAGAACTGTGATGTAATTGTAACGTAAAGCCAGTCACAGAGAGAGGTAGACACCTTATCTGTGTTAGCGTCTAGCTGTAGTGAATGTGGTCTGTGGGGAGAAGGAGATGGCTGGTATTGACCCTGTAGAGAGAAGTAATGCTTTGAGGTGTTTACAGTAGTTTTAACAGGCTGGGGTTGGTTCCCATAGTAACCCTGTTATGTCTGTGTGATGGATCCTGTCTTGTTTTGTTTGTTTTTTGGGGCCCAGAAGATTCTCTAACAAATTAACCCAATTCAGTCACATAGTCTCTCTAGAACATGGGTCTCCAACCCTGTTCCTGGAGAGATACCCTCCTGTAGGTTTTCACTCCAACCCTGTTCCTGGAGAGCAACCCTCCTGTTGGTTTTCACTCCAACCCTGTTCCTGGAGATCTATCCTCCTGTAGGTTTTCACTCCAACCCCAGTTGTAACTAACCTGGTTCAGTTTATCAACCAGCTAATTATTAGAATCAGGTGTGCTAGATTAGGGTTGGAGTGATAACCTACAGGAGGGTAGCTCTCCAGGAACAGGGTTGGAGTGATAACCTACAGGAGGGTAGCTCTCCAGGAACAGGTTTGGAGTGATAACCTACAGGAGGGTAGCTCTCCAGGAACAGGGTTGGAGTGATAACCTACAGGAGGGTAGCTCTCCAGGAACAGGGTTGGAGTCATAACCTACAGGAGGGTAGCTCTCCAGGAACAGGGTTGGAGTGATAACCTACAGGAGGATATCTCTCCAGGAACAGGTTTGGAGTGATAACCTACTGGAAGGTATCTCTCCAGGAACAGGGTTGGAGTGATAACCTACAGGAGGGTTTCTCTCCAGGAACAGGTTTGGAGGGATAACCTACAGGAAGGTATCTCTCCAGGAACAGGGTTGGAGTGATAACCTACAGGAAGGTATCTCTCCAGGAACAGGTTTGGAGTGATAACCTACTGGAAGGTATCTCTCCAGGAACAAGGTTGGAGTGATAACCTACAGGAAGGTGTCTCTCCAGGAACAGGTTTGGAGTGATAACCTACTGGAAGGTGTCTCTCCAGGAACAGTGTTGGAGTGATAACCTACTGGAAGGTGTCTCTCCAGGAACAGGGTTGGAGTGATAACCTACAGGAAGGTGTCTCTCCAGGAACAGGGTTGGAGTGATAACCTACAGGAAGGTGTCTCTCCAGGAACAGGGTTGGAGTGATAACCTACTGGAAGGTGTCTCTCCAGGAACAGGGTTGGAGTGATAACCTACTGGAAGGTGTCTCTCCAGGAACAGGGTTGGAGTGATAACCTACTGGAAGGTGTCTCTCCAGGAACAGGGTTGGAGTGATAACCTACTGGAAGGTGTCTCTCCAGGAACAGGTTTGGAGTGATAACCTACTGGAAGGTGTCTCTCCAGGAACAGGGTTGGAGTGATAACCTACAGGAAGGTGTCTCTCCAGGAACAGGGTTGGAGTTAACTTACAGGAGGGTATCTCTCCAGGAACAGGGTTGGAGTGATAACCTACAGGAAGGTATCTCTCCAGGAACAGGTTTGGAGTGATAACATACAGGGTGAGGTCTCTCCAGGAACAGGTTTGGAGTGATAACCTACTGGAAGGTGTCTCTCCAGGAACAGTGTTGGAGTGATAACCTACTGGAAGGTGTCTCTCCAGGAACAGGGTTGGAGTGATAACCTACAGGAAGGTGTCTCTCCAGGAACAGGCTTGGAGTGATAACCTACAAGAAGGTGTCTCTCCAGGAACAGGGTTGGAGTGATAATCTACAGGAGGGTTGCGCTCCAGGAACAGGTTTGGAGCGATAACCTACAGGAGGGTAACTCCAGGAACAGGGTTGGAGTGATAACCTACAGGAAGGTATCTCTCCAGGAACAGGTTTGGAGTGATAACCTACAGGAAGGTGTCTCCAGGAACAGGCTTGGAGTGATAACCTACAGGAAGGTGTCTCTCCAGGAACAGGGTTGGAGTGATAATCTACAGGAGGGTTGCGCTCCAGGAACAGGTTTGGAGCGATAACCTACAGGAGGGTAACTCCAGGAACAGGGTTGGAGTGCCCTGCTCTAGAATACACCAATGTTCCAGCTTAACACGGCTGGATGTTTACTACGTCAGTTTGGCATAGAGAGAAGAGCAGAGTTTGGACATCCAGCTTTCTTACATCACTGCCTTATCAGCGTGTTGTGCTAGCGTGTTGTGCTAGCGTGTTGTGCTAGCGTGTTGTCCTAGCGTGTTGTCCTAGCGTGTTGTGCTAGCGTGTTGTCCTAGCGTGTTGTCCTAGCGTGTTGGCCTAGCGTGTTGTCCTAGCGTGTTGTCCTAGCGTGTTGTGCTAGCGTGTTGTGCTAGCGTGTTGTCCTAGCGTGTTGTGCTAGCCTGTTGTCCTAGCGTGTTGTCCTAGCGTGTTGTCCTAGCGTGTTGTGCTAGCGTGTTGTCCTAGCGTGTTGTGCTAGCGTGTTGTGCTAGCGTGTTGTGCTAGCGTGTTGTGCTAGCGTGTTGTCCTAGCGTGTTGTGCTAGCGTGTTGTCCTAGCGTGTTGTCCTAGCATGTTGTCCTAGCGTGTTGTCTTTGCTTAATCATCTCCCGGACACAAGAAAGTAGCTAGAAATATGGTGATCAGAGGTTGTTTTTAATGAGTGCATTAGGTGAGTAGTTAGTTTACATCAACTACCTTCACTTAAACTACAGCAAAGGTTTTACCTGCCAACTTTGGTTTTGAATCGTGACATTCTGCCTCGTGATTTGTTGGGAGAGTTGTCTGTCTGAAGAGGACACCCCCCTTTTCAAAGTTACCAAGAGAGTCTTTATTAATCACAGTCCCTAGGTCTGGGACTTCAGAGACTAGTCACATAGTAATCATCATTATTATTGTCTGTCTGTCTGTCCTCCCAGGACTCTCTAGCTGCTGAGATTGAGGGCACCATGAGGAAGGGGCTCGCTATGGATGACCCGGAAGTGGAAGAGCAGAAGTAGGCCCTCATCCAATACTAATATCTACTGAAGTACATCTAACCCCATTTAGGAGCTACGCTGATATTGTGTGTGTGTGTGTCCGTGTGTGTGTGTGTGTGTGTGTATATGGTATGCGTGTGTAGGTTGCACCCCAAGCGTGTGTTTGAGACTGTGAAAAACGTTAACCTGATGCGTCAGCGCTCCTCTCTGGCCCCGTCTCCCATGAACATCCCCGGCTCCAACCGGTCGTCCTGTCTGAACTCTGGCCGCTCCAGCTGCCTGTCCACGCCCCGCTCCAGCCTGTACGGAGGAGATATGGGGAGCATCCTCATAGACAACCACACCAACAGCTTCATACTGGAGACGGCTGACCACAGGTGCTGGGACTGAGCCATGACTACTCGCTGGCTGGCTCTCTTTCACTTTGAATATGAAATATCTCTCTTTCTCTCTGAATGTGATATCTCTTTCTCTCTCTCTCTCTCTCTCTCTCTCTCTCTCTCTCTCTCTCTCTCTCTCTCTCTCTCTCTCTCTCTCTCTCTCTCTCTCTCTCTCTCTCTTTCTTTCTCTCTCTCTTTCTCTCTCTCTCTCTCTCTCTCTTTCTCTCTTTCTTTCTTTCTCTCTTTCTTTCTCTCTCTCTCTCTTTCTCTCTCTCTCTCTCTCTCTCTCTCTTTCTTTCTCTTTCTCTTTCTCTCTTTCTCTTTCTTTCTCTTTCTCTTTCTTTCTCTCTCTCTTTCTCTTTCTCTCTCTTTCTCTTTCTTTCTCTCTTTCTCTCTCTTTCTCTCTCTCTCCTCTTTCTCTCCTCTTCCTCTCTGTCTTCTTGATCTAGTAAAGTTCTGGCTGGAACAACAGGTCAAAGGACGTCCCATCCATGTAGTTGTCCAGTAAAGTCTATCAGAGTGTAAACAGAGTGTTAAACAAGACGGTTCCCATGGTTTCCTGAATGCATATCTGCTATCATTGTAATTTGAAAAGATCAGGGTTAGGGTTACTAAGCACTTTGCTGGCTATACAACAACACCACTGACAGAAATATCCATGGCTTTGCTGGGTAAACCAAGAGGGAAAGGAAGAAGTTTGTCTTTACTAGTTCCCATAGCAACCACGGTACAATAAAGCCAAACAGTACTTTCTCCTGTAACTTTCTCATGTAACAACTGATTATGTTGTGGCTCTGCACATAATGCTAGGAAAGTCAAAACGTCTTGTGTTGACGTCAAATGACCATTGGTGATTTTTGTTATTAGGAACGCAAACCGCAAATAACAGTTGACTCTTTTTGTTGCTTTGCTGATGTCATCAGCCAGTCTTGTTGTTATGTACAGGACCAGTGTCTTTCATTGAGTACAGCAAACCAGTTATAGGACCTTTTGTTAGACTTGTAGCATTGAATAGATTGAATAAATAAATACTATGTACACAGTTCCTCCAGACCTCAGCTAAAGCAGGTTGATGGCCAAGACTCATGTTGTCTTCTGCTCTATTCTCTCCCCCCCAGTGCGGATGATTCCAACAAGAAACCAGGGACCCCTGGAACGCCGGGCTCTCAGGATCTGGAAGCAGCCCTGCGACGTCTCTCCCTGCGGCGGGACAACTACCTGAGCGAGCGGCGCTTCTTCGAGGAGGAGAGGGATCGGAAGCTCCAGGGGCTGGTGGAGAAGGGAGAGGTGTACAACGGCAGTATGACCCCCACAGAGAGCATCATGTCCCTGGGAGGAACCCACCCCTCTTCCATCTGGTCTGGGTACTCCTTCAGCTCCCGCTCCTACCTGCCGGAGAAGCTGCAGATCGTCAAGCCTCTGGAAGGTGACTCCTCCCCCACGACCTCTCACCCTGCTGCTGGTTGACACACTGTGGGAGTTAATTCACCATGATGAGTGCAGCCTCTCCACACAGTACTCCTTCTACTTCAGACTCACCCAGCCCCCGCTGCTGCTTCCACATCTACAGTTAGAGTTGAGGCTCGCACACATCACACCGAACGTGGATCTAGCTTTCGTCTGCCGATCGTTCAGCGCGCTGTGTTTTAGGGACCACCCGCTGTCGACGTCTGACTGCCAAAAATCTTTAAGGGATTCTACATAATAAAATCGATTTGCAAATTACGTTCAGAGGTGCCAAGTTAGAAAACGTTATTGGTGTGTCAGAGCCTTTAGACTTAGACTTAGACCAGCCCACCACCACTAGCTCTGCCAAACACATTAGTTTAACCTAGTTTAGTTATCATCATGCAAAGCAAACCCAGACCTGTTGAAGGTCTTTTCCACAGCATCGTTGAGGCCCTGTGCCTCTCATCCTATGTTTTATCAAGGAGGGATTACATTAAACAGCTGTACAGCCTGTTACTCTAATGTCCATGTCAAATCATCTCCAAACATATCAGGCATCCTCAAAAAGCTGTCAAAAGAGATTTGCTACATATTTGTGTTATCTCCTGAAAGAACCTGAATGCAGCTGTTTGAAATACAAGTTGGATACTGTGTTAGTTTGAATCGATAGATGCAGTTCTAGATCAGGTATGAAGCACACGTTTAACCAAATAAAAGAGAAGTTGTTCACATTTTTATCTACATTTTTCTTACATAGAGTATTTATTTTCCCACGCTAAAATGCTAAATATATTTATTTTCCAAATGTTGTTTTCAACATGTTTTTCAGCTTTTTTTTGTCAGATGAAATGGTTGATTGAAAAATCACCAGAGATCAGAGGGCCCTGGTCAAAAGTAGTGCACTATATAGGGATGTAGGGTGGCATTTGGGATGTAGTAACTGTCAGGTTATACAGTAGTAGGAAACATCTAGTAGAGTATCTAATCTGGGTCTCTGGTGCCACCTGGTGACAACACCATTAACATGCACAATGAATCAACACTTTACCTTGTGAGTTCATTACATTATTACACTGTTATTACATTATCATTACACTATAATAATATAAACTGAGATGAATTACATTTTCATTACACTATAATAATATACACTAACATTTATTACATTATCATTACATCTTAGTATATATTATTATAGTGTAATGATAATGTGAAACATCTTAATGTAATACACTAAAATAATATATACACTATTATTACATAATATACACTAATTGTTATTGCATTATCATTACACTATAATAATATATACTAATATTTATTACATTGTCATTACACTATAATAATATATGCTATTTATTACATTATCATTACACTATAATATATACTAACATTTATTACATTAGCATTACACTATGATAATATATACTAAGATGTATTACATTATCATTACACTATAATAATATATACTAATATTTATTACATTATCATTACACTATAATAATATGTGTGTCTAACGTTTGATATTTTCCCTCCCAGGCTCAGCCACCCTGCACCAGTGGCAGCAGCTGGCCCAGCCCAACCTGGGTGGGATCCTGGACACGCGGCCTGGTGTGGTCACTAAGGGCTTCCGTCCTCTGGAACTAGATCTGGAGCACATGTACCTGTTCACTGACTTTGAGGAGGAGGACTTTGAGGTAGTGGAGGAGTCTGACCACCTGTCTGTCCACAGCCTCTCTGCCTCAGGCTCTACCCCCGGCACTAGTGGCATCTCCATCCTCAGCCGGCAGGGCCTCCGTACCCGCTCCTCCTCCTGCTCCTCCTCCTGCAGCGGCAGAGCCATCAACAACAACCTTCCAGAGGGAGGGGTTGGGGGTGATGGAGAACCTAGGGAAGAGGGCGAGACATTAGGCCCAGGCAGCACATCACTGTTGTCCCCCGCACCTCCAGACAGAGAGAACCAGGAGAACCAGGATCAGGCTGCAGCCGCTGACGGGGTGTCCGGTGAGGGAGCCTCCTAAATGGGTCACACAGGCACCGGACGTCGCTAACCATCCCTTCTACCTCAGGATATTGGGGCATTCATTGGCCATAGCCATCCCCTCCTCGCCTGCCCATCGGTCCCCGATCCCTCCACGCTCATGCACACATCTCCAGACACACCCACCTCATCCAGACGTGTTCAGACACACCCACCTCGTCCAGACACACCCACCTCGTCCAGACGTGTCCAGACACACCCACCTCATCCAGACACACCCACCTCATCCAGACGTGTCCAGACACACCCACCTCGTCCAGACACACCCACCTCGTCCAGACACACCCACCTCGTCCAGACACACCCACCTCGTCCAGACACACCCACTTCGTCCAGACACACCCACCTCATCCAGACGTGTCCAGACACACCCACCACGTCCAGACACACCCACCTCATCCAGACGTGTCCAGACACACGCACCTCGTCCAGACGTGTCCAGACACACCCACCACGTCCAGACACACCCACCTCATCCAGACGTGTCCAGACACACCCACCACGTCCAGACACACCCACCTCATCCAGACGTGTCCAGACACACCCACCTCGTCCAGACGTGTCCAGACACACCCACCTCGTCCAGACGTGTGCTACTATCATGCCCCTTCTGAGTATATTGAGTTGAATTTATTTCAGTATCATGTTTAATCTCCACCTCTCTCACACGTTCACACTGTTCCTAAATCTCAAGATCCTTCCTTACAAATTCAGATTCATTTGAATCATCCAGTTCTGATCACCACTTCCGTCCACTCGAGTCATTTGTGTTTTGTTCTTGTCTTCCATCACAACATTCTTCATCTCAAAGGCATGAATAACACTCAAAAAGACATAATGGGAGATGTCCTTTGTTAGTGTAAACCTACATAGTAATGTAGTGACGTAGTATATACGTATTACACACACACACACACACACACACCAGATTGAATATGTACAACCTATGGCCAGTATCCAGGTCTGTGGTTTGGTTGCCGTGGATTCAGATGACGTGATCTGTTAACAACATCATGCTCTCACAGCTGTCCAGTAACTCACATGACACTACTGGCATCCCAAATGGCCCCCTATTCCCTATACAATGCACTATTTTAACCATGGCCATAGTGCTCTGGTCATGAGTAGTGTTACTATATAGTGAGTAGGGGACCATTTGGGAAACATGTTCAGTCCATGACCCTGTTTCCTAGGAATTATTATGGAGTGGTGTGAATGTCACCTCATCTCCTGCCTTTGACATTGAGCTGCAGAGTCCACACACAGCTCCAAACAGTCAACACTGCAGAGTCCACACACAGCTCCAAACAGTCAACACTGCAGAGTCCACACACAGCTCCAAACAGTCAACACTGCAGAGTCCACACACAGCTCCAAACAGTCAACACTGCAGAGTCCACACACAGCTCCAAACAGTCAACACTGCAGAGTCCACACACGGCTCCAAACAGTCAACACTGCAGAGTCCACACACAGCTCCAAACAGTCAACACTGCAGAGTCCACACACGGCTCCAAACAGTCAACACTGCAGAGTCCACACACGGCTCCAAACAGTCAACACTGCAGAGTCCACACACAGCTCCAAACAGTCAACACTGCAGAGTCCACACACAGCTCCAAACAGTCAACACTGCAGAGTCCACACACAGCTCCAAACAGTCAATACTGCAGAGTCCACACACGGCTCCAAACAGTCAACACTGCAGAGTCCACACACGGCTCCAAACAGTCAACACTGCAGAGTCCACACACAACTCCAAACAGTCAACACTGCAGAGTCCACACACAGCTCCAAACAGTCAACACTGCAGAGTCCACACACAGCTCCAAACAGTCAACACTGCAGTCCACACACAGCTCCAAACAGTCAACACTGCAGAGTCCACACACAGCTCCAAACAGTCAACACTGCAGAGTCCACACACAGCTCCAAACAGTCAACACTGCAGAGTCCACACACAGCTCCAAACAGTCAACACTGCAGAGTCCACACACAGCTCCAAACAGTCAACACTGCAGAGTCCACACACGGCTCCAAACAGTCAACACTGCAGAGTCCACACACAGCTCCAAACAGTCAACACTGCAGAGTCCACACACGGCTCCAAACAGTCAACACTGCAGAGTCCACACACGGCTCCAAACAGTCAACACTGCAGAGTCCACACACAGCTCCAAACAGTCAACACTGCAGAGTCCACACACAGCTCCAAACAGTCAACACTGCAGAGTCCACACACAGCTCCAAACAGTCAATACTGCAGAGTCCACACACGGCTCCAAACAGTCAACACTGCAGAGTCCACACACGGCTCCAAACAGTCAACACTGCAGAGTCCACACACGGCTCCAAACAGTCAACACTGCAGAGTCCACACACAGCTCCAAACAGTCAACACTGCAGAGTCCACACACAGCTCCAAACAGTCAACACTGCAGTCCACACACAGCTCCAAACAGTCAACACTGCAGAGTCCACACACAGCTCCAAACAGTCAACACTGCAGAGTCCACACACAGCTCCAAACAGTCAACACTGCAGAGTCCACACACGGCTCCAAACAGTCAACACACCACTTCTCTGCAGTGTTTTTAGTTCAACCTGCATTGTGTTCCCTATGGAGAATCCCTATGTTAGAGTGGAACACTAATTCATGCCTGGGATATTAGGAATCTGCTGAAATCATTGTCATTCCTTTCTCTGCCTACCTAATTGTTTTCAGTGGTTTAAAACGGCTTCTTCAGGCAAAAATACAGCTGTTTCATCTTTTCAACTGATGTAGCTTTAAACCATCCACTCTGTCTTTGAGTGTTTGATTTTAAGTTTTGTGTTTAAAAGAATGTTTGTATCTCTGCCCAGTACTAACCCTCTAACCTTCCCCTCTCTCTTCCCCTCTCTCCCTCTCTTCCTCTCTCTCCCTCTCTTCCCTTGTCTCCCTCTCTTCCTGTCTACAGCCCACTACCCTGGTAAATGCATGTCCAACACCAGCTCCACCTATACCTTCACCACCTGTCGGATCATGCACCCCTCAGACGAGCTGACCAGAGTCACCCCCAGGTTAGACAACCCTCTTACCCCATACTGGTGGAGTCCCAAATGGCTTCCCTATCCACTGTGGGACCTGGTCCAAAGCAGTGCACTACAGCATATAGGGAAAAGAGTGCCGTTTGAGATGCATGCTGACACTGCAGTGTACCCCTGTAGCCACTAGGTGGCAGTGTCTGTCTGAACTGCTTTCACTGCAGACAGTGGAAACCTCCTTGGCTTTCAGCATTGGGTTGAGAATGATAATGCAGAGAGGATCATAATAAGCCCATATTGCTGAAGGAAATACTGGCTCAGATTAATGATATTAATGATATTAATTCATGTTGATGTAAAAACTAAGTTAGTCATGATTTCGTTCACAAGTACGTTTTCCTTTGCCCTGGCTGAGCCATAGTGTGTTTAACACACACCCACTGTCTGACAGCTAGAATTGCCCCTCCTGAATAAAGATGATTGAATTGTATTGAATTGCCCCCATCCCCTCCAGGTCATGTGATGAGGAAGAGGAAGCTGCTCTCTCATGTTGTTCTGAAGGCTGATTTAGAGCAGCAGGCCCACTGAGCCACGCCCCCTCCCGCCCGTGGGTGAGACCTGTCGCATGTCACATGACTAGTAGCGTGGCCTCGTTGTAGGGGATTTGGTGTCTGACTCCGTAGTTTTGGGGTTGTTCCGGGGAATAACAAAGCCTGCCTCGCTGTCCCCTTCTAACTATTCTGCTTCCTTTGGTCTCTAAACCCTCTAACCCCCCTCCTGTCAACTGTTAATCAAACAAATGTAGCAGAGCTCCTCCCCAGCGGGCTGAGACTATCTAATCAATGACGATCAGATCAGAATGTCTCCCATAATATAATGATGGGGCCCTGGCATTGATTCATACAATACAACTTGATTGTGGTCTGATGATTGACGTTAAGCTTGTGGGTGTTCATTGCTTACAGAACTATGTTTGGAACAGTGTTCATAACACTGATTTGTATATTTATCTGTTAGCACTGTGTCTCTGATACTAATTGATGAGTAAATTTCCTTTGGGGTTTTTCCAGGAAATGTTATCTGGGGTTGAAATAGCATGTGTTTGGGTTAACATCCAGATAACCTTGTCAGTGTCCCATTGATTTGTCTGTTGGTTTCTGAGTGAAATAGTCAGTGAGATGTTAATATTGTTTTCTATTTGATCTGATATTGATATGGGCAGTGATTGGTTAGTTCATTTACCTTGTACCAGGAAGCTCCATTATATTGTACTAGTCTGCATCAGTGTGTGTGCTAAAAAAGGATACTAACATTGATGATCAAAGATGGTCAGACTAAAATCAACCTATTGAACAGCTATTGAGTGGTCTAGGCTCTAGAAGGAGCTATTGAGTGGTCTAGGCTCTAGAAGGAGCTATTGAGTGGTCTAGGCTCTAGAAGGAGCTATTGAGTGGTCTAGGCTCTAGAAGGAGCTATTGAGTGGTCTAGGCTCTAGAAGGATCTATTGAGTGGTCTAGGCTCTAGAATTATCCATTGTGTGGTCTAGGCTCTAGAAGGATCTATTGTGTGGTCTAGGCTCTAGAAGGATCTATTGTGTGGTCTAGGCTCTAGAAGGATCTATTGTGTTGTGTGGTCTAGGCTCTAGAAGGAGCTATTGAGTGGTCTAGGCTCTAGAAGGAGCTATTGAGTGGTCTAGGCTCTAGAAGGAGCTATTGAGTGGTCTAGGCTCTAGAAGGATCTATTGAGTGGTCTAGGCTCTAGAAGGAGCTATTGAGTGGTCTAGGCTCTAGAAGGATCTATTGAGTGGTCTAGGCTCTAGAAGGAGCTATTGAGTGGTCTAGGCTCTAGAAGGAGCTATTGAGTGGTCTAGGCTCTAGAAGGAGCTATTGAGTGGTCTAGGCTCTAGAAGGATCTATTGAGTGGTCTAGGCTCTAGAAGGAGCTATTGAGTGGTCTTTAAACTCCGTCTGTGTTGACTCTTATAAAATATTGTCATGTGGATATGATCTCAGGACCAATAGCCAGTAATATTAAAGCTTGAATCATCAGTCTAGCTGACTGGCTGTGTCTGTTATAGCTGAGGAGCATAGCTGACTGTATGGCAGCATGGCTGACAGTATAGCTGTATAGCTGACTGTATAACAGTATAGCTGACAGTATAGCTGTATAGCTCACTGTATAGCTGTATAGCTGACTGTATAGCTGTATAGCTGACTGTATAGCTGACTGTATAGCTGACTGTATAGCTGACTGTATAGCTGTATAGTTGACTGTATAGCTGACTGTATAGCTGACTGTATAGCTGACTGTATAGCTGACTGTATAGCTAGCTGTATAGCTGACTGTATAGCTAGCTGTATAGCTGACTGTATAGCTAGCTGTATAGCTGACTGTATAGCTAGCTGTATAGCTGACTGTATAGCTAGCTGTATAGCTGACTAGCAGTATAGCTGTATAGCTGACTAGCAGTATAGCTGTATAGCTGTATGGCAGCATGCCTGACAGACTGTATAGCTGTATAGCTGACAGTATAGCTGACTAGCAGTATAGCTGTATAGCTGTATGGCAGCATGCCTGACAGAATAGCTGTATAGCTGACTGTATAGCTGACAGTATAGCTGTATAGCTGACTGTATGGCAGCATGCCTGACAGTATAGCTGTATAGCTGACTGTTTAGCTGACAGTATAGCTGTATAGCTGACTGTATAGCTGTATAGCTGACTGTATGGCAGCATGCCTGACAGTATAGCTGTATAGCTGACTGTATAACAGTATGGCTGACTGTAGCTGACAGTATAGCTGTATAGCTGACTGTATAACAGTATGGCTGACTAGCTGACAGTATAGCTGTATAGCTGACTGTATAACTGTATGGCTGACTGTAGCTGACAGTATAGCTGTATAGCTGACTGTATAACAGTATGGCTGACTGTAGCTGACAGTATAGCTGTATAGCTGACTGTATAACAGTATGGCTGACTGTAGCTGACAGTATAGCTGTATAGCTGACTGTATAACAGTATGGCTGACTAGCTGACAGTATAGCTGACTGTATAACAGTATGGCTGACTGTAGCTGACAGTATAGCTGACAGTATAGCTGTATAGCTGACTGTATAACTGTATGGCTGACTGTAGCTGACAGTATAGCTGTATAGCTGACTGTATAGCTGACTGTATAACTGTATAGCTGACAGTATCGTTGTATAGCTGACTGTGTGGCGGACTGTATAGCAGTGTGGCGGACTGTATAGTGGTGTGGCTGACTGTATAGCGGTGTGGCGGACTGTATAGCGGTGTGGCGGACTGTATAGCGGTGTGGCGGACTGTATAGCGGTGTGGCGGACTGTATAGCGGTGTGGCGGACTGTATAGCGGTGTGGCGGACTGTGTTGCTGACTGTATAGCAGTATGGCTGACTGTATTGCTGACTGTATAGCGGTATAGCTGACTGTATAGCGGTATGGCTGACTGTATAGCGGTATGGCTGACTGTATAGCGGTATGGCTGACTGTATAGCGGTATGGCTGACTGTATTGCTGACTGTATAGCGGTATGGCTGACTGTATAGCGGTGTGGCTGACTGTATAGCGGTATGGCTGACGGTAATAGCGGTTGTGGCTGACTGTATAGCGGTTGGCTGACTGTATAGCGGTGGTGGCTGACTGTTATAGCGGTATGGCTGACTGTATAGCGGTGTGGCTGACTGTATAGCGGTGTGGCTGACTGTATAGCGGTGTGGCTGACTGTATAGCGGTGTGGCTGACTGTATAGCGGTGTGGCTGACTGTATAGCGGTGTGGCTGACTGTATAGCGGTATGGCTGACTGTATAGCGGTATGGCTGACTGTATAGCTGACAGTATAGCTGTATAGCTGACTGTATGGCAGCATGCCTGACAGTATAGCTGTATAGCTGACTGTATAGCTGTATAGCTGACTGTATGGCAGCATGCCTGACAGTATAGCTGACTGTATAACAGTATGGCTGACTGTAGCTGACAGTATAGCTGTATAGCTGACTGTATAACAGTATGGCTGACAGTATAGCTGTATAGCTGACTGTATAACTGTATGGCTGACTGTAGCTGACAGTATAGCTGTATAGCTGACTGTATAACAGTATGGCTGACTGTAGCTGACAGTATAGCTGTATAGCTGACTGTATAACAGTATGGCTGACTGTAGCTGACAGTATAGCTGTATAGCTGACTGTATAACAGTATGGCTGACTAGCTGACAGTATAGCTGTATAGCTGACTGTATAACAGTATGGCTGACTGTATAGCGGTGTGGCGGACTGTATAGCGGTGTGGCGGACTGTATTGCTGACTGTATAGCAGTATGGCTGACTGTATTGCAGTATAGCTGACTGTATAGTTGACTGTGTAGTATTATAGCTGACTGTATAGCCGTATAGCTGACTGTATTGCTGACTGTATAGCGGTATAGCTGACTGTATAGCGGTATGGCTGACTGTATAGCGGTATGGCTGACTGTATAGCGGTATGGCTGACTGTATAGCGGTATGGCTGACTGTATTGCTGACTGTATAGCGGTATGGCTGACTGTATAGTGGTGTGGCTGACTGTATAGCGGTATGGCTGACTGTATAGCGGTATGGCTGACTGTATAGCGGTGTGGCTGACTGTATAGCGGTATGGCTGACTGTATAGCGGTGTGGCTGACTGTATAGCGGTGTGGCTGACTGTATAGCGGTGTGGCTGACTGTATAGCGGTGTGGCTGACTGTATAGCGGTGTGGCTGACTGTATAGCGGTATGGCTGACTGTATAGCGGTACGGCTGACTGTATAGCGGTACGGCTGACTGTATAGCGGTACGGCTGACTGTATAGCGGTACGGCTGACTGTATAGCGGTATGGCTGACTGTATAGCTGACAGTATAGCTGTATAGCTGACTGTATGGCAGCATGCCTGACAGTATAGCTGTATAGCTGACTGTTTAGCTGACAGTATAGCTGTATAGCTGACTGTATAGCTGTATAGCTGACTGTATGGCAGCATGCCTGACAGTATAGCTGACTGTATAACAGTATGGCTGACTGTAGCTGACAGTATAGCTGTATAGCTGACTGTATAACAGTATGGCTGACTAGCTGACAGTATAGCTGTATAGCTGACTGTATAACTGTATGGCTGACTGTAGCTGACAGTATAGCTGTATAGCTGACTGTATAACAGTATGGCTGACAGTATAGCTGTATAGCTGACTGTATAACAGTATGGCTGACTGTAGCTGACAGTATAGCTGTATAGCTGACTGTATAACAGTATGGCTGACTGTAGCTGACAGTATAGCTGTATAGCTGACTGTATAACAGTATGGCTGACTAGCTGACAGTATAGCTGTATAGCTGACTGTATAACAGTATGGCTGACTGTATAGCGGTGTGGCGGACTGTATAGCGGTGTGGCGGACTGTATTGCTGACTGTATAGCAGTATGGCTGACTGTATTGCTGACTGTATAGCGGTATAGCTGACTGTATAGCGGTATGGCTGACTGTATAGCGGTATGGCTGACTGTATAGCGGTATGGCTGACTGTATTGCTGACTTTATAGCGGTGTGGCTGACTGTATAGCGGTATGGCTGACTGTATAGCGGTATGGCTGACTGTATAGCGGTGTGGCTGACTGTATAGCGGTGTGGCTGACTGTATAGCGGTATGGCTGACTGTATAGCGGTGTGGCTGACTGTATAGGTGTGGCTGACTGTATAGGTGTGGCTGACTGTATAGCGGTATTGCTGACTGTATAGCGGTATGGCTGACTGTATAGCGTTATGGCTGACTGTATAGCGGTATGGCTGACTGTATAGCGGTATGGCTGACTGTATAGCGGTATGGCTGACTGTATTGCTGACTGTATAGCGGTATGGCTGACTGTATAGCGGTGTGGCTGACTGTATAGCGGTATGGCTGACTGTATAGCGGTGTGGCTGACTGTATAGCGGTGTGGCTGACTGTATAGCGGTATGGCTGACTGTATAGCGGTATGGCTGACTGTATTGCTGACTTTATAGCGGTATGGCTGACTGTATAGCGGTGTGGCTGACTGTATAGCGGTATGGCTGACTGTATAGCGGTATGGCTGACTGTATAGCGGTGTGGCTGACTGTATAGCGGTGTGGCTGACTGTATAGCGGTATGGCTGACTGTATAGCGGTGTGGCTGACTGTATAGGTGTGGCTGACTGTATAGGTGTGGCTGACTGTATAGCGGTATTGCTGACTGTATAGCGGTATGGCTGACTGTATAGCGGTATGGCTGACTGTATAGCGGTATGGCTGACTGTATAGCGGTATGGCTGACTGTATTGCTGACTGTATAGCGGTATGGCTGACTGTATAGCGGTGTGGCTGACTGTATAGCGGTATGGCTGACTGTATAGCGGTGTGGCTGACTGTATAGCGGTGTGGCTGACTGTATAGCGGTATGGCTGACTGTATAGCGGTGTGGCTGACTGTATAGGTGTGGCTGACTGTATAGGTGTGGCTGACTGTATAGCGGTATTGCTGACTGTATAGCGGTATGGCTGACTGTATAGCGGTATGGCTGACTGTATAGCGGTATGGCTGACTGTATAGCGGTATGGCTGACTGTATAGCGGTATGGCTGACTGTATTGCTGACTGTATAGCGGTATGGCTGACTGTATAGCGGTATGGCTGACTGTATAGCGGTGTGGCTGACTGTATAGCGGTATGGCTGACTGTATAGCGGTGTGGCTGACTGTATAGCGGTGTGGCTGACTGTATAGCGGTGTGGCTGACTGTATAGCGGTGTGGCTGACTGTATAGCGGTGTGGCTGACTGTATAGCGGTGTGGCTGACTGTATAGCGGTGTGGCTGACTGTATAGCGGTACGGCTGACTGTATAGCGGTACGGCTGACTGTATAGCGGTACGGCTGACTGTATAGCGGTACGGCTGACTGTATAGCGGTATGGCTGACTGTATAGCTGACAGTATAGCTGTATAGCTGACTGTATGGCAGCATGCCTGACAGTATAGCTGTATAGCTGACTGTTTAGCTGACAGTATAGCTGTATAGCTGACTGTATAGCTGTATAGCTGACATTATGGCAGCATGCCTGACAGTATAGCTGACTGTATAACAGTATGGCTGACTGTAGCTGACAGTATAGCTGTATAGCTGACTGTATAACAGTATGGCTGACAGTATAGCTGTATAGCTGACTGTATAACAGTATGGCTGACTGTAGCTGACAGTATAGCTGTATAGCTGACTGTATAACAGTATGGCTGACTGTAGCTGACAGTATAGCTGTATAGCTGACTGTATAACAGTATGGCTGACTAGCTGACAGTATAGCTGTATAGCTGACTGTATAACAGTATGGCTGACTGTATAGCGGTGTGGCGGACTGTATAGCGGTGTGGCGGACTGTATTGCTGACTGTATAGCAGTATGGCTGACTGTATTGCTGACTGTATAGCGGTATAGCTGACTGTATAGCGGTATGGCTGACTGTATAGCGGTATGGCTGACTGTATAGCGGTATGGCTGACTGTATTGCTGACTTTATAGCGGTATGGCTGACTGTATAGCGGTGTGGCTGACTGTATAGCGGTATGGCTGACTGTATAGCGGTATGGCTGACTGTATAGCGGTGTGGCTGACTGTATAGCGGTGTGGCTGACTGTATAGCGGTATGGCTGACTGTATAGCGGTGTGGCTGACTGTATAGGTGTGGCTGACTGTATAGGTGTGGCTGACTGTATAGCGGTATGGCTGACTGTATAGCGGTATGGCTGACTGTATAGCGGTATGGCTGACTGTATAGCGGTATGGCTGACTGTATAGCGGTATGGCTGACTGTATAGCGGTATGGCTGACTGTATAGCGGTATGGCTGACAGTATAGCTGTATGGCTGACAGTATAGCTGTATAGCTGACTGTATGGCAGCATGCCTGACAGTATAGCTGTATAGCTGACTGTTTAGCTGACAGTATAGCTGTATAGCTGACTGTATGGCAGCATGCCTGACAGTATAGCTGTATAGCTGACTGTTTAGCTGACAGTATAGCTGTATAGCTGACTGTATGGCAGCATGCCTGACAGTATAGCTGTATAGCTGACTGTATAACAGTATGGCTGACTGTAGCTGACAGTATAGCTGTATAGCTGACAGTATAGCTGTATAGCTGACTGTATAACAGTATGGCTGACTGTAGCTGACAGTATAGCTGTATAGCTGACTGTATAACAGTATGGCTGACTGTAGCTGACAGTATAGCTGTATAGCTGACTGTATAACAGTATGGCTGACTGTAGCTGACAGTATAGCTGTATAGCTGACTGTATAACAGTATGGCTGACTGTAGCTGACAGTATAGCTGTATAGCTGACTGTATAACAGTATGGCTGACTAGCTGACTGTATAACAGTATGGCTGACTAGCTGACAGTATAGCTGTATAGCTGACTGTATAACAGTATGGCTGACTGTAGCTGACAGTATAGCTGTATAGCTGACAGTATAGCTGTATAGCTGACAGTATAGCTGTATGGCTGACTGTATAACTGTATGGCTGACTGTAGCTGACAGTATAGCTGTATAGCTGACTGTATAGCTGACTGTATAACTGTATAGCTGACAGTATCGTTGTATAGCTGACTGTGTGGCGGACTGTATAGCAGTGTGGCGGACTGTATAGCGGTGTGACGGACTGTATAGCGGTGTGGCGGACTGTATAGCGGTGTGGCGGACTGTATAGCGGTGTGGCGGACTGTATAGCGGTGTGGCTGACTGTATAGCGGTGTGGCGGACTGTATAGCGGTGTGGCGGACTGTATTGCTGACTGTATAGCAGTATGGCTGACTGTATTGCTGACTGTATAGCGGTATAGCTGACTGTATAGCGGTATGGCTGACTGTATAGCGGTATGGCTGACTGTATAGCGGTATGGCTGACTGTATTGCTGACTGTATAGCGGTATGGCTGACTGTATAGCGGTGTGGCTGACTGTATAGCGGTATGGCTGACTGTATAGCGGTGTGGCTGACTGTATAGCGGTATGGCTGACTGTATAGCGGTGTGGCTGACTGTATAGCGGTGTGGCTGGCTGTATAGCGGTGTGGCTGACTGTATAGCGGTGTGGCTGACTGTATAGCGGTATGGCTGACTGTATAGCAGTGTGGCTGACTGTATAGCGGTGTGGCTGACTGTATAGCGGTATGGCTGACTGTATAGCGGTATGGCTGACTGTATAGCGGTATGGCTGACTGTATAGCGGTATGGCTGACTGTATAGCGGTATGGTTGACTGTATGGCTGACTGTATAGCAGTATGGTTGACTTTATAGCAGTATATCTGACTGTATAGCTGATAGTATAGCAGTATGGCTGACGGTATAGCGGTATGGCTGACGGTATGGCTGACGGTATGGCTGACGGTATGGCTGACTGTATGGCTAGCGGTATGGCTGACTGTATGGCTAGCGGTATGGCTGACTGTATGGCTAGCGGTATGACTGACTGTATGGCTAGCGGTATGACTGACTGTATGGCTAGCGGTATGGCTGACTGTATGGCTAGCGGTATGGCTGACGGTGTGGCGGTATGGCTGACTGTATAGCAGAGTTGCTGACTGTATTGCAGTATAGCTGACTGTATAGTTGACTGTGTAGTAGTATAGCTGACTGTATAGCCGTATAGCTGACTGTGTAGTAGTATAGCTGACTGTATAGCCATATAGCTGACTGTATAGCCGTATAGCTGACTGTATAGCCGTATAGCTGACTGTGTAGTAGTATAGCTGACTATGTAGTAGTATAGCTGACTGTATAGCCGTATAGCTGACTGTGTAGTAGTATAGCTGATTGTGTAGCAGTATAGCTGACTGTGTAGTAGTATAGCTGACTGTATAGCCGTATAGCTGACTGTGTAGTAGTATAGCTGACTTTGTAGTAGTATAGCTGACTGTATAGCCGTATAGCTGACTGTGTAGTAGTATAGCTGACTGTGTAGTAGTATAGCTGACTGTATAGCTGATTGTGTAGCAGTATATCTGACTGTAGTAGTATAGCTGACTTTATAGCAATATAGCTGACTGTGTATCTGACTGTTGTGCAGTGTAGCTGACTGTTGTGCAGTGTAGCTGACTGTTGTGCAGTGTAGCTGACTGTTGTGCAGTGTAGCTGACTGTTGTGCAGTGTAGCTGACTGTTGTGCAGTGTAGCTGACTGTTGTGCAGTGTAGCTGACTGTTGTACAGTGTAGCTGACTGGTGTAGTAGTGTAGCTGACTGGTGTACAGTGTAGCTGACTGGTGTACAGTGTAGCTGACTGTTGTAGTAGTGTAGCTGACTGTTGTAGTAGTGTAGCTGACTGTGTAGTAGTGTAGCTGACTGTTGTAGTAGTGTAGCTGACTGTTGTACAGTGTAGCTGACTGTTGTGCAGTGTAGCTGACTGTTGTACAGTGTAGCTGACTGTTGTACAGTGTAGCTGACTGTGTAGTAGTGTAGCTGACTGTGTAGTAGTGTAGCTGACTGTATAGCTGACTTTACAGCAATATAGCTGACTGTATAGCTGACTGTATAGCAGTATATCTGCCTTTATAGCTGACTGTGTAGCAGTATGGCTGACTGTATAGCAGTATGTGTGTGTGACTGTCTGTGTGTGTCCCTCTCCATCTCCCTCTTTCAGTCTTATGTCGGGCCCTACTGCCTCCTGCGTCATGACCAGCAGCAGCAGCATCAGATCTACCCCCTGCTCAACCCCTTGCACCCCGCGCCGCCTCAGCCTGGCAGCCGAGTCCTTCACCAACCTGAGAGACTCCACCAAGACCATGAGCACTAGTGGAGGTCTGGTGCGGCTCCTCCAGGAGCGAGGCATCTCTGCAGCAGTCTACAACCCTCAGAGCTGGGACCGGGCAGACTGTAGCACCTCCATCCCCACTGGAGGGGTACCGTCGCTTCTACCGCCGCGGCCCCCCAACACCCTACCCTTCATGCCGCCCAACTCCCCAACCCACCGCTCCCTCTGCGCCAAACCCAGCAGCCCTGTGGGCCCCTTCGACCTCAGTCCCAGCGCCCCCCCCTATGACAACTTCCTGGCGTCGAAGCCGGCCAGCTCCATCCTGAAGGAGGTGAGGGCAGAGGCCCGGAGCAGTGAGTCAGCAGACAGCGAGTGTCAGACTGACGTCAGCGTCCACAATCTGAAGCTGGTGGACAAGCTGAAGCGCTTTAGCGTGGCTGGGGCCGGCCCCTCTTTATCAGGGGCCACGGGGCCCACCATGCTGGGGCCCCTCAGCGGCCTCCACCGCCCTTCCCACTTCTGCCCTTCTGTGGTGACCAGTCCCATAGGGGGCCTCAGCCCTGCTCTGAACGCAGGCATCCGCCGTAACCGCAGCTACCCGGCCATGGTAGGAGCCGGCATGGCTATGAAGGGCCCGGGGCCCCACAGCCCCACAGACATGCTCCTGGCTTCTTCCTCCAAGCTCCCCAGACAGACTAGTCTCAATGATGGGTGAATGAATGTTGACTTTTCTCTTCAGTCTGTCATCTGTCAGATGAGTTGGATGTATATACAGCTGCTGTATGGGGCCCCGGTCTGTGACAAATCAACTCTGTGCCTGAAAGAGATGCCCTTTCTTTTTACAGAACATTTTGTATCAATGCTAATTATTTTGTCTTTTCTCTATTCTGTCTCTCTGTCTCCTCTCCTGTCCTCTCTTTCTGTATTCTGTCTCTCTCTCCTCTCCTGTCCTCTCTTTCTCTGTCCTGCTTCTCTTTCTCTGTCCAGCTTTTCTCTCTCTGTCTCTCTCCTTACATCCCTCAGTAAATAGTACCATGATGTGTTACTGTTTTATTGTTGATTGGCCCTGCAGATCGGTAGGCTGAAGAACATGTACTGTAGCACCTGTTATCTGTTTAGGAAACGGAGCGCTTCCAAGCCCAGGTAAACTCATATTAAAGATCTATTTATTTTATTCCCAGGTCTAAACGTATATATGTAGAGATAAAACACTGTCTCTTCCTGTTAATTAGCCAATGAGTGGCAAGCAGTACCAGGGAACGCACCTTAAGTGGTATTTAGGGGTGTTCAGTGACATCCATGACAATATGCACAGAACTAAGACCTTTATTGAGGAAATGAAATGTTGGAGGTACAGTATTCATACTACTAGCTAGCACAATACTGGGCAACAACACATGTTATTCACCTCAGAGTTTATCCAAATAAAGAGTGGGAAGGAGCCACACTTGAAGCTAAGAGGGATGCATGGATGTTTGCCGTGAATGAATAGGCTATGGTTTGAACTTGGATACATTGTAACAGACCAACATGATTTATAGACATTTGTGTGCAGTGCGAGTATGTGAACTTGTGTGTGTATAAAGTTGTTGAAAGATTTACCTATAGGCCTAGATAGCCTAAGAAAGGCTTGAGTCATTTGGTTAAGGTGATAATCAGATATACAGGACATTTCAACCAGAGCCCACTAACTGCTGTCTCCCAATACAAAAGGTGTGTAGGAGAGTTCTCTGGGAGGGACGCCGTTGACTTTTAAGAGAGAAACATTATACAAGTTAGATTTTTCTTCTGACTTTCATCTTTCTGGTAACAAGCTTTGGTGACTGAACTGTTAGCTTTAAACTAAAGCCACTGTACTGTAAATGAAGATGTGGAACGGAGAGATGGAGGGAATACCTCCTAGTTCCTCATACTTGACATAGTTCCATTGTTGTTGGACTGGCTGATCTCTGGTTCCACCCTGGTATGAGCAGACAACTGCTTTGTGTTCTGAGGATATCCTCCTCGTAGGAGTTTTAACTGCAGAGAAGATGAGCTCTCATTACATCTTGGAGAGATGCACTACATGTGTTGAAATAAAGAAGAAACACCTATTATTTATCATTAACCTCTGACAGAAGTAGAGATTCATCCTTGCTGACATTGTGTGTAACTTGAATGTCCTTTGAATGTATTGTTTAACAGCAGAAAATGTTATGTCCATATGTCTGTTGATTTAAATGATGGTTTTACTGCATTTCAACTACAAAGGGAATTATTAGTATACTACTTGTACATTGTAAATGGTATGTATGCAATGAATTTAGCCATGTTAACTATTTTTTAATAAACTAGAAAATATATATATATAAGGGACAAAAATGTTGTTCAGGCAATGAAGTGGTCAGAACACTGGTATAAAAACAAAAAACAAGGGTTTTGTGTTCCGGAATTTCAAGAGCACCAATTTGCAAAAAAGGCTATTATCAATAAAACAATTGATATGACCTGCTTGCTTTCATGTCTTTTATTTATCCGTCTATGTATTGTTGGTTGGAGTTCACTAAAGACAAAATAATAACATAATGTTTGGAGCACTAATCATCAAAAGTCCTCACGATAATGAAGCGTTTTTGAAGAAATGTACTTGACAACTGTATGGTACATGGTGTTTCACCATACTGGTGGCCACACAGCTTTATGAGGACAATATGGACCGAGCTACAACATGTTCACATGGGAAAGATCTTGGCCTCAGTTTCATGCAATTAGATGACTATTTGAGAATGTCAGTGTTATTGGAACCAAGTGCATTGTGTTGATGGTCCATTACTACAGACAGCAGCAGAAATAAACCCACTTCTCATTCAGCTGGTAATGTTCCCCTAAGTGCTCTTTCAGTGCCCTTTTCTCCATGTTCAAGGAAGTCCTCTCTTTTGTTCGTAATTAGTGGGCACATATGGCATGATCACACATCCACTAAAACAACAATCCACTTGATATTCATAGATGGATAAAACGTAACAGGTAGCCTCGAGGTTAAGGCAGTGGGTCTGTAACTGAAAGATTGCTGGTTTGAATACCGGAGCCGACAAGGTGAAATAAATAATCTGTCACTGTGCCCTTGAGCAAGGCACTTAACCCTAATTGCTCCAGGGGCGCTGTACAATGGTGACCCTGGCCATGATCCCACTCCCTTCGGGTGTCTCAGGGGGAGTTGGAATATGCAACCCCCCCCAATTAATTATTTATGTCAATTTATTTTTGCATTATTATAAGGTCGTTCAATGAAATATGCTGGAGCTCTTGTTCTATTCAACATATTCACATTTTCTTTGTGATATTTTTGGTTTCTGACAAACCGATTGATGATCAAATTGACCTTTGACTTGCAGTATCATAGACTTCAAAAGAGAATGTTGATGCCCCCAAAAATATATTCAAGGAACTGAAATGATTCATCCTTTTGGGGATCTACAACAAGTTTTCCAAAATGTTTAGTGATCCTACATAATCCCCCCTACCTGCCATCTCTCGGTCTGTCAAATCACCGTCTCCCTGTGGGGCTCACCATCACCAGTCCCAACCTTCTAGCATCTCATTGAGCCTAATGTGGACCCAGCAGTCAGCCACTGTCTGTTGTAAATGGGCACCAATATGTGTAATTGCCCCAGCAGCAGCAGATGTTTCATGTTTTTCTGTATTTTATTGTCATGCTTTATTGTGCAACAGATCCCTCCCTACTCCCACCTCATCCTCCCCTTCTTCTCTCCCCTGCCTCCCCTTATCCTCCCTTTCTTCCCTCCTCCACCTCCCCTCATCCTCCTCTGCCTCCCCTCATCCTCCACTCCTCTGCCTCCCCTTCTTCCCTCCTCCACCTCCCCTCATCCTCCCCTCATCCTCCCCTTCTCCCTTCCTCTACCTCCCCTCATCCTCCCCTTCTCCCCTCTGCCCCCACATGCTCCCCTCCTCACCCTCCCCTTCTTCCCTCTTCTGCTTCCCCTCATCCTCCCCTCCTTCTCCTCCCCTCATCCTCCCCTCCTTCTCCTCCCCTCATCCTCCCCGCCTCCTGTCTCCCATCCCACATCGAACACCTGTCGCAAATAATTAAATCAGCTCATTGAGGGACACCTGTGCTAGCATTAGTGCAGCGCTAGCCAAGCTTTATGCTCACAACAGTGCAATCCAAGCCATGCCATTGTCTCTCCAATGCACCCAAGTGGTACTCCATCCAATATTTGTTAAGCTGCGTGCGTTGTCTAATGTAAAAACCCAAGCTGTATTTGTCTCCTCTGTGTTCCGGTTTTTCTATTTAGTGACTGAGATGTGATATTGCCTCTGTTATTGCTGCTACAATCACCCCCTAAGGCCATGTGTCTGAAAAAGTAGATTTGGAGGACGGCTCGTTAACAAAAACGCTCTTGCTCTTTAATTCAGTCTGAGTGATGTGCTGGGCTGCTGTAGGTACAGTGGGTCTATAAGATGACAAGTTGCTCAGGGAGGTATCACTTTCAGACCTAAATTCATTAAGTGCTGCTAATACACCCACTGTAGTCTCTCACTGTCTAACCTCCCTGTACCTTCTGCATTAAGAGGAGGATCTTGCTGTATGTTGCTGCATCTCTGTGGCTCAGTGATGACTAGAGCTGTAAACAATGTGTGGCAACTGTGGTCCAGCATAATAGGGGAGCAAATATGAGTCAGATGAGCTGTTGTGTAACATTATTTGTAAGTGACAAATAGAGCAAGCCATGAGCCCACTAAATGCACTAGGCTGCATAGCACTTAGGACTACAATGAACCCAAGGCCTTAGTGTTTGGAAACACTATGGAAAAGGATGTGTGTATATTATGCAGGCTTGGTTTATTCTACTACAAAATCTGTCTGATTAGATATCTCTGTGTTTTAAGGACATCGGACTGTGTGTAGGGTACATGTAAGAAAAGCATGAAACTTTTTGTTTTCTTCAAAAATCTGTATACGTACTGTATATATATTGCTTCATATCAGTTTTACAAACACATTTACATCAAATACATCATAAATATAGCTTTTGGGGACAATGATTTTTTTGTTTTCCGATTCTGATAATTGAGATGAATTTAGTGGTGGTCCGTCTGTTTCTATGAGGAGTACTCCTCGTACTCCTCTGCACTGCGGCGTCCGAAGTCCATCCAGCCCAGATAGTCTCTGTCCTTTATCTTGTGGCTGGGACCCGGACCGCTGGCTCTGCTGCTCAGGGACGAGCTCCTCTGGAATGATCCTGGAACCAGGGAATAGGAGGGGTTACATTTCTCCAGCACAATCCTTCAGCTGTTTACCAAAGAAATGGCGGTTGTGCGTTGTTTGAATCCCAGATTGCCCCTTTAAATACTACATTATATTGTAATGCATATGGATATAATATATATTTCTATGTCTGGAACGGAGACAGATGTCACATAACATCTAAACTGTAACGGGCACTGGAGTCGCCTGTTGGTATAACCTTATTCATTTGATTGTATCATTAGATGAAAGAACATAATATAATTATTCCTAGAAAGCATCCCGTCCTTATGACTGTTTGGGATCATGATAACACAACTCCTTGATATGTTGGATCATAACATGTTTCTTAACCATTTTTTGTTCCAGGGATCAAGGAAGACCTATTGGATTAAAACAAATGAACACTTGTTAATTGACTAAATCAGTGTTGGCTAGCTATCTGATGGAACCATTCAGCAACATCCGCTCAGCATCATCCCAGGGACTGGTGCCGGTCAGTCATTATCAATCCACTGGAGACACTGTCTGTTTCATTCTTTGGCGTGTACTTCTGTGTGTAAATGTTCTGGCACTCTTCAGAGAAGTTAAGGATATCTACAAACCGCACTAACCTACACAACTTTTGTGGAGTTCCTTTTAAAATGGCAAAATATAGCCATTTATTTGATTGTTTATAAAAGTCCAAAAGTCCAGTTTGAGCAGGGCCAGACAACAGCAGCATGACAAAGCCATGACTGGATGGGAACAACACCCAGAGAGATGAATAATGACAGACGAGGAAGCACGGAGAGAGAGGAAGGATGGAGGGAGGCTTTCTTTCTCTAACGATGTCATATTTCTTCATCTCTCTGTTACGTGATGAAAACCACTGGAGGGAAGGTCTCCTCTCAGTCTGGATAATTCCCACTATCAACTTTCTCCTCCCTGGCTGTCTCTCTCATACTGTGGGACTTCTCTTCCTTCTCAGAGGAAAAGTGCTTTAACTACAGAGATGGGAAAGCTATCAGAGTGGAGATGATGCCAATCCAAAACTCATACAAGGTCACTGCCCTGAGCCCCAAATGGTACCCTATTCCCTAATTAGTGCACTACTTTTGATCAGAGCGCTATGTGCCCTGGTCAAAGTAGTGCACTACATAGAGAATACAGTGACTTGATACATGAGAGGGATACTAGGATTGTGATAACATACAACCCTAGAATATGATCTTTATGAACAAACCTTTAACATTGTTCTATTTTACTTGAATAAACATTTAACAGATGTCATGGCTTACCTTTCCTGGATATCAATCTGGCCAGTAGTTCGCGCAGACTGGTGCGGGGGTCCTCTGCCTCGTCCTCTGCCGGTTTGGAGAAGGGGGTGAGCTGGCCACTGGAGGGCGCTGAGCGGGTGTGGCGTGTGTGTTGGGGAGACACAACACTGTCGAGCTGGGGGGGCTCAGGCTTGTCCTCATCCTGCGAGTGCGACGGGCGCCCCAAACTGCTGCCAGAGAACGCAGCCAGCAGTACACATACACAGATGCCTGCATTCATTGCTGACGGAGGGGGCACAGAGAGAGGGAGCGAGAGAGAGAAAGAGGGAGGGGGCACAGAGAGACAGATGGACAGAACATCAGAAAAGATTAGCATCAAAAGAGAACATGAATTAACATCTCTGCATAGATCTGTATTACATTTGAGTCTATTTAAAAAAATAAGTTTTACAAGGAATACCATGATATTTTTCTCATGACACAACTCTAACCTTTTTGTTGCATTACGCAGCACAGGGGTAGAAGGCAATTATCCAAAACAATACATTTGGTTAAAACAAAATAAAAGTGCCCTTTCCCACCCAATATGAATTGACCAATCATATAAGTTGTAGGGTAGTAATACTGATGGATGAGTCTTTTGTAATATAATCCTGGAGGAAAGGACCAACACCATTAGGCAGCTTCCAGTCAGGAGAATTGACTTTTCTACCATAAGACGCCTCAGAGGCAGAAAAAACGGACTCTTCTCTGTTTAAAGAGCCATTGAAAAGTACTCCCCAGGGTGAAGATGTCTGTGATTTCACACCACCATGCCACCAATGGACTAGTGAATAATTAATGTACATTCAACAAACAAGAACTGTCTGGGTTGTATAGAATGAAAACAAATCTAGAGGGACAGCAATCTGAAGGAAGGTATCTCCAGGCAGCGATAATACTGCAGATATTAAACAGGAGTCAGGACACACCATCATTCCTCAAACCAGGTACAGTCAATGAACGTCGATACATTCATTCAAGACAGACTTCATATGAAAAACACAATTACGTTCTCACATAATAGACTGGAACCAAGTCGGATTATTCCACTCATTGACCTGAACTTAAACCCTGTACTCCATTGTGCAAGGAATTAGTCCCATGCTCCAAGTGCTCATTAAGCTTCTTTACTGATAACCCCAGCGACCTCACAGCAGAAAAATTACACATAAATAGCCACACAAAGTTCAATTACCTTCAGTCAGTCCACACAGGCTGGGCTCAACAGTCTGATAACAGTAGAGGAGAGGAGGAGGAGTGTACAGTAGAGGGAGTACAGCTGGAACAGACAGCGGGAAACTTCTCCTGAAGGTGCAGGAGTGACCCTTATATACCCGGAGTGGGAGGGCCGGTCCCTTGGTCCCTGGAGCGGAGCTTTTGCATCCTGTCGTGTATTTGCGCATCACTGACGCAGTAACGGGATAGACGCACTCACCACCTCCTTCAGAGAGGGACAGGGCACCACCCTGGACCCACTACACTCCCCACGCTCCTCTCTCCTCTCCTCTGATGCTGACGCACTAGGGAACAAGAGGGGGAGGGGGTCAAAGATCATAACAACCACTCCCCACATCCCCCTTCCCCCAAAACAAGGAACCCATGGTCGTATTCATTAGGACACTTTTTTTATTATTGGGTGTGTTCAGGTATAATCACTCATAGTTTCAGTCCATTTTCTTCCGTTTGGTTCCTAATGAATATGACCCAGAAGTAAGCCCCTCTCCGAGACCCCAGTCAGCAGCCTCACCACAGCCCACCCCCCACCCCATCAGCCTCAGTCTCCAGACAGTGAGAGGCTAATCCTTCTCCCTCATAAGAGAGACTGCTGCCTGATTAATATGGGGATGCACATCTGGCTGTGTGCCTGGGAATGAAACACAAGGCACGATCTCTTAAAGGTCTTTTAAAGTTGTCTAACTGAAGGACATGGAGATTATGGTTTCTCAGGATTACGTTCATACCACAGGAGGTTGGTAGCACCTTAATTGGGGAGGAAGTGGTAATGGTTGGAGTGGAATAAGTGGAATGGTTTCAAATACATCAGACACATGATCTCCATGTGTTTAATGTCGCTCCGTGTTCCAGACATTATTATGAGCCATCCTCCCCTCAGCAGCCTCCTGTGATTCATACACTGTATCGTTAGAGAATTAAACAGTTCTACCCTCAGCAGCCTCCTGTGATTCATACACTGTATCATTAGAGAATTAAACAGTTCTCCCCTCAGCAGCCTCCTGTGATTCATACACTGTATTGTTAGAGAATTAAACAGTTCTCCCCTCAGCAGCCTCCTGTGATTCATACACTGTATCGTTAGAGAATTAAACAGTTCTCCCCTCAGCAGCCTCCTGTGATTCATACACTGTATCGTTAGAGAACTAAACAGTTCTCCCCTCAGTAGCCTCCTGTGATTCATACACTGTATCATTAGAGAATTAAACAGTTCTCCCCTCAGCAGCCTCCTGTGATTCATACACTGTATCATTAGAGAATTAAACAGTTCTCCCCTCAGCAGCCTCCTGTGATTCATACACTGTATCGTTAGAGAACTAAACAGTTCTCCCCTCAGCAGCCTCCTGTGATTCATACACTGTATCGTTAGAGAGTTAAACAGTTCTCCCCTCAGCAGCCTCCTGTGATTCTTACACTGTATCGTTAGAGAACTAAACAGTTCTACCCTCAGTAGCCTCCTGTGATTCATACACTGTATCATTAGAGAATTAAACAGTTCTCCCCTCAGTAGCCTCCTGTGATTCATACACTGTATCGTTAGAGAACTAAACAGTTTTCCCCTCAGTAGCCTCCTGTGATTCATACACTGTATCGTTAGAGAGTTAAACAGTCTCCTCCCCTCAGCAGCCTCCTGTGATTCATACACTGTATCGTTAGAGAATTAAACAGTTCTCCCCTCAGCAGCCTCCTGTGATTCATACACTGTATTGTTAGAGAATTAAACAGTTCTCCCCTCAGCAGCCTCCTGTGATTCATACACTGTATCGTTAGAGAACTAAACAGTTCTACCCTCAGTAGCCTCCTGTGATTCATACACTGTATCATTAGAGAATTAAACAGTTCTCCCCTCAGTAGCCTCCTGTGATTCATACACTGTATCGTTAGAGAACTAAACAGTTTTCCCCTCAGCAGCCTCCTGTGATTCATACACTGTATCGTTAGAGAGTTAAACAGTCTCCTCCCCTCAGCAGCCTCCTGTGATTCATACACTGTATCGTTAGAGAATTAAACAGTTCTCCCCTCAGCAGCTTCCTGTGATTCATACACTGTATTGTTAGAGAATTAAACAGTTCTACCCTCAGTAGCCTCCTGTGATTCATACACTGTATTGTTAGAGAATTAAACAGTTCTACCCTCAGCAGCCTCCTGTGATTCATACACTGTATCTTTAGAGTTAAATAGTCTCCTCCCCTCAGCAGCCTCCTGCGATTCATACACTGTATCGTTAGAGAATTAAACAGTTCTCCCCTCAGCAGCCTCCTGCGATTCATACACTGTATCGTTAGAGAATTAAACAGTTCTCCCCTCAGCAGCCTCCTGTGATTCATACACTGTATCGTTAGAGAATTAAACAGTCCTCCCCTCAGCAGCCTCCTGTGATTCATACACTGTATCTTTAGAGAATTAAACTGTTCTCCCCTCAGCAGCCTCCTGTGATTCATACACTGTATCGTTAGAGAATTAAACAGTTCTCCCCTCAGCAGCCTCCTGTGATTCATACACTGTATCATTACAGAATTAAAGTCTTCCTTTTGGTTCTCCTGACTCGATACTTGCATCTCAAAAACTGTACTGTCTTTGTTCAATCAAATCCTTTGTCCAGCTTCTACCAGCTTCTACGAGGAAACATGCTTCCTGTACTTTGAATTAATATACAATATTCAGAGTATCTAATATTCCGATTATCCTTCATTTCACCCAGTGAACACTATTTCATAGGAATGTAGTTTTATCTTACCATTATACATCCAGATAGTGGTTTTAAATATAGGTTCCTTTAATATTTGTATAACTAACACATTACTCATTGCTGTTGTAACATTATTTAATTAATTGTTCTTAAGCCCAGTTGACTTTTCTAACGAGGGAAATTAGAATACCACTGTACACCTATTAGCTGTCCCACGGGGATATGGGATTCAATCTCAGATAAACAGGAATAGTGGTGTATCTACACTCTCCCCTGTGTATTTTAAGCATGGGCCTCTATGTAAATGGGCTAGCATTAGCGATCCGTTGCTCTTCAGAATGTCATCGGCAGGTGGTTGTCCTCTTGGAGTGATATGGCTGTCACACGGAACAAGCTGCCACTCAGCTCTGCACGCACAGAGACCGAGAGAGAACAGACCCTTGTTGTTATAACAACAACAACATTAAGGAGAAAGACAGCATCTAGAAGAACATCAGTAACATCACCTACACCACTTAAAGAGCTGATATTGTTTGCGACCCAAATGGCACCCTATTTCCTATATAGTGCACTACTTTTGATCGGGGCCCATAGGAGTCTGGTCAAAAGCAGTGCACTACATTTTACATTTACATTTTAGTCATTTAGCAGACGCTCTTATCCAGAGCGACTTACAGTAGTGAATGCATACATTTCATACAATTTCATACATTTTTTTTCTGTGCTGTACAGAGCAGGGGTGTTCAACTCTTACCCTACGAGATCTGGAGCCTTCTGGTTTTCTGGTCTACCTGATAATTAATTGCACCCACCTGGTGTCTCAGGTCTATATCAGTCCCTGATTAGAGGGGAACAATGAAAGAGAAAACACAGAGGAACTAGTTGTGGTCCAGAGTTGAGTTTGAAGGCTTCGGGGAATAGAATGCCATTTGAGGTGCACCCAGGACTTTCTGATGTGAATCATTGAAGGCAGGGGGGCCAGGTGGGCTATCACTGGCCAGCAGGGCGTCCCCATACACCTATCAGATCATCCTGGCAGAGCTAAGCAGGTCATCATACATCCTATCAGATTAGCATGGCAGAGCTAAGCAGGTCACCATACACCCTATCAGATCAGGCTGGCAGAGCTAAGCAGGTGCCCATACACCCTATCAGATCAGCCTGGCAGAGCTAAGCAGGTCACCATACACCCTATCAGATCAGCCTGGCAGAGCTAAGCAGGTCACCATACACCCTATCAGATCAGCCTGGTAGAGCTAAGCAGGTCACCATACACCCTATCAGATCAGCCTGGTAGAGCTAAGCAGGTCCCCATACACCCTATCAGATCAGCCTGACAGAGCTAAGCAGGTCCCCATACACCCTATCAGATCAGCCTGACAGAGCTAAGCAGGTCATACACCCTATCAGATCAGCCTGGCAGAGCTATGCAGTTCCCATACACCCTATCAGATCAGCCTGACAGAGCTAAACAGGTCCCCATACACCCTATCAGATCAGCCTGACAGAGCTAAGCAGGTCCCCATACACCCTATCAGATCAGCCTGACAGAGCTAAGCAGGTCCCCATACACCCTATCAGATCAGCCTGACAGAGCTAAGCCAGGGAAAATAAGTGGCAAATGAAAAAAGGATAAGATAAGAAATTCCCGGTAAGCTTTCAATTGTTTCCTAAACAGTTTGGCATTAGTTGGCATATCCTAAGCATATGGAAACCACGTTTGACTACGTTCCATTTATTCCATTCTAGCCATTACACAGAGCCCGTCCTCCTATAGCTTCTCCCACCAGCCTCCGCTGGTTGGCATTATCTGTGCACTAACATCCAATAAAGAGAGGTCTCTCTCTCAATCCAGAGCATCCAGCCAAACGCCTGGATGGGTTAGAGAGAGATAAATCTGATCTGATTCCCTTTCAGCAGTGGTGATGGAAACATAGCAGATAGGCAGAGCTCGTGTCCCAACTGCCACCACATATGGCTCTGGTCAAAGTACTATGTAGGAAATAGGGTGCCACGTGACGCAGCCACAGAAATGTCTTGCCCATGATGACTCCATCCCCTCCTCTAAACACATTCCCTTCATCTCTCCATCCCCTCCTCTAAACACATTCCCTTCATCTCTCCATCCCCTCCTCTAAACACATTCCCTTCATCTCTCCATCCCCTCCTCTAAACACATTCCCTTCATCTCTCCATCCCCTCCTCTAAACACATTCCCTTCATCTCTCCATCCCCTCCTCTAAACACATTCCCTTCATCTCTCCATCCCCTCCTCTAAACACATTCCATCTCTCCATCCCCTCCTCTAAACACATTCCCTTCATCTCTCATCCCCTCCTCTAAACACATTCCCTTCATCTCTCATCCCCTCCTCTCAACACATTCCCTTCATCTCTCCATCCCCTCCTCTACCACCATCCCCTCCTCTAAACACATTCCCTTCATCTCTCCATCCCTCCTATCACACATTCCCTTCATCTCTCCATCCCCTCCTATCAAACACATTCCCTTCATACTCTCCATCCCCTCCTCTAAAAACCATTCCCTTCATCTCTCCATCCCCATCCTCTAAACACATTCCCTTCATCTCTCCATCCCCTCCTCTAAACCATTCCTCTCTCCATCCCCTCCTCTAAAACACATTCCCCTTCCTCTTCTCCATCCCCTCCTCTAAACACATTCCCTTCATCTCTCCATCTCCGCCTCTAAACACATTCCCTTCATCTCTCCATCCCCTCCTCTAAACCCATTCCCTTCATCTCTCCATCCCCTCCTCTAACACATTCCCTTCATCTCTCCATCTGCCTCCTCTAAACACATTCCCTTCATCTCTCCATCCCCTCCTCTAAAACACCTTCCCTTCATCTCTCCATCTCCTCCTCTAAAAACATTCCCTTCATCTCTCCATCCCCTCCTCTAAACACATTCCCTTCATCTCTCCATCCCCTCCTCTCAACACATTCCCTTCATCTCTCCATCCCCTCCTCTAAACACATTCCATCTCTCCATCCCCTCCTCTAAACACATTCCCTTCATCTCTCCATCCCCCCCTCTAAACACATTCCCTTCATCGCTCCATCCCCTCCTCTAAACACATTCCCTTCATCTCTCCATCCCCTCCTCTAAACACATTCCCTTCATCTCTCCATCCCCTCCTCTCAACACATTCCCTTCATCTCTCCATCCCCTCCTCTAAACACATTCCCTTCATCTCTCTATCCCCTCCTCTAAACACATTCCCTTCATCTCTCCATCCCCTCCTCTAAACACATTCCCTTCATCTCTCCATCCCCTCCTCTAAACACATTCCCTTCATCTCTCCATCCCCTCCTCTCACACATTCCCTTCATCTCTCCATCCCCTCCTCTAAACACATTCCCTTCAATCTCTCCATCCCCTCCTCTAAACACATGCCCTCATCTCTCCATCCCCTCCTCTAAACACATTCCTTCATCTCTCCATCCCCTCCTCTAAACACATTCCCTTCATCTCTCCATCCCCTCCTCTAAACACATTCCCTTCATCTCTCCATCCCTCCTCTAAACACATTCCTTCATCTCTCCATCCCCTCCTCTAAACACATTCCCTTCATCTCTCCATCCCCTCCTCTAAACACATTCCCCTTCATCTCTCCATCCCCTCCTATAAACACATTCCCTCCATCTCTCTCTCCATCCCCTCCTCTAAACACATTCCTTCATCTCTCCATCCCCTCCTCTCAACACATTCCTTCATCTCTCCATCCCCTCCTCTCAACACATTCCCCTTCATCTCTCCATCCCCTCCTCTAAACACATTCCCTTCACTCTCCATCCCCTCCTCTAACCCCATTCCCTTCATCTCTCCCTCCCCTCCTCTCAACACATTCCCTTCATCTCTCCTCATCCCCTCCTCTAAACACATTCCCTTCATCTCTCCATCCCCTCCTCTAAACACATTCCCTTCATCTCTCCATCCCCTCCTCTAAACACATTCCCTTCATCTCTCCATCCCCTCCTCTAAACACATTCCCTTCATCTCTCCATCCCCTCCTCTCAACACATTCCCTTCATCTCTCCATCTCCTCCTCTAAACACATTCCCTTCATCTCTCCATCCCCTCCTCTAAACACATTCCCTTCATCTCTCCATCCCCTCCTATCAACACATTCCCTTCATCTCTCCATCCCCTCCTCTAAACACATTCCCTTCATCTCTCCATCCCCTCCTCTAAACACATTCCCTTCATCTCTCCATCTCCTCCTCTAAACACATTCCCTCCATCTCTCCATCCCCTCCTCTAAACACAGTCCCTTCATCTCTCCATCCCCTCCTCTAAAACACATTCCCTTCATCTCTCCATCCCCTCCTCTAAACACATTCCCTTCATCTCTCCATCCCCTCCTCTAAACACATTCCCTTCATCTCTCCATCCCCTCCTCTCAACACATTCCCTTCATCTCTCCATCCCCTCCTCTAAACACATTCCCTTCATCTCTCCATCCCCTCCTCTAAACACATTCCCTTCATCTCTCATCCCCTCCTATAAACACATTCCCTCCATCTCTCCATCCCTCCTCTAAACACATTCCCTTCATCTCTCCATCCCCTCCTCTCAACACATTCCCTTCATCTCTCCATCCCCTCCTCTAAACACATTCCCTTCATCTCTCCATCTCCTCCTCTAAACACATTCCCTTCATCTCTCCATCCCCTCCTCTCAACACATTCCCTTCATCTCTCCATCCCCTCCTCTAAACACATTCCCTTCATCTCTCCATCCCTCCTCTAAACACATTCCCTTCATCTCTCCATCTCCTCCTATCAACACATTCCCTTCATCTCTCCATCCCCTCCTCTCAACACATTCCCTTCATCTCTCCATCCCCTCCTCTAAACACCATTCCCTTCATCTTCTCCATCCCCTCCTCTAAACACATTCCCTTCCCTCTCCATCCCCTCCTCTAACACATTCCCTTCATCTCTCCATCCCCTCCTCTAAACACTTCCCTTCTCTCTCCATCCCCGCTAACACATTCCCTTCATCTCATCCATCCCCTCCGTGCTAAACACATTCCCTTCATCTCTCCATCCCCTCCTCTCAACACATTCCCTTCATCTCTCCATCGCCCTCCTCTAACACATTCCCTTCATCTCTCCATCCCCTCCTCTAAACACATTCCCTTCATCTCTTCCATCCCCTCCTCTAACACATTCCCTTCCATCGCTCCATCCCCTCCTCTAACACATCCCTTCATCTCTCCCATCCCCTCCTCTAAACACATTCCCTTCATCTCTCCATCCCCTCCTCTAAACACAAGTCCCTTCATCTCTCCATCCCCTCCTCTCAACACATCCCTTCATCTCTCCATCCCCCCCTCTCAACACATTCCCTTCATCTCTCCATCCCCTCCTCTAAACACATTCCCTTCATCTCTCCATCCCCTCCTCTAAACACATTCCCTTCATCTCTCCATCCCTCCTCTAAACACATTCCCTTCATCTCTCCATCCCCTCCTCTAAACACATTCCTTCATCTCTCATCCCCTCCTTACACTTCCTCATCTCTCCATCCCCTCCTCTAAACACATCTTCAATCTCTCAGTCCCCTTCATCTATCCATCCCCTCCTCTAAACACATTCCCTTCATCTCTCCATCCCCTCCTCTAAACACATTCCTTTCATCTCTCCATCCCCTCCTCTAAACACTTCCCTTCATCTCTCCATCCCCTCCTCTAAACACATTCCCTTCATCTCTCCATCCCCTCCTCTAAACACATTCCCTTCATCTCTCCATCCCCTCCTCTAAACACATTCCCTTCATCTCTCCATCCCCTCCTCTAAACACATTTCCCTTCATCTCTCATCCCCTCCTCTAAACACATTCCCTTCATCTCTCCATCCCCTCCTCTAAACACATTCCCTTCATCTCTCCATCCCCTCCTCTCAACACATTCCCTTCATCTCTCCATCCCCTCCTCTAAACACATTCCCTTCATCGCTCCATCCCCTTCTCTAACACATTCCCTTCATCTCTCCATCCCCTCCTCTAAACACATTCCCTTCATCTCTCCATCCCCTCCTCTCAACACATTCCCTTCATCTCTCCATCCCCTCCTCTAAACACATTCCCTTCATCTCTCCATCCCCTCCTCTAACACATTCCCTTCATCTCTCCATCCCCTCCTCTAAACACATTCCTCATCTCTCCATCCCTCCTCTCAACATTCATCCGCTCCTCGAAAACACATTCCCTTCATCTCTCCATCCCCTCCTCTAAACACATTCCCTTCATCTCTCCATCCCCTCCTCTAAACACATTCCCTTCATCTCTCCATCCCCTCCTCTAAACACATTCCCTTCATCTCTCCATCCCCTCCTCTAAACACATTCCCTTCATCTCTCCATCCCCTCCTCTCAACACATTCCTTCATCTCTCCATCCCCTCCTCTAAACACATTCCCTTCATCTCTCCATCCCCTCCTCTAAACACATTCCCTTCATCTCTCCATCCCCTCCTCTAAACACATTCCATCTCTCCATCCCCTCCTCTAAACACATTCCCTTCATCTCTCCATCCCCTCTCAACACATTCCCTTCATCTCTCCATCTCCTCCTCTCAACACATTCCCTTCATCTCTCCATCCCCTCCTCTAAACACATTCCCTTCATCTCTCCATCCCCTCCTCTAACACATTCCCTTCATCTCTCCATCCCCTCCTCTCAACACATTCCCTTCATCTCTCCATCCCCTCCTCTAACACATTCCCTTCATCTCTCCATCCCCTCCTCTAAACACATTCCCTTCATCTCTCCATCCCCTCCTCTACACATTCCCTTCATCTCTCCATCCCCTCCTCTAAACACATTCCCTTCATCTCTCCATCCCCTCCTCTAAACACATTCCCTTCATCTCTCCATCCCCTCCTCTAAACACATTCCCTTCATCTCTCCATCCCCTCCTCTAAACACATTCCCTTCATCTCTCCATCCCCTCCTCTCACATTCCCTTCATCTCTCCATCCCCTCCTCTAAACACATTCCCTTCATCTCTCCATCCCCTCCTCTAAACACATTCCCTTCTCTCCCATCCCTCCTCTAAACACATTTCCCTTCATCTCTCCATCCCCTCCTCGAAACACATTCCCTTCATCTCTCCATCCCCTCCTCTAAAACACTTCCCTTCAGCCTCTCCATCCCCTCCTCTAAACCATTCCCTTCATCTCTCCATCCCCCCTCCTCTAAACACATTCCCTTCATCTCTCCATCCCCTCCTCTAAACACTTCCGTATCTCTCCATCCCCTCCTCTAAACACATTCCCTTCATCTCTCCATCTCCTCCCTCTAAACACAGTCCCTTCATCTCTCCATCCCCTCCTCAACCATTCCCTTCATCTCTCCATCCCCTCCTCTAAACCATTCCCTTCATCTCTCCATCCCCTCCTCTCAACACATTCCCTTCTCTCTCCATCCCCTCCTCTAAACACATTCCGTCATCATCTCTCCATCCTCCTCCTTCCATCTCCCTCCCTCCTCTAAACACATTCCCATTCATCTCTCCATCCCCTCCTCTAAACACATTCCCTTCATCTCTCCATCCCCTCCTCTAAACACATTCCCTTCATCTCTCCATCCCCTCCTATAAACACATTCCCTTCATCTCTCCATCCCCGCCTCTAAACACTTCCCTTCATCTCTCCATCCCCTCCTCTAAACACATTCCCTTCATCTCTCCATCCCCTCCTCTAAACACATTCCCTTCATCTCTCCATCCCCTCCTCTAAACACATTCCCTTCATCTCTCCATCCCTCCTATAAACACATTCCCTTCATCTCTCCATCTCCTCCTATAAACACATTCCCTTCATCTCTCCATCCCCTCCTCTAAACACATTCCCTTCATCTCTCCATCCCCTCCTCTAAACACATTCCCTTCATCTCTCCATCCCCTCCTCTAAACACATTCCCTTCATCTCTCCATCCCCTCCTATCAACACATTCCCTTCATCTCTCCATCCCCTCCTCTCAACACATTCCCTTCATCTCTCCATCCCCTCCTCTCAACACATTCCCTTCATCTCTCCATCCCCTCCTCTCAACACATTCCTCATTCCCTGCAATTCTCTCCATCCCCTCCTCTAAACACATTCCCTTCATCTCTCCATCCCCTCCTCTAAACACATTCCCTTCATCTCTCCATCCCCTCCTCTAAACACATTCCCTTCATCTCTCCATCCCCTCCTCTCAACACATTCCCTTCATCTCTCCATCCCCTCCTCTCAACACATTCCCTTCATCTCTCCATCCCCTCCTCTAAACACATTCCCTTCATCTCTCCATCCCCTCCTCTAAACACATTCCCTTCATCTCTCCATCTCCCCTCCTCTAAACACATTCCCTTCATCTCTCCATCCCCTCCTCTAACACATTCCCTTCATCTCTCCATCCCCTCCTCTAAACACATTCCCTTCATCTCTCCATCCCCTCCTCTCAAACACATTCCCTTCATCTCTCCATCCCTCCTCTAAACACATTCCCTTCATCTCTCCATCCCCTCCTCTAAAACACATTCCCTTCATCTCTCCATCCCCTCCTCTTCTAAACACATTCCCTTCATCTCTCCATCCCCTCCTCTAAACACATTCCCTCATTCTCTCCATCCCCTCCTCGAAACACATTCCCTTCATCTCTCCATCCCCTCCTCTAAACACATTCCCTTCATCTCTCCATCCCCTCCTATAACACATTCCCTTCATCTCTCCATCCCCTCCTCTAAACACATTCCCTTCATCTCTCATCCCCTCCTCTAAACACATTCCCTTCATCTCTCCATCCCCTCCTCTAAACACATTCCCTTCATCTCTCCATCCCCTCCTCTCAACACATTCCCTTCCATCTCTCCATCTCCTCCTCTAAACACATTCCCTTCATCTCTCTATCCCCTCCTCTAAACACATTCCCTTCATCTCTCCATCCCCTCCTCTAAACACATTCCCTTCATCTCTCCATCCCCTCCTCTAAACACATTCCTTCATCTCTCCATCCCCTCCTCTAAACACATTCCCATTCATCTCTCCATCCCCCTCTAAACACATTCCCTTCATCTCTCCATCCCCTCTCTAACACATTCCCTTCATCTCTCCATCCCCTCCTCTAAACACATTCCCTTCATCTCTCCATCCCCTCCTCTAAACACATTCCCTTCATCTCTCCATCTCCTCCTCTAAACACATTCCCTTCATCTCTCCATCCCCTCCTCTAAACACATTCCCTTCATCTCTCCATCCCCTCCTCTAAACACATTCCCTTCATCTCTCCATCCCCTCCTCTAACACATTCCCTTCATCTCTCCATCCCCTCCTCTAAACACATTCCCTTCATCTCTCCATCCCCTCCTCTAAACACATTCCCTTCATCTCTCCATCCCCCTCTAAACACATTCCCTTCATCTCTCCATCCTCCTCTAACACATTCCCTCATCTCTCCATCCCCTCCTCTAAACACATTCCCTTCATCTCTCCATCCCCTCCTCTAAACACATTCCCTTCATCTCTCCATCCCCTCCTCTAAACACATTCCCTTCATCTCTCCATCCTCCTCTCAACACATTCCCTTCATCTCTCCATCCCCTCCTCTACACACTCCCTTCATCTCTCCATCCCCTCCTCTAAACACATTCCCTTCATCTCTCCATCCCCTCCTCTAAACACTTCCCTTCATCTCTCCATCTCCTCCTCTAACACATTCCCTTCATCTCTCCATCCCCTCCTCTAACACATTCCCTTCATCTCTCCATCCCCTCCTCTAACACATTCCCTTCATCTCTCCATCCCCTCCTCTAAACACATTCCCTTCATCTCTCCATCCCCTCCTCTAACACATTCCCTCATCTCCCATCCCCTCCTCTAAACACATTCCCTTCATCTCTCCATCCCCTCCTCTAACACATTCCATCTCTCCATCCCTCCTCTAAACACATTCCCTTCATCTCTCCATCCCCTCCTCTAAACACATTCCCTTCATCTCTCCATCCCCTCCTCTAAACACATTCCCTTCATCTCTCCATCCCCTCCTCTAAACACATTCCCTTCATCCTCCATCCCCTCCTCTAAACACATTCCCTTCATCTCTCCATCCCCTCCTCTAAACACATTCCTTCATCTCCTCCATCCCCTCCTCTAAACACATTCCCTTCATCTCTCCATCCCCTCCTCTAAACACATTCCCTTCATCTCTCCATCCCCTCCTCTAAACACATTCCCTTCATCTCTCCATCCCCTCCTCTAAACCATGCCTCATCTCCCATCCCTCCTCTAACACATTCCTTCTCTCATCCCGTCCTCTAATATCACATTCCTTCATCTCTCCATCCCTCCTCTAAACACATTCCCTTCATCTCTCCATCCCCTCCTCTAACACATTCCTTCATCTCTCCATCCCCTCCTCTAAACACATTCCCTTCATCTCTCCATCCCCTCCTCTAAACACATTCCCTTCATCCTCCATCCCTCCTCTAAACACATTCCCTTCATCTCTCCATCCCCTCCTCTAAACACATTCCCTTCTCTCTCCATCCCCTCCTCCTCTAAACACATTCCCTTCATCTCTCCATCCCCTCCTCTAACCATTCCCTTCATCTCTCCATCCCCCTCCTCTAAACATTCCCTTCATCTCTCCATCCTCCTCTAACACATTCCCTTCATCTCTCCATCCCTCCCTAACACATTCCCTTCATCTCTCCATCCCCTCCTCTAAACACATTCCCTTCATCTCTCCATCCCCTCCTCTAAACATTCCCTTCATCTCTCCATCCCCTCCTCTAAACATTCCCTTCATCTCTCCATCCCCTCCTCTCACATTCCCTTCATCTCTCCATCCCCTCCTCTAACACATTCCCTTCTCTCTCTTATCCCTCCTCTAAACACATTCCATCTCTCCATCTCCGCCTCTAAACACATTCCCTTCATCTCTCCATCCCCTCCTCTAAACACATTCCCTTCATCTCTCCATCCCCTCCTATCAACACATTCCCTTCATCTCTCCATCCCGTCCTCTAAACACATTCCCTTCATCTCTCCATCTCCTCCTCTCAACACATTCCCTTCATCTCTCCATCCCTCCTCTAAACACATTCCCTTCATCTCTCCATCCCCTCCTATCAACACATTCCCTTCATCTCTCCATCCCCTCCTCTAAACACATTCCCTTCATCTCTCCATCCCCTCCTCTAAACACATTCCCTTCATCTCTCCATCCCCTCCTCTAAACACATTCCCTTCATCTCTCCATCCCCTCCTCTCAAACACATTCCCTTCATCTCTCCATCCCCTCCTCTAAACACATTCCCTTCATCTCTCCATCCCCTCCTCTAAACACATTCCCTTCATCTCTCCATCCCCTCCTATCAACACATTCCCTTCATCTCTCCATCCCTCCTATCAACACATTCCCTTCATCTCTCTATCCCCTCCTCTAAACACATTCCATCTCTCCATCCCCTCCTCTAAACACATTCCCTTCATCTCTCCATCCCCTCCTCTAAACACATTCCCTTCATCTCTCCATCCCCTCCTCTAAACACATTCCCTTCATCTCTCCATCCCCCCCTAAACACTTCCCTTCACTCTCCATCCCCTCCTCTAAACACATTCCCTTCATCTCTCCATCCCCTCCTCTAAACACATTCCCTTCATCTCTCCATCCCCCCCCTATCAACACATTCCCTTCATCTCTCCATCCCCTCCTCTAAACACATTCCCTTCATCTCTCCATCCCCTCCTCTAAACACATTCCCTTTCATCTCTCCATCCCCTCCTCTAACACATTCCCTTCATCTCTCCATCCCCTCCCCCTAACACATTCCCTTCATCTCTCCATCCCCTCCTCTAAACACATTCCCTTCATCTCTCCATCCCCTCCTCTAAACACATTCCCTTCAGCTCTCCATCCCCTCCTATCACACATTCCCTTCATCTCTCCATCCCTCCTCTAAACCCATTCCCTTCATCTCTCCATCCCCTCCTCTAAACACATTCCCTTCATCTCTCCATCCCCTCCTCTAACACATTCCCTTCATCTCTCCATCCCCTCCTCTAAACCATTCCCTTCATCTCTCCATCCCTCCTCTAAACACATTCCCTTCATCTCTCCATCCCCTCCTCTAAACACATTCCCTTCATCTCTCCATCCCCTCCTCTAAACACCCTTCATCTCTCCATCCCCTCCTCTAACCACATTCCCTTCATCTCTCCATCCCCTCCTCTCAACACATTCCCTTCATCTCTCCATCCCCTCCTCTAAACATTCCCTTCATCTCTCCATCCCCTCCTCTAAACATTCCCTTCATCTCTCCATCCCCTCCTCTACACATTCCATCTCTCCATCCCCTCCTCTAACACATTCCCTTCATCTCTCCATCCCCTCCTCTAAACACATTCCCTTCATCTCTCCATCCCCTCCTCTCACAAACATTCCATCTCTCCATCCCCTCCTCTAACACATTCCCTTCATCTCTCCATCCCCTCCTCTAACACATTCCCTTCATCTCTCCATCCCCTCCTCTCAACACATTCCCTTCATCTCTCCATCCCCTCCTCTAACACATTCCCTTCATCTCTCCATCCCCTCCTCTAAACACATTCCCTTCATCTCTCCATCCCCTTCCTCTAAACACATTCCTCATCTCTCCATCCCCTCCTCTCACACATTCCCTTCATCTCTCCATCCCCTCCTCTCAACACATTCCCTTCATCTCTCCATCCCCCCCCTCTAAACACATTCCCTTCATCTTCTCCATCCCCTCCTCTAAACACATTCCCTTCATCTCTCCTCCCTCTCAACACAGTCCCTTCACTCTCCATCCCCTCCTCTCAACACATTCCCTTCATCTCTCCATCCCCTCTCCTCAAACACATTCCCTTCATCTCTCCATCCCCTCACTCTAAACACATTCCCTTCATCTCTCCATCCCCTCCTCTAACACATTCCCTTCATCTCCATCTCTCCTCTTCAACAACATTCCTCATCTCTCCATCCCCTCCTCTAAACACATTCCCTTCATCTCTCATCCCTCCTCTTAAACACATTCCCTTCATCTCTCCATCCCCTCCTCTAAACACATTCCATTCATCTCTCCATCCCCTCCTCTCAACACATTCCCTTCATCTCTCCATCCCCTCCTCTCAAACACATTCCCTTCATCTCTCCATCCCCTCCTCTCAACACATTCCATCTCTCCATCCCCTCCTCTAAACACATTCCCTTCATCTCTCCATCCCCTCCTCTCAACACATTCCATCTCTCCATCCCCTCCTCTAAACACATTCCCTTCATCTCTCCATCCCCTCCTCTAAACACATTCCCTTCATCTCTCCATCCCCTCCTCTCAACACATTCCCTTCATCTCTCCATCCCCTCCTCTAAACACATTCCCTTCATCTCTCCCCTCCTCTAAACACATTCCCTTCATCTCTCCATCCCTCCTCTCAACACATTCCCTTCATCTCTCCATCCCCTCCTCTAAAACATTCCCTTCATCTCTCCATCCCCTCCTCTAAACACATTCCCTTCATCTCTCCATCCCCTCCTCTAACACATTCCCTTCATCTCTCCATCCCTCCTCTCAACACATTCCCTTCATCTCTCCATCCCCTCCTCTAACACATTCCCTTCATCTCTCCATCCCCTCCTCTCAACACATTCCCTTCATCTCTCCATCTCCTCCTATCAACACATTCCCTTCATCTCTCCATCCCCTCCTCTCAACACATTCCCTTCATCTCTCCATCCCCTCCTCTCAACACATTCCCTTCATCTCTCCATCCCCTCCTCTCAACACATTCCCTTCTCTCTCCATCCCTCCTTCAAACACATTCCCTTCATCTCTCCATCCCCTCCTCTCAACACATTCCCTTCATCTCTCCATCCCCTCCTCTCAACACATTCCCTTCATCTCTCCATCCCCTCCTCTCAACACATTCCCTTCATCTCTCCATCCCCTCCTCTCAACACATTCCCTTCATCTCTCCATCCCCTCCTCTAAACACATTCCCTTCATCTCTCCATCCCCTCCTCTCAACACATTCCCTTCATCTCTCCATCCCTCCTCTAAACACATTCCTCATCTCTCCCTCCCTCCCTCAACACAATCCCTTCATCTCTCCATCCCTCCACACAGTCCTTCATCTCTCCATCCCCTCCTCTAAACCACATTCCTCGAGCTCTCCACTCCCCTCCTCTAAACACATTCCCTTCATCTCTCCATCCCCTCCTCTAAACACATTCCCTTATCTCTCCATCCCCTCCTCTAAACACATTCCCTTCATCTCTCACTCCCCTCCTCTAAACACATTCCCTTCATCTCTCCATCCCCTCCTCTAACACATTCCATCTCTCCAATCCCCTCCTCTAAACACATTCCCCTTCATCTCTCCATCCCCTCCTCTAAACACATTCCCTTCATCTCTCCATCCCCTCCTCTAAACACATTCCCTTCATCTCTCCATCCCCTCCTCTAAACACCTTCCCTTCATCTCTCCATCCCCTCCTCTAAACACATTCCCTTCATCTCTCCATCCCCTCCTCTAAACACATTCCCTTCATCTCTCCATCCCCTCCTCTAAACACATTCCCTTCATCTCTCCATCCCCTCCTCTAAACACATTCCATCTCTCCATCCCCTCCTCTAAACACATTCCCTTCATCTCTCCATCCCCTCCTCTAAACACATTCCCTTCATCTCTCCATCCCCTCCTCTAAACACATTCCCTTCATCTCTCCATCCCCTCCTCTAAACACATTCCCTTCATCTCTCCATCCCCTCCTCTAAACACATTCCCTTCATCTCTCCATCCCTCCTCTAAACACATTCCCTTCATCTCTCCATCCCCTCCTCTCAACACATTCCCTTCATCTCTCCATCCCCTCCTCTAAACACATTCCCTTCATCTCTCCATCCCCTCCTCTCAACACATTCCCTTCATCATTACCACATCCTCTTGTTTCTTTCTTTGAGAGAGGAAACGTTTGACCCTGTGAGCCGCATCACCTCCCCTTTATATACCCATATGATTTGTCTCAGCAATTGTTTTAAAACGTCAGGCGGATGAATACTGAGATGGAGTGACATCGGCGACTTGCGTCACAGACCGGAGAGTGTGAGCGACTCTGACAAACTGAATGTCATCCTTGTTGTATTAGCTGTACGTTATACAGCAGGGGAATTCAAATCAGAGCCTGGAGGTCCCGAGTATTGTTGGTTTTCTGTTCTACCTAATGATTCATTCCATCCACCAAGTGTCCCAGGTCTAAATCAGTCCTTGATTAGCAAGGACACATTTAAATCAGCTGTGGAACTGGCTCTGGGGTCCAGCATTGAATTAGTCTGCTATGCATGAATGTTAATTCAGAGTAGCGCAGCTATTCCTTCCTCCTGTAGTACCTACCTATAATGACCTTTTAGTATCCATACACTCTACAGTATTGTGATGAGACCACAGGACAACAATGGAGCTGCTCTTGAAACACAACAGATAAAGATAGCTTAATCAATGATCAACGTGGGGGGCAGAAACAGAGGAGGTGTTTGATTCAAAGCTTTGTTAAAATGACTAAGACCGAAGTACATTTTAGCAATGATAAATTGTTTTTATCTTTGTTGTATTGTTACAGTACTTCTGAAAACAATAGCTGGGTGAGTTTCCATCAAAATGTTCGTAATAACCAAGTCTTCACAGCCCTCCCACCTAAATCCCTCAATAGAGAGGTTTACACTCATGCAGCTAGAGCTGAGAACCTCCACTTCAGTGGCTGACCCTTTAAAACCTGTACACACATACACGTTTGTTTGTGTAATACTACAGTTAATGTGTTTTCCACTGAATTGGCCAGTCTTTCTCTTCATATAGTTATGCATGGACAATGTACTGCATAGAACCAAGGCTTGGTCCACAATGGGAGGAAAAAAGAATCACATTTGTTGAACATTTTGGCTGCCATCTTCTCGGTTCACATTATGCAGATACAGATGGAGATTGCTGATTGCAGTCCAACAGACCTCTACTACAGAGAGCAATTAAGGCTTGGATTTGTCTCTCTAAGTATTTCTAGAGCATCAGTACCAGGCAGTAAATATATCATTACAGCGTCAATACATGAGAATAAAAATACATCTACATCTAAATAAATAAATACCAAAATCTTTCATTTTGTTCTTTTCAGAACTCAAATATCAAGCGAGGGCAGCTTTCATTCTGTAACCGCGATTAAAAACCGCCCCCAACGTGGCTATTGAACAAACCCTCATGCACCACTGCTCAGCAGGCCAGCAACCCCTCTGAAGCTTAAATACAATAACACTGCAGTACAGCGACAAGTCCTTAAAAAACAGCCAAACGGTCTCGATCAGGGAGGAAAATCCAGATTCATTAAAATCCTTATGCCAGGCAGGGTACATCTTTTTCAAGTGGGTTCAAAATGCTGGAACTTGAACGTAGCCAATTACCTGGAGTGTGTGACTCAGTATAATAATGAACTTCATATTTGGCAGACATCACAGATACATTTAAGACTCTTTACAAGAGTAATTTGTGTGGCAGGGAACTAGGAGAGCAATCAGTCCCCAAGATACTCAAGAGACGAGAGAAAGGGGTAAGAGGTATGGGGAAAAGAAGGAGATGGAGAGATGAGAGGAACAAGAGGATGTATTTTAGGATGTGGATGTAAAATGGGTGAAAGGAGTTGAAGAGTGAAGCGAGTGATCTTGAGAATAGATTGAGTATCCAGAAAGAAGTTGTTCCCCCAGTCTTCACACCACTGACCAGACTCATCCCTACTAGTGGCAATTCTCTGTCCATTTTAAAAACAATGATTTAATTTATTTCCTTTATAGAACTTGTCACGACTTCCCCCGAAGTCGGTTCCTCTCCTTGTTCGGGCGGCATTCGGCGGTCGACTAGCCATTGCCGAGGTCGACTAGCCATTGCCGATCCACCTTTCATTTTCCATTTGTTTGGTCTTGTTTTCCCACACAGCTGGTTTATATTTCCCTCATTACTTGTCGTGTATTTAACACTCTGTTCCCCCCCATGTCTGTGTGTGAAATTGTTTGTTGTAAGTGCTTGTGCACATTTTGACTGGTGCGCGACGGTTTTGTACCCATATTTAGTATTTCTGGATGCTATTGGTTTTAATATTAAACTGCTCCGGTTATTACCCAGTTCTGCTCTCCTGCGTCTGACTTCCCTGCCACTAGCGACACACCCCTTACCCGTTCCACAACGGCCATGGTCGGCACCTGTCGATCGATTTCCTGATCGATCTCCCCCCATCACAGGGAAACACCACGATCCTGGTTGTTGTGGATCGTTTCTCTAAGTCCTACCGTCTCCTTCCACTGCCGGTCTCCCTACGGCCCTACAGACTGCGGAGGCCCTGTTTACGCACGTCTTCCGGCACAACGGGGTACCTGAGGATATAGTGTCTGATCGGGGTCCCCAGTTCATGTCGAGGGTCTGGAGGGCATACATGGAACGTTTGGGGGTCTCGATCAGCCTTACCTCGGGTTTCCACCCCGGCATGTGGAGAGAGTTAACCAGGATGTGCAGTGAGGCCCCTGTGTTCGCACCGGGGGACCGGGTCTGGCTCTCGACCTGAAACCTGCCCCTCCGCCTGCCCTGCCGGAAGCTGGGGCCGCGGTTTGTGGGGCCATTTAAAGTCCTGAGGAGACTGAACAAGGTTAGTTACAGGTTACAACTTCCCCCCAATTACTGTAGTACAATTACATTATACTGGCCAAACTTTAAAGAATAGGTTTATTTGAAAGAATGAACGCACAGAGAGGAAAGGATTGTCAATGATTCCATTATGATGAAGTATACTGTAATTATTAACACTTTACAGTAAGCTACCATCTATGAGGGGTTAAATGCGTTTACAAACCAGCGCAGGTTATAAACGGCAACAAGACAATATTCCTCAATAACATCCTCCGACGGCCAGAAGTGACACATATTACATGCCATTAGGCATTTTCTCACTTCCCTGAAACAGGAATAGAACGGCTTGCTACTTTGTGCTTGACTGGACTACATGCCTATTCTACGTCTAAGATCATTTCTGCACAGCGAGCATGAACACACACAGCATGCACACGACAGTGTCTTACATCAGTGTCACAGCTCACACTTAAAGATCAACCTAATTCTTAGTGATCCGTCTAGACAAATAGAGACTGAGACCGTTGTTTTCATTGTATCTTAACACACAGTGCTTGCTTCCTACAGCCAAAGGCTTGTAATGTGCTGATTGTCCCTCAGCCTGTTCTGCTTCAGGACATATGATAGTCTGACACTTCAGGAGATTGATCATAGAAATCATGCAGCTTGCTGACTTGGGCCGGTGATAGGTAGCCTAAGCTGCTGTATGATCGACCACCTCTTACAGGTCGACCACACAGTCCTAAGGAGGCATAACAGAAAGCACCAATTAGGAAACGGTTGATCCATACAAGACCAGGGCCTTCAATGATGGAGCCACACTAAAAACTGTCTTTATACAATAATATTGTCTGTGTGTGTGTGTGTGTGTGTGTGTGTGTGTGTGTGTGTGTGTGTGTGTGTGTGTGTGTGTGTGTGTGTGTGTGTATCCCACCCAACTAGCTATGATAATACAGCTCTATATGCTGGGACACTGAGGACAACTGTATTGTTTAAACAATTATGCCATCAGAATGGAGCTGCTAATTATTCAGCAGCTGTTAAATGCTTGTGATTCATCCAGTGCTTAATTTGAGCCAGATCCTGCCAGAACAGGATCCTGCCGGAACAGAATCCTACCGGAACTGGATCCTGCCGGAACTGGATCCTACCGGAACAGGATCCTGCCGGAACTGGATCCTGCCGGAACAGGATCCTGCCGAAACAGGATCCTACCGGAACTGGATCCTGCCGGAACTGGATCCTACCGGAACAGGATCCTGTCGGAACTGGATCCTGCCGGAACTGGATCCTGCCGGAACAGGATCCTGCCGGAACAGGATCCTGCCGGAACTGGATCCTACCAGAACAGGATCCTGCCGGAACAGGATCCTGTTCCGGCAGGATCCTGTTCCAGCACAATGTTATGATACGGCTTCAAATAACTCATAGTCCGATAAAATAAGATTCATCTTCCTCCAGCTTTTCCTTTGTGGAGCTTTTGTCTTTCTGTTTCTTTGAAGAATTAAAACCGTTAGGTGATTTAAAGTTTCTGTTCTGACTCTGAGTCTGGGGGATTAGAGGAATAAGTGGTACATGAGAAGGTTTCCAGTCGGAGGGAACGTCATCGTCCTGGTCAAAGTCCACTGTAGCGTTCCTGTGAATGTTAAAAACTGGAACGGAGGGGAATTCAGCCAGGTCTTTTCTGAGGAGAATGGGAGTGGTAGAATGACTGACGGCCATGTTCTCACCAAGATGAATTCATATTCTGTCTTTATGTCTGTGTCCCAGATGGCACCCTATTCCTTATTTACTAGACGTTTCAACAGGGAAAAGTAGTGCACTATGTAGGGAATAGGGTTCCTAAAGGGTTCTGCGGCTGTCCGCATAGAAGAACCCTTCTTGGTGCCAGGTAGAACCCTTTTTGGTTCCAGGCAGAATTATTTTGGGTTCCATGTGGAACCCTCTGTTGAAAGGGTTCTACATGGAACCCAAAAGAGTTCTGCCTGGAACCAAAAGGAGTTCTTCAAAGGGTTCTCCTATGGGGACAGCCGAAAAAAACTTTTTGATTCTAGATAGCACCCTTTTTCTAAGAGTGTAGTCCATTATATAAGGAATAGGATGTCATTTGGGAGGAATCCTGGGATACGTACCATAACGCTACTAACCAAACAGGTTGTCACAACATTGCCACATGGTAATGTCACGACCAACCTCCTCACAACTTACTTGCGACGTTGTGACAAAGTCATGTGTTAGTTGGGAAATCCTGTCTGATAATTTGGTAGTTTACTGGTAAACTTTGAACGTTTCCAGTGTTATACATTCCCTTTGCAACCCTATTCTTGATCAATGTTTCTTAATTACCACATTCTGCGGAGTCTTCCACACACATTCCATTTCTTTGTTTTACCAGGGGCCTCACCGGCTAATTTGTCTGATGTTATTAGAGCATATTTCTCCCTCTTTGAAATGCACTAGTCAATATTCAAGTAAACTCCATCGAGAATGATGCATCATGCTGCTGGCGTGTTTGAGTGAATTCATTTCCCTGGGGAATTTAGCCTTAAAGTCTGTGTTAATGGTGGGCTAGTTAGTGTGGGGGGTTGCTCCTGGATGAGCTTTATGTAATTTATGGAAAGTAGTTCTGTAAGGGGTGCGTCACTGGTGGCAGGGAAGTCAGACGCAGGAGAGCAGAACTGGGTAATAACCGGAGCAGTTTAATATCAAAACCAACGGCATCCAGAAATACAAAATATAGGTACAAAGCCCATCACGCACCAGTCAAAATGTGCAAACAATTTCACACACAGACATGGAGGGAACAGAAGGTTAAATACACGACAAGTAATGAGGGAAATGTAAACCAGGTGTGTGGGAAAACAAGACAAAACAAATGGAAAATGAAAGGTGGATCGGCGATGGCTAGAAGACCGGTGACATCGACCTCCGAACGCCACCCGAACAAGGAGAGGAACCAACTTCGGCAGAAGTTGTGACAGTACCCCCCCTTGACGCGCGGCTCCAGCAGCGCGCCGACACCGGCCTCGGAGCAGGGCGATCCGGACGGAGATGGTGGAATTCCCGCAGCATTGAAGGGTCCAACACGTCCTCCACCGGAACCCAGCATCTCTCCTCCGGACCATACCCCTCCCACTCCACGAGATACTGAAGGCCCCTCGCCCGACGCCTCGAATCCAGTATGGAGCGGACGGAATATGCCGGGGCCCCCTCGATGTCCAGAGGGGGCGGAGGAACCTCCCGCACCTCAGACTCCTGGAGCGGGCCAGCCACCACCGGCCTGAAGAGAGACACATGGATACAGTAATTGGGGGGAAGTTGTAACCTGTAACTAACCTTGTTCAGTCTCCTCAGGACTTTAAATGGCCCCACAAACCGCGGCCCCAGCTTCCGGCAGGGCAGGTGGAGGGGCAGGTTTCAGGTCGAGAGCCAGACCCGGTCCCCCGGTGCAAACACCGGGGCCTCACTGCGGTGACGGTCTGCGCTGGTTTTCTGGCGCAGCACGGCCCGCTGAAGGTGAACATGAGCGGCGTCCCATGTCTCCTCCGCGTGCCTGAACCAGTCGTCCACCGCAGGAGCCTCGATCTGACTCTGATGCCAAGACGCCAGAACCGGATGGTACCCCAGTACGCACTGGAAGGGGGAGAGGTTAGTGGAGGAGTGGCGGAGCGAGTTCTGGGCCATCTCTGCCCAGGGCACGAACGCCGCCCACTCCCCCGCCCGGTCCTGGCAGTAAGACCTCAGAAACCTACCCACATCCTGGTTAACTCTCTCCACATGCCGGGGTGGAAACCCGAGGTAAGGCTGATCGAGACCCCCAAACGTTCCATGTATGCCCTCCAGACCCTCGACATGAACTGGGGACCCCGATCAGACACTATATCCTCAGGTACCCCGTTGTGCCGGAAGACGTGCGTAAACAGGGCCTCCGCAGTCTGTAGGGCCGTAGGGAGACCGGGCAGTGGAAGGAGACGGTAGGACTTAGAGAAATGATCCACAACAACCAGGATCGTGGTGTTTCCCTGTGATGGGGGGAGATCGATCAGAAAATCGATCGACAGGTGCCGACCATGGCCGTTGTGGAACGGGTAAGGGGTGTGTCGCTAGTGGCAGGGAAGTCAGACGCAGGAGAGCAGAACTGGGTAATAACCGGAGCAGTTTAATATTAAAACCAATAGCATCCAGAAATACTAAATATGGGTACAAAACCCGTCGCGCACCAGTCAAGATGTGCACAAGCACTTACAACAAACAATTTCACACACAGACATGGGGGGGAACAGAGTGTTAAATACACGACAAGTAATGAGGGAAATATAAACCAGGTGTGTGGGAAAATAAGACAAAACAAATGGAAAATAAAGGTGGATCGGCGATGGCTAGTCGACCGCCGAATGCCGCCCGAACAAGGAGAGGAACCGACTTCGGGGGAAGTCGTGACAAGTTCTATAAAGGAAATGGATCCTGCCGGAACTGGATCCTGCCGGAACAGGATCCTGCCGGAACAGGATCCTGCCGGAACTGGATCCTACTGGAACAGGATCCTGCCGGAACAGCCGGAACTGGATCCTGCCGGAACTGGATCCTGCCGGAACTGGATCCTGCCGGAACTGGATCCTACCGGAACAGGATCCTGCCGGAACAGGATCCTGCCGGAACTGGATCCTGCCGGAACTGGATCCTACCGGAACAGGATCCTGCCGGAACAGGATCCTACCGGAACTGGATCCTGCCGGAACTGGATCCTACCGGAACTGGATCCTGCCGGAACAGAATCCTACCGGAACAGAATCCAGCACCTCTCAGTTTTGTACTCTTTTATTCCAGAACCCATTTGCCAGGATCAGGTACCTCTTGTGGCATGAAACATCATTTTCACTGTTTGCAATGTAAAAATCCTAATAATAAGCAATCAGAGTAACTCAATTTGGATTCCTCTGTAATTGTCATGCCCCTAAAAAACGTAGCGTGAAAACGTGCCTGATATTCTAGGAATTTATTCACGTTGGACCATTCCGGGTTTATGGTTTGTGCAACATTGTAGTCTATGTAGACCAACACGTGGTCATTGCTGTGGTGAAGAGAGAGAGAAGCGTTCCTGTATCTCTCACAGAACTACAATGAGATTCATGTTCTATGATCTCTCTCCCTCTCTGTGCTGTTATGGACATGAGCCTGCAACATCATCATTTATTTCCTTACACAATAATAGCTGTGGGAAGTGTGCTGAAGGTGCTGCAGCACATATCTGTCTGTCCAGAAAGAAATGAAATCATTCCCAATACTACACCAGTAGTAAGCCTAGAATTTAGCCACAGAGGATCAATAGCTAATTAAACAAAACATAGCCTAACTGTGGATTGTGTGTAGCCCAATCACACGGCATGCCTGCAGTCGGCAACGTGTGGCAAATCTGTCAGGGAACAGCATGCAGCCAAAACAGGCCTTTCGCAATAGTTCAAATACAATTGTGGGAAAACACAGGTTGGAAAGCAAATGGATCCTGTTGAAAAGAAAATACTAATCTGTCTGTATGTTACCAAGTTATCAACTTCCAAATAGGCCTGTTGAGCGAACAGCATTATTTTACAAAGTAAAGTAAGAGATAGATGGTGCTCCCGAGTGGTGCAGCGGTCTAAGCACTGCATCTCAGTGCTTGAGGCATCACTACAGACACCCTGGTTTGAATCCAGGCTGTATCACAACTGGCTGTGATTGGGAGTCCCGTAGGGCGGGGCACAATTGGCCCAGCGTCGTCCGGGTTTGGCCGGTGTAAGCCGTCATTGTAAATAACAATTTGTTCTTAACTGACTTGCCTAGTTAAATAAAAAATAGATAAGCTTTTGGCCAGTGAGTGAGCTGCACATCCTTGGGTGAGTCAGTGAAACTGGAAAGCTTTTTTAGGACTATAATTTCCTCCTCATATTGAACAATATGTGTTTCTCCAAACTCTGAGGCCTAGGCTATTGATGGGTTAGAGACAAGGTCGTTTTTATTGATCTCAGATTCTCAGTTTGTTGGTGTCAAAGTAGCCTGTCATTTTGAACCTTTGTGAGGTATTAAAAGAGATTCTGAGAAAGTCTCCAGTCATCTAAAATGATGTAGAATTGCATAAAAGCCATTTATAAAAGGTCACATTTCTGCCAGACTCTAGGCTACAAAAAATGTACTCCATGTGTACAACTTCTGCAAGCAACTCCACACCACTGCTCTAAGCGATGATAATGAAATACTTTATTATAAAGGTTTTTTTTTTATCATTGCTCCAGTACTGTAGAGATGTACAGATGTAGGATCTTAAATTGAGCCAGTCTCCTACAGCAGGAAAATAATCCTGCAGCATCAGGAAATGTGAATTACTATGTGGATTATATAATTAATGGACATTTTTGTAGCAGTTAGTAAATTTTCCGTCTGAAATTTCACAATTGGAAATTACAAACTTTAGAAGCTTTTTTAAACCTCAAATACACTACAAGTTTTACATTTGCTGCGTTGAAGTTCTCCTGCAACAGGGTGATCAAATTAAGATGCTACATCTTTATAGGTAGCTGCATGTGATCCGTCACAAGTGTGGTGATGAGAGGACAGTATAAGTGCTAATATCATCCCTACAGCCGACCTCTCTATCACTCACCCTCTACAGCCCCTCTGGCAACATGACACCAATAAAGAGTGAAGAGGAGAACTCAATTGCAGGTGTACCAGTAACAAGAGGTGTTTATGGCCATATTTGACACCAGGGAAGCAGCGATAGCACTCTACTGCCTCAGAGGGTTGTAGCATTGTCATTGTAGACATCAACCCTCTATAACATTTCCTCTGTCTAATGTGCTGTGGAAGGAGCATTAAAAAATGATTTAAAAAAGGTTATTAAAGGGATGCTTCACCCATATGTCATGTTGTAATTTGGATGAACTATCCCTTTAACTACTTATGAGCCCTTTATTGTCTAGATGTAAAGTGTAAATCATGCTGCATTCATAATAAATCATGGGCCAGTAACTGTTGGGCCAGTAACTGAAAAGTTGCTGGTTCAAATCCCAGAGGTAGAAGAAGGTAGAAAAATCTGCCATTTTGCCCTTGAGTAAGGCAGAACAACATCTCCTCCCCGGGTACCGTGGACGTTGACTAAGGCAGCCCCTCACACCTCTCTGATTTAGAGGGTAAAATGAGGAAGACCCATTTCAGTTGAATGTGTTCAGAGAGGTGCAAGGGGCTGCTTCCTGGCTCTAATTTGGGAGTCTTGGAACACAGTCAGATGACAGCCATCACATGATATTTTTTATTTATTTGACTAGGCAAGTCAGTTAAGAACACATTCTTATTTACAATGACGGCCTAGGAACAGTGGGTTAACTGCCTTGTTCAGGGGCAGAACGACAGATTTTTACCTTGTCAGCTAGGGGATTTGATCCACCAACCTTTCGGTAACTGGCCCAATGCTCTAACCACTAGGCTACCTGCTGTCCCATGTGATACATGATGTCTATTGGTTGAAGCTGGGAACATTAATGATGAAACAACAACAAAGAAGTTACTTCAAACAACTAACACCGTTTTTCCCCTCAGACATCATTGCATGCATGATAGAGGAGCACAGTCCCCTCACAGCCGATGCTGTGACAGAGGAGACTAGACTGATGGATGATGTCATTGTTGCTGCCATTAATGATGCTCAAACACCCTCCTCCACATGATCCACTCACAATCAATACACAATAGAGGCTGTTTGCTTTGACAAAGTCCTGAGTCATTATGAGGCCTTACCTTTTACCTGTGAATCACTAAACAAATAGTGGCTGTAACTTCAGACCAGACAGCTGGATTACAGTAGGGCAGTGGAGGCTGCTGAGGGTAGAACGGCTTAATGGCTGGAATGGAGGAAATGGAATAGTATCAACAACGTGGTTTTCATGGGTTTGAAACCATTCCATTCACTCCATTCCAGCCATTATTGTGAGCCGTTCTCCCCTCAGCAGCCTCCACTGGAGTAGGGGTAGGTAAATATAGTGCCTGTCAAAACAACTGCTCATTTGTATTTCACAAATAAATATTATATTACAGTGTTTATTATACTAATAGTGTTTCATAAGTTTCATTTTCAGGTATTTACTACAACTCTGTAAGAAGACAAAATGGACTTGAACGATCAGAATAACATCACACAAACCATATGGCTTTTATATCGATATGCCCAAAAACAATCGCTTGATAAGGGCAAATCAGGCAACATTAACATATGACTGTATTGACCGAAGGATTTTCATATTTCAGTTACGCTCCGCTTGCCCTGAGCTTCCTATAGTCAAGTGAAACCTGGGATTGTCTGTTGTAATCCCAAACATTAAAGAGAACACAGTTCCACTGTCCGATTCAAGAAAAGGGCAGCACATTTTAATTGGTCACATCGCTCTCTGCACTTGTCTTGTCCTTTGTTATTCTCAAATTGTCTGATAATTATGTTCAAAAAGAGAGGCTCAAAATAAACAGCAAGATACGTTGGTCGGCCGACCAGGATTGTAATTTCAATACAAGCAGATTGTTGACGTTAACCTAGGCTTTGACATTGATTTGATGTCTTTCAAATATTTTTGCTCACCAACTGGATATGTGTTCATTTATGACCTCTTTGATTCAAGAGGTTCTATATAAAATCGCCACTTGGTAACATGGGGGGACAAGAACGTGGGTGCTATTCCCAAATCCTCAAAACCCAATTAAATGACAAGATGTTTACAGCAATCAGACTGTGGATTAAAGTGGATTTGAAGAGTTGTAACTTGCAGAGGTTGGCTACAGAAGGCTTGTCTGTTGGTGACGTTGTCATTGGCTGGCTAATGTGCATGATGCCCACAGTATGAGCCCCAAAGAGGTAGGCAGAAGCAATCAAACATCTCAGAGTTTAGATCTCAGCTCTACACATAATGTCTGTCTGAGTGAGGATGGCTCGTCTGTGCTCGTCTAGAGTGGTCTGAAATGACTGACGGTCGTACAGACTGGCATAGAGACCCTATCTGTTTCCTCCACAACCCTGCTCCAACCCTGTGCCTTTGCTGTATGTCATAAACAGACATGTAAACAAGTCCGGGATGAGCTATTTCTCTGGCTGGAGACTGCTATTGTCTGCCTAATGCAACAGCTATCGTCTGCCGGAAGACTGCTATTGTCTGCCCGGAGACTGCTATCATCTGCCTAATGCGGCTGCTATCATCGGCCTAACGTGGCTGCTATTGTCTGCCTAATGCAGCTGCTATCGTCTGCCAGGAGACTGCTATCATCTGCCAGGAGACTGCTATCATCTGCAGATCCTCTCAAGCTCTCTTAGGTTGGAAGGGGAGCGTTCCTGCTCAGCTATTTTCAGGTCTCTCCAGAGATGTTAGATCGGGTTCAAGTCCAGGCTCTGGCTAGGCCACTCAAGGACATTCAGAGACTTGTCCTGAAGCCACTCCTGCGTTGTCTTGGCTGTGTGCTTAGGGTCGTTGACCTGTTGGAAGGTGAACCTTCGCCCCAGTCTGAGGTCCTGAACACTCTGGAGCAGGTTTTCATCAAGGATCTCTCTGTACTTTGCTCTGTTCATCTTTACCTCGATCCTGACTAGTCCCTGCTGCTGAAAAACATCCCCACAGCATGATGCTGCCACCACCATGCTTCACCGTAGGGATGGTGTCAGGTTTCCTCCAGATGTGACGCTTGGAATTCAGGTCAAAGAGTTCAATCTTGGTTTCATCAGATCAGATAATCTTGTTTCTCATTATCTAAGAGACTTTAGGTGCCTTTTGGCAAACTCTGATCTGTTTCACCTGTCTTGTGATTGTCTCCACCCCCCTCCAGGTGTGCCCATCTTCCCCATTATATCCTGTGTATTTATACCTGTGTTCTCTGTTTGTCTGTTGCCAGTTCATCTTGTTTGTTCAAGTCAACCAGTGTTTTGTGTCTCAGCTCCTGCTTTTTCTAGTCTCTTTTTTCTCGCCCTCCTGGTTTTGACCCTTGCCTGTCCTGACTCCGAGCCTGCCTGCCTGATCACTCAGCCTGCCCCTGGCCCTGAGCCTGCCTGCCGACCTGTACCTTGGCCCCCCTCTGGATTACCGACCTCTGCCTTACCCTGACCCTGAGCCTGCCTGCCGCCCGGTGCCGTTGCCCCACCTCTGGTTCACTGACCCCTGCCTGCCTTGACCTGTCTATTGCCTGCCCCTGTTGGAATATTAAACTATTGTTTATTCGACGTAGTCTGCATCTGGGTCTTACCTTCATACCTGACAATTATGTGTCTTTTACTGAGGAGTGGCTTCCGTCTGGCCACTCTACCATAAAGTCCCGATTGGTGGAGTGCTGCAGAGATAGTTCTCATTCTGGAAGGTTCTCCCATCTCCACAGAGGAACTCTGGAGCTCTGTCAGAGGGACCATCGGGTTCTTGATAACCTCCCTGACCAAGGCCCTTCTCCCCTGATTGCTCAGTTTGGCCGGGTGGCCAGCTCTAGGAAGAGTCTTGGTGGTTCCAAACTTCTTCGATTTAAGAATGATGGAGGCCACTGTGTTCTTGCTGACCTTCAAGCCTGCAGACATTTTTTGGTAACCTTCCCCAGATCTGTACCTCGGCACAATCCTGTCTCGGAGCTCCACGGACAATTCGTTCGACCTCATGGCTTGTTTTTTTTATTATTTTCATTTAACCTTTATTTAACTAGGCAAGTCAGTTAAGAACAAATTTTGCCTTGACATGCACTGTCAACTGTGGGACCTTATACAGAGAGGTGTGTGCCTTTCCAAGTCATGTACAATCAATTGAATTTACCACAGGTGGACTCCAATCAAGTTGTAGAAACATCTCAAGGATGATCAATGGAAACAGGACGCAGCTGAGCTCAATGTCAAGTTTCATAGCAAAGGTTCTGAATACTTATGTATGTAAATAAGGTATTTCTGTTTTTTATTTTTCATACATTAGCTTCAATTTCTAAAAACGTTTTTTGCTTTGACATTATGGGGTATTGTGTGTAGATTCTGAGGAAAAAACATTTTTTTTATCAATTTCAGAATAAGGCTACAATGCAACAAAATGTGGAAAAAGTCAAGGAGTTTGAATACTTTCCGAAGGCACTGTGTATATATTTTCCTGATCTTTCTTATATCTCTCAGATATAGAACAAACTTCCTATTAGATTTTTTTGGGGGGGACTATCTGTTGTTCCATATAGTGAATCTGTTTATCAGTGCGTTTGTATGGGCTAATAGGAAAATATACATCAAGGGCTCTTAAAATTAAAAATCAAATAGCTAAATGATCCTTGGTATGACCTTCTTAAAATAATTCCATATACAGCAGCTTAATGTTAATTTCTCTACCATAAGTCGTCTCCAATGTCGTTTTAGAGAATTTGGAACCGGCCTCACAACCACAGACCACGTGTAACCACGCCAGCCCAGGACCGCCACACAACTGTCAGAAACCGTCTCAGGGAAGCTCATCTGTGTGCTCATCGTCCTCACCAGGGTCTTGATGTGACTACAGGTCGGCGTTGTAACCGACTTCAGTGGGCAAATGCTCACCTTCGATGGCCACTGACACGCTGGAGAAGTGGGCTCTTCACGAATGAATCCTGGTTTCAACTGACCTGGGCAGATGGCAGACAACGTGTATGGTGCCGTGTGGGCGAACGGTTTGCTGATTTCAACATTGTGCCCCATGGTGGCTGTGGGGTTAGTGTATGAGAAGGCATAATCTACGGACAAATTACACAATTGCATTTTATCAATGTCAATTTGAATGCACAGAGATACCGTGATGAGATCCTGAGGCCCATTGTCCTGCCATTCATCAGCATGGTAAATCATGACCCCATGTCACAAGGATCTGTACACAATTCCTGGAAGCTGAAAATGTCCCAGTTCTTCCATGGCCTGCATACTCACCAGACATGTAACCCATTGAGCATGTTCGGGATGCTCTGTATTGACGTGTACGACAGCGTGTTCCAGTTCCCGACAATATCGAGCAACTTTGCACAGCCACTGAAGAGGATTGGGACAACATTCCACAGGCCACAATCAACAGCCTGATCAACTTTATGCAAAGGAGATGTGTCACGCTGCATGAGGCAAATGGTTACACTAGATACTGCCTGGTTTTCTGATCCACGTCCCAAACTTTTTTGAAGGTATCACTGACCAACAGATGCATTTTAAAAATGTATTTAACCTTTACTTAACTAGGCAAGTCAGTTAAGAACAAATTCTTGTTTACGATGACGGCCTGCCCCGACCAAACCCTAACGACGCTGGGCCAATTGTGCACCGCCCTATGGGACTCCCAATCATGGCCAGTTGTGCTACAGCCTGGAATCTAACCAGGGTCTGTAGTGATGCCTCTAGCACTGAGATGCAGTGCCTTAGACCGCTGTGCCACTCCGGAACCCAGCCATGTGAAATCCATAGATTAGGGCCTAATGAATCTATTTCAATTGACTGATTTCCTTGTATGAACTGTAACTCAGTAAAATCATTGAAATTGTTGCATGTTGCGCTTATATTTTTGTTCAGTGCAATATGTCCTCATGGCATAACGTCTAGCCAGATATTTAACATAAAGGGATATCTCTCAGAAATACACTCATCTAATAGAGTGTTAGAACATGCTAAATATTAACATAATGATCAAGCCATAGGTCTCAATGTAGCCTACAGCTGCCCCTACAAATCCCCTTTATCCATAGGCCAATTAGGTTGACAAATACCTCCCATCTCATATATGTACAGCTCTATATCTGCCCTGCGATTGGTGTACAGCTTGGAGCCGACTCACTCAATCGTTACAAATCAGACCAGAACAGCGCAGACCAGAGCAGCCAGACCAGAGCAGACCAGACCAGAGCAGACCAGAGCAGACCAGACCAGAGTAGAGCAGAGCAGACCAGACCAGAGCAGACCAGGCAGAGCACAGGGTGTAGAATGTAATGTGTGTGTGCCTGCGTATGTGTGTGTGTAAGAGTGTATGTGTGTGTGTAAGAGTGTGTGTGCGTGCGTATGTGTGTGTGCGTGTAAGTGTGTTTGTGTGTATGTTAATCATCTCCCTGATCAGCGCTGAACAGAGGAGACATTTGGTTTGTCTTGAAATGCCTGCATGGCTAACAGGGAGAGATTGAGCCTCTGTTTCAATTTCTAGTTTCTAGTCTCAGCCAGTTATTAACAGTGACACAAACACAGATGTCCATGTGGATTTGGTTGTCCAGAGCCACTGTCAGTGGCAATGCTGCAGACTAGATGCTGTGTGTGTCAAATGGCACCCAATTTACTTTATAGTACACTACTTCTGATTAGGGGCCCTAGGGAGACTCCTGACCTACGGGCCCTTCTGGCTCAGATAAGGCTTGTACAGTATGTAGGGAGTCGGGTGCCATTTGGGATGCACCCAGAGGCTCTGTTGATATGGATGGCCTCGGACTAGACAGTGCATATGGCCACTGTCAGTGGTGTGGACTAGATAGGCAGAGGCAGGGCATTATTAACAGGGGACGAGACGTGACATTGTCCTGCCATTGGCCTTCGCTGTCTCTCCTGCTGAGTGTTGTGGACGAGTCTGGCTCAGCCTGGATGAGCCTGAATGAGTGTCAGCCTGCCATGACTCACATAGCCCAGGAGGTTGGCGCCACCTTAATTGTGGAGGACGGACTAGTGGTAATGGCTGGAGCGGAATGAGTGGAACGCTATCAAATAAACCAACACGTGGTTTCTATGTGTTTGATGCCATTCCATTCACTCTGTTCCGGACGTTATTATGAGCCATCCTCCCCTCAACAGCCTCCTGTGCTACATAGTCAACATTGCAACGCTGGCAAAATATTAGAGCTGTTACTATTTAAACTTTCTTTATGCTATATCAATGTTTTATAAACCCTTTAAATAACTCTACACACAGGAAATCTGTCTATGAATGTACCAGCGACATGAAATGGTTAGGAGAATGTCTTCTGAGCACACCTGCTCTGCCAAAAGCGGTTGAGTGATTGATGACATAACGCTCTGTGGCTGAGGCAAGTCAGGAGTGTGAAGCACAAAGCACAAGCCATCACTGGTTATGTGCAGAAACTGTTTTTGGTTCAGACAGCAGAGGACATAGCTGAACTGCAGAACTCAGTAGGAAATTCAATTAGAAATACATACAATACAATATATTGGTCATTGGAGTTTCATAATACAGAAATGAATGGCGTTTTGAGAGCTTTGCATCTAAACTAATGAAGAAGGCAAACCACCTAGCCTGGAGTCTGAGCGAAATTCAGGCAGTGTGGATTCCAGGCGACAAAACACTTAAAGTCAATGACTGTTGTCTGACATTAAGATGCAATAACAGTGCTCATTACACAGGACAGCTTAGAAACAACAAACAGCTAGTCTCTAGTCATTACTTGATAAAAGACAAGAGCATTTACATTTTTACACACAAATTAAACATAGTGTAATAGTGAAATGCAATGTGTGCATGGCTGGTCAAATGCAGCTGGCATTTGAGAATACTGTAATCATGAATATGTACTACAAATAACCATTTCTATTTATTGCTTAGCTGAGAGGACATTCTTATCAACGGTGACCATAATTAATAAATATTGCCATCACGCTAATGATCACACTCATACATTGTATCGATCGAAGCATGAGGGTCTTGGCAAAGCTTCCATGTCATTATCATCTTAATTACTTCCTGGAACAATAAAGAACTGCATTCTGGTAATATCGGGAGCAAATGTAATCAATCACATTTCCACTGATGTTGAACATACAGGATCATTCTGTGCTTAAAAAGTCATCATTTTGTCTGATGGTTACCATGTCTACATGATGCTGTCTGCATCTAAGAACAGAAAGATACTGTATGATATGAACCGTTCCCAATGTATCTGGATAGACCCATATAGATGCTTTACAGATGGTCATACTATCAACAAACTATCTGTTGATAAGCAACTGCTTTGCTAGGGTCAGCGTTAGGGTTAGGGTTAGGTTTAGAATAAAGGTTAAGGTTAGGGTTATGGATAGTTAGTGGATAGTTAGTTGAAATGTTTTTGACAGTGATTGAACATCTACAAACCATCTACTAGGGACTATCCCAATAAAGTGTTTCCTATGAATGTGCACCTCAGGGCTTGTCCACATTTTACATCCTGGCTAGCTCAATGTATTGTGGGTTCTCTAAATGAACTGTCCATTAATTGTAGACATTATTTAATTCAGGCCATATGAGTGAAATTGTTAAGAAACATAAACAGCTATAATCATTATCACTGTGATATAATAACAATACAATACACAACACAGTACACAATACACAATGCAATACAATACAATACACAATAACGTACTCAATACACACTACAATACTCAATACAATACACAACACATTACGGCAGGTAGCCTAGTGGTTAGAGCGTTGGACTAGTAACCGCTGTCACGCCCTGGCCATAGAGAGGGTTTTATTCTCTATTTTGGTTAGGCCAGGGTGTGACTAGGGTGGGCATTCTATGTTCCTTTTTCAAGGTTCTTTATTTTCTATGTCTTGGCCGGGTATGGTTCTCAATCAGGGACAGCTGTCTATCGTTGTCTCTGGTTGGGAACCATACTTAGGTAGCCCTTTTTCCCTCCTTGGGTTGTGGGAAGTTGACTTTGTTTAGGGCACATAGCCTTTAGCTTCACGGTATGTTGGATAGTGTTTATTGCTTTGTTCAGCGTCTTTTCAAATAAAAAGAATATGTACGCTCACCACGCTGCACCTTGGTCCTCTCCTTCCAACCGACATGACAACCGCAGAGGTTGCTATATCAAATCCCAGAGCTGACAAGGTAAAAATCTGTTGTTCTGCCTCTGAACAAGGCAGTTAACCCACTGTTCCCTGGTAGGCTGTCATTGTAAATAAGAATTTGTTCTTAACTGACTTGCCTAGTTAAATAAAGGTTAAAATTACAAAGTACAATACAGACATGCCTTTTTACATACAACAGGTATTCTTTTCTCACTCTCATGTCTAAAACCTTCATCTCGTGCCAGCTTGAGCAACTGAAGAATACATTTAACCTTACGACACACTGGATTTTATTGTGGATGACACTTTGACATTTGTAAGCCACAGTAGAAATGGCGAGCCTGATCCTCAACGACAGATTTTCCACACTTTAGGCTCACACATTATTATTTTGTTATTTAACCAGGCAAGTCAGTTAAGAACACATTCTTATTTACAATGACAGCCTAGGAACAGTGGGTTAACTGCCTTGTTCAGGGGCAGAACAGCAGATTTTTACCTTGTCAGCTCAGGGATTTGATGTAGCAACCTTTCGGTTACCAGTCCAACGCTCTAACCACTAGGCTACCTGCCACCACACGTGGCTGGATTACCTCCACTGTTTTTGTTCTAATGTTTGAGTCACTCAGATAGCATAAGAACACGGCATGAGCAATGGAAACATGTGTAGAACTGCAGAAAATGTGTTTGAAAAGGGCAAAATAACAGCCTGTTAAGTAGCATTCTCTTATTGTGTCACATTTGTTTAGCACTATCTTGCTTGGAAGCTCTGATATACAGATTTTAGAGAATAGTTATGGATGCTTCAGAGCACAAGTCCAGCACTTGTACCTCTAGCTCTATGTAATCTAATGTGTAAAACACTCAGCCAAGAATAAAGAGAGAGGAAGGAGAGAGAGAGAGAGAGAGGTGCCTCAGGCCAGGCGTGTGTTGTCTGTAGATGTCTTATGTCTGCTGATGTCACGCATCTCATTATGGCACCCTTGAGCTCGAAGAATGGTAAAGTTCCATCCTGAGCCTGTCTGTCTTCATCCGTGTAATGTTTGTAACATAATTGTTCAACTTACATCCTGTATGAATAATACCATTTCAAATTACGGTTCAACCAAATGTTATTGTCAATAATAGTGCCAAAACTCATCACACATCGCACACTGTCTTCAGGACACAATTAAAGAAGCCCTGGATCCAGCTAATCTTTGTGAGCGGTCAATTAAATCATCATCTCTAGCCAAAAGCTACGGCAGAAACTATCCTCCTTCAAGTCGCGCAGATGAAAAAGCACAGAATTCAAATGTCACATTTTTGAATGAGTGTTAATCATTGTTGTTGTGTGAATTTGGATCCCAAGTTGTCTGGTTGAATCCCAAGCTGTCTGGTTGGATCCCAAGCTGTCTGGTTGAATCCCAAGCTGTCTGGTTGAATCCCAAGTTGTCTGGTTGGATCCCAAGTTGTCTGCTTGAATCCCAAGCTGTCTGGTTGAATCCCAAGCTGTCTGCTTGAATCCCAAGCTGCTTGAATCCCAAGTTGTCTGCTTGAATCCCAAGTTGTCTGCTTGAATCCCAAGTTGTCTGCTTGTTTCTGTCATGTAATAAGAGGGAGAAATGAATCCATGAAGATGTTGTGTATATCTCAGATCAGTTTGAATTGCCTGTTAGATTTAAGAGACATTGACACATTGTTTTCCGGTTTCTGATACGGCTCCTTCACCGCCCCTGTGTCTCCTACATTCTATTTGCTTCAGTGACATTCTCATTGGTGATCAAATAGTTATAAAACCATTACAGGGACAGCTTAATCATAAACTTGATTTATTAAACTATAATCATAGATTAGTCATGACATCAAAATAGAATCATTAATGATTGCCACCTGATTCTGTTAACAAATCTGTGTTGAATCAAGTATATTTTCCACCACTATGTACATACAGCTTTACGTCCCAAATGGAACCCAATTCCCTACATAGCACACTATTTTTTTTACCAGGGTTCTGGACAAAAGTAGTGCACTATGTAGGGAATAGGGTGCCATTTGGGACGGGTCCCAAGTATATTTCCATAATATTCACCAGAACAGGTGCTCTCTAAGGGTATTTTGGTCCCATGTGGCTCAGTTGGTAGAGCATGGTGTTTGCAACGCCAGGGTTGTGGGTTCAAGGAAAAGGAGGGTAAATATGATTAATATGAATGAAATAATGAGTATTCAACAACTAAGTTGACCCATTCTAACCCATTCTGCCACAAGACTGCTTAGAGCAGCAGAGAGCAAGGCAGTGAATGAGTGAGTTTTGTTCATTGCTTTAAGTCTATGAGGCTATACTGGGGGTGCCAATTATTATAATATGTGATGGAAAAGTTATTTACAGCTTTCAGAGTGAGGCACTCTAAATATTTGTATGCCTTGTCCTGAGCAGACATGATCTCTAGCTGATCTCTTTGTTCGTATGTCTTTATGTAATTCAGAAAACGGGATAAACATAGCTCTTTTTAAAGATGACAATATAGAATTAGCTGTAGGCCTCAGTCAAAACACTGACAAAGGTGCATTTGGAATGGCCATTCTTGGTTTACATTTGCTCAAGTTAATATGACAAATCAGATCATATTCTGTGTTGTAAAAATGTTTCTCTCAACAAGCAATTATTGTCTAACTGTTGACAAATAATGAGTGTTTGTAGAATAAGCCTTAATTAACCATGTTTAATATCACCTAAATCAGTCTTATTTTGTGCATATCTTCATTAGGAATATTGCTAATCTAATTGGTTTTGTAATGAAGGTAACAATATCCGGAATTATTAGCAACTTCAGATTCAAAATCAATCTGAATTCTCACATTGATGAATACCTGCCTAGAGAGGCAACCTACGGATGAGTCCAACAATTAGACCTAGTCCTTTCCCTGTCTAATTATAGCCTGGGTTTTACATACATACCCACACAAACAAGGTGCAGTGATGGCAATATGTAATGTCAGTGCTGTGACACAGAGGTGGGAGGTAGATGATATGTAATGTCAGTGCTGTGACACAGAGGTGGGAGGTAGATGATATGTAATGTCAGTGCTGTGACACAGAGGTGGGAGGTAGATGATATGTAATGTCAGTGCTGTGACACAGAGGTGGGAGGTAGATGATATGTAATGTCAGTGCTGTGACACAGAGGTGGGAGGTAGATGATATGTAATGTAAGTGCTGTGGCACAGAGGTGGGAGGTAGATGATATGTAATGTCAGTGCTGTGGCACAGAGGTGGAAGGTAGATGATATGTAATGTCAGTGCTGTGACAGAGGTGGGAGGTAGATGATATGTAATGTCAGTGCTGTGACAGAGGTGGGAGGTAGATGATATGTAATGTCAGTGCTGTGACAGAGGTGGGAGGTAGATGATATGTAATGTAAGTGCTGTGGCACAGAGGTGGGAGGTAGATGATATGTAATGTCAGTGCTGTGGCACAGAGGTGGGAGGTAGATGATATGTAATGTCAGTGCTGTGGCACAGAGGTGGGAGGTAGATGATATGTAATGTAAGTGCTGTGACACAGAGGTGGGAGGTAGATGATATGTAATGTCAGTGCTGTGTCACAGAGGTGGGAGGTAGATGATATGTAATGTCAGTGCTGTGACACAGAGGTTTGGAGGTAGATGATATGTAATGTCAGTGCTGTGACAGAGGTGGGAGGTAGATGATATGTAATGTCAGTGCTGTGACACAGAGGTGGGAGGTAGATGATATGTAATGTCAGTGCTGTGACACAGAGGTGGGAGGTAGATGATATGTAATGTCAGTGCTGTGACACAGAGGTGGAAGGTAGATGATATGTAATGTAAGTGCTGTGACACAGAGGTGGAAGGTAGATGATATGTAATGTAAGTGCTGTGGCACAGAGGTGGGAGGTAGATGATATGTAATGTCAGTGCTGTGGCACAGAGGTGGGAGGTAGATGATATGTAATGTAAGTGCTGTGACACAGAGGTGGGAGGTAGATGATATGTAATGTCAGTGCTGTGACACAGAGGTGGGAGGTAGATGATATGTAATGTCAGTGCTGTGACAGAGGTGGGAGGTAGATGATATGTAATGTCAGTGCTGTGACAGAGGTGGGAGGTAGATGATATGTAATGTCAGTGCTGTGACACAGAGGTGGGAGGTAGATGATATGTAATGTCAGTGCTGTGACACAGAGGTGGGAGGTAGATGATATGTAATGTAAGTGCTGTGACACAGAGGTGGGAGGTAGATGATATGTAATGTCAGTGCTGTGTCACAGAGGTGGGAGGTAGATGATATGTAATGTAAGTGCTGTGACACAGAGGTGGGAGGTAGATGATATGTAATGTCAGTGCTGTGACACAGAGGTGGGAGGTAGATGATATGTAATGTAAGTGCTGTGTCACAGAGGTGGGAGGTAGATGATATATAATGTCAGTGCTGTGACACAGAGGTGGGAGGTAGATGATATGTAATGTCAGGGCTGTGACACAGAGGTGGGAGGTAGATGAAATGTAATGTCAGTGCTGTGGCACAGAGGTGGGAGGTAGATGATATGTAATGTAAGTGCTGTGACACAGAGGTGGGAGGTAGATGATATGTAATGTCAGTGCTGTGACACAGAGGTGGGAGGTAGATGATATGTAATGTCAGTGCTGTGACACAGAGGTGGGAGGTAGATGATATGTAATGTCAGTGCTGTGACACAGAGGTGGGAGGTAGATGATATGTAATGTCAGTGCTATGTCACAGAGGTGGGAGGTAGATGATATGTAATGTCAGTGCTGTGACACAGAGGTGGGAGGTAGATGATATGTAATGTCAGTGCTGTGACACAGAGGTGGGAGGTAGATGATATATAATGTCAGTGCTGTGACACAGAGGTGGGAGGCAGGTGATATGTAATGTCAGTGCTGTGACACAGAGGTGGGAGGTAGATGATATGTAATGTCAGTGCTGTGACACAGAGGTGGGAGGTAGATGATATGTAATGTCAGTGCTGTGACAGAGGTGGGAGGTAGATGATATGTAATGTCAGTGCTGTGACAGAGGTTTGGAGGTAGATGATATGTAATGTCAGTGCTGTGACAGAGGTGGGAGGTAGATGATATGTAATGTCAGTGCTGTGACACAGAGGTGGGAGGCAGGTGATATGTAATGTCAGTGCTGTGACAGAGGTGGGAGGTAGATGATATGTAATGTCAGTGCTGTGACACAGAGGTGGGAGGTAGATGATATGTAATGTCAGTGCTGTGACACAGAGGTGGGAGGTAGATGATATGTAATGTCAGTGCTGTGACACAGAGGTGGGAGGTAGATGATATGTAATGTCAGTGCTGTGACACAGAGGTGGGAGGTAGATGATATGTAATGTCAGTGCTGTGACACAGAGGTGGGAGGTAGATGGTATGTAATGTCAGTGCTGTGACACAGAGGTGGGAGGTAGATGATATGTAATGCCAGTGTTGTGTCACAGAGGCGGGAGGTAAATGATATGTAATGTAAGTGCTGTGACACAGAGGTGGGAGGTAGATGATATGTAATGTAAGTGTTGTGACAGAGGTGGGAGGTAGATGATATGTAATGTCAGTGCTGTGACACAGAGGTGGAAGGTAGATGATATGTAATGTCAGTGTTGTGTCACAGAGGTGGGAGGTAGATGATATGTAATGTCAGTGCTGTGACACAGAGGTGGGAGGTAGATGATATGTAATGTCAGTGCTGTGACACAGAGGTGGGAGGTAGATGATATGTAATGTCAGTGCTGTGACACAGAGGTGGTAGGTAGATAATATGTAATGTCAGTGCTGTGACACAGAGGTGGGAGGTAGATGATATGTAATGTCAGTGCTGTGACACAGAGGTGGGAGGTAGATGATATGTAATGTCAGTGTTGTGTTGGAAGCAAACCACTCGATTTCGTCTTTGCGTTATATTGGCATCGAACATGTCACCCTCCCTAGGAGAGGGGGTGACCTTGATAATTTATTGTTAAAACGAGAGGCTGCCTGGATCTTTAATTTAAAGACCCTTGCACCCTTCGGTCTCAACATAGACTTCTATCTTAAGCCATTCTTGTGATTATTGTGACTTTGCTATTGTAATTGTTTGTAAGCTTGTGTAGTCAAAAATGAATCCATGATCGTATGCTATCCATTTGTTTTTTTGTATGCTGTTCTTTGTATGCCATTTTTATATTTGAGAATTAACCAATGATATTAGGCCACACTTGGCCATGATTACAGACACCTGTGTGTCTTTTGACACCATATAAACGAGTCATCTCACAGTGTTTGTGATCATACCCTGATGAAGACAGCTTGGCTGTTGAAACGTTGGATATTACATTTTTGCATCTGAGCTCCTAGTGTGTGGCTCTCCCTTATTTTCAAATACGCTCTGAGAAACACCAGTTACAGGGAGAGCAGAACAGCTAGTCTCAGGTAAGAAGGAAGGATGCATTACATTATCCTCCTCCAGACATTAACGCTCCTTGTTTTCTCTCCATCTGAGTAGCATTTCATTGTGGGGAAATACTACTGACTTAGGGCTCTATTCAATCCGTGGCGTTGAAGAAACACTTTGTAGTGCAAATCACAATTAAAGGCAATGTTCCCGCAGTCGTGGAGACTACATTCATGGTAACCGCTGTTGGCTCAATCGTAAATGACCTTTACATTTTAATCTTTCAACGATACTTTGGCGATACGGATTGAACACAGTCCTAAATCCTAACCTATCCTGTTCCCTCCTTTTTATAAGGATTGAACCCAGCCCTAACTCCTAACCTATCCTTTTTATAAGGATTGAACCCAGCCCTAACTCCTAACCTATCCTCTTCCCTCCTTTTTCCTCTATTTTTCTCAGTAGCCCTTGATAAAGGGTCACACTACTGTCTAGCCTTTATAAAGGGTCACACTACTGTCTAGCCTTTATAAAGGGTCACACTACTGTCTAGCCTTTATAAAGGGTCACACTACTGTCTACCCTTTATAAAGGGTCACACTACTGTCTAGCCTTTATAAAGGGTCACACTACTGTCTAGCCTTTATAAAGGGTCACACTACTGTCTAGCCTTTATAAAGGGTCACACTACTGTCTACCCTTTATAAAGGGTCACACTACTGTCTAGCCTTTATAAAGGGTCACACTACTGTCTACCCTTTATAAAGGGTCACACTACTGTCTAGCCTTTATAAAGGGTCACACTACTGTCTAGCCTTTATAAAGGGTCACACTACTGTCTAGCCTTTATAAAGGGTCACACTACTGTCTAGCCTTTATAAAGGGTCACACTACTGTCTACCCTTTATAAAGGGTCACACTACTGTTGAGCCTTTATAAAGGATCACACTACTGTCTACCCTTTATAAAGGGTCACACTACTGTCTAGCCTTTATAAAGGGTCACACTACTGTCTAGCCTTTATAAAGGGTCACACTACTGTCTAGCCTTTATAAAGGGTCACACTACTGTCTACCCTTTATAAAGGGTCACACTACTGTCTAGCCTTTATAAAGGGTCACACTACTGTCTACCCTTTATAAAGGGTCACACTACTGTCTAGCCTTTATAAAGGGTCACACTACTGTCTACCCTTTATAAAGGGTCACACTACTGTCTACCCTTTATAAAGGGTCACACTACTGTCTAGCCTTTATAAAGGGTCACACTACTGTCTACCCTTTATAAAGGGTCACACTACTGTCTAGCCTTTATAAAGGGTCACACTACTGTCTAGCCTTTATAAAGGGTCACACTACTGTCTACCCTTTATAAAGGGTCACACTACTGTCTACCCTTTATAAAGGGTCACACTACTGTCTACCCTTTATAAAGGGTCACACTACTGTCTAGCCTTTATAAAGGGTCACACTACTGTCTAGCCTTTATAAAGGGTCACACTACTGTCTAGCCTTTATAAAGGGTCACACTACTGTCTACCCTTTATAAAGGGTCACACTACTGTCTAGCCTTTATAAAGGGTCACACTATTGTCTAGCCTTTATAAAGGGTCACACTACTGTCTAGCCTTTATAAAGGGTCACACTACTGTTGAGCCTTTATAAAGGGTCACACTACTGTCTACCCTTTATAAAGGGTCACACTACTGTCTAGCCTTTATAAAGGGTCACACTACTGTCTAGCCTTTATAAAGGGTCACACTACTGTCTACCCTTTATAAAGGGTCACACTACTGTCTAGCCTTTATAAAGGGTCACACTACTGTCTACCCTTTATAAAGGGTCACACTACTGTCTACCCTTTATAAAGGGTCACACTACTGTCTACCCTTTATAAAGGGTCACACTACTGTCTAGCCTTTATAAAGGGTCACACTACTGTCTAGCCTTTATAAAGGGTCACACTACTGTTGAGCCTTTATAAAGGGTCACACTACTGTCTAGTCTTTATAAAGGGTCACACTACTGTCTACCCTTTATAAAGGGTCACACTACTGTCTAGCCTTTATAAAGGGTCACACTACTGTTGAGCCTTTATAAAGGGTCACACTACTGTCTACCCTTTATAAAGGGTCACACTACTGTCTACCCTTTATAAAGGGTCCTACTAGTGTCTAGCCTTTATAAAGGGTCACACTACTGTCTACCCTTTATAAAGGGTCACACTACTGTCTAGCCTTTATAAAGTGTCACACTACTGTCTAGCCTTTATAAAGGCTCACACCACTGTCTACCCTTTATAAAGGGTCACACTACTGTCTAGCCTTTATAAAGGGTCCTACTACTGTCTACCCTTTATAAAGGGTCACACTACTGTCTCTTATCTTAGTGTCTTCTGGGGTATAAGGAATCATTAGTGAGGAAATGCTCTGGTGTTAATGCTCTGGTTTTATCAAGCTCAGAGACCACAGACTTAGAAACAACAGGAAAGATGCAATCTCCCATTATTAGACAATACTTATAGAATTAACGTTACTGATGCATTCCTCTATGGCTGGTCATTTCCTTGACCGTATGTCATTTCCATGAGTATAATCATTAGTTACATACTTCAAGACAAGCGAGCACACACATTCTCAAGATGCAATTTATTTTTACATAACACACTTTTTACTGTTTGAATATACAGTATGATTCATACGGTATAACATCAAGCAAAGACAGTGTAACACGGCTACAAAGCCACACTGCAACAGCATGAACAACGCTCACCAACGAGCATGTACGTAAAACTAAATGTGTGTGTGTAGTACAGGTAACTGACCAAATAAAGGAAACACTTGATTAAATGAGCGATACAAAGTATATTGAAAGCAGGTACTTCCACACAGGTGTGGTTCCTGAGTTAAGCAATTAACATCCCATCATGCTTAGGGTCATGTATAAAAATGCCCAGTTGCTACCATGGCTAGAAGAAGAGATCTCATTGTGTGTGTGTGTGTGTGTGTGTGTGTGTGTGTGTGTGTGTGTGTGTGTGTGTGTGTGTGTGTGTGTGTGTGTGTGTGTGTGTGTGTGTGTCAGTCACCAGATCTCAACCCAATTGAACACTTATGGGAGATTCTAGAGCGACTCCTGAGACAGCGTTTTCCGCCACCATCAACAAAACGCCAAGTGGTGTTTCTTGTGGAAGAATGGTGTCGTGTCCCTCCAATAGAGTTCCAGACACTTGTAGAATCTATGCCAAGGCGCATTGAAGCTGTTCTGGCGGCTCGTGGTGGCCCAACGCCCTATTAATATCATGACACAAGGCGAGACCCAGATGCAGAAACAGGAGGCAGATGGTTGGAGTCGTACAATGTTTATTAATCCAAAAGGAGTAGGCAAGAGAATGGTGGTGGACAGGCAAAAGGTCAAAACCAGATCAGAGTCCAGGAGGTACAGAGTGGCAGACAGGCTCATGGTCAAGGCAGGCAGAATGGTCAGGCAGGCGGGTACAAAGTTCACAACAGGCAAGGGTCAAAACCAGGAGGACTAGAAAAAGCAGGAGAACGGGAATACCGCTGGTTGACTTGGAAACCTACAGTACGAACTGGCACAGAGAGACAGGAAACACAGGGATAAATACACTGGAGAAATAAGCGACACCTGGAGGGGGTGGAGACAATCACAAGGACAGGTGAAACAGATCAGGGCGTGACAATTAAGACACTTTATGTTGGTGTTTCCTTTATATTTAGCAGTTACCTGTAGTATGTCAACTCATTCACAGTCCCATTTTATAGTCCCTACAATAGACTAGCATCCTGTCCAGGGGGTGTACTACATCAAGCTGTACTCACAGTACAGAAACCAAGATACAGTATTTTTACCTTTATTTAACTAGGCAAGTCAGTTAAGAACAGATTCTTATTTTCAATGACAGCCTAGGAACAGTGGATTAACTGCCTTGTTCTGAGGCAGAATGACAGATTTTTTTACCTTGTCAGCTCGGGGATTGAACCTTGCAACCTTTCGGTTATAAGTCCATCACTCTAACCACTAGGCTACCTGCCGCACCAGAACGCTCTTGCTCCTATGAGCCATTCCAGTTCATGCCAGCCAAGGCTTGTGTAAGGCTACTTACTAAGAATGTGAGTGTGAGCTGTGTGGCATGGCATTCATTCCAACACCTCTGGGTAGGGTAGAGCAGACCAAACTTAAAAGGATTACGCTGGCACAGGCTATAAACAGACTTCCCCCGTTGCGACGTCCCTCTGAGGCCCTTCTGCTAGCTTGCTAGCCCCGGCCCGCTAGCTGTCTGAATCGCCGTGTCTCCAACCAGCCTCACTACTCACTGGACCCTTATGATCACTCGGCTATGCATGCCTCTCCTTAATGTCAGTATGCCTTGTCCATTGCTGTTCTGGTTAGTGATTATTGTCTTATTTCACTGTAGAGCCTCTAGCCCTGCTCAATTTACCTTAGCCAACCCTTTAGTTCCACCTCCCATACATGCGATGACACCACCTGGTTTAAATGATGTTTCTAGAGACAATATCTCTCTCATCATCACTCAATGCCTAGGCCTACCTCCACTGTATTCACATCCTATCATACTTTTTTCTATACATTATGCCTTGAATATATTCTGTCGCGCCCAGAAACCTGCGCCTTTACTCTCTGTTCCGAACGTACTAGACGACCAGTTCTTATAGCCTTTAGCCGTACCCTTATCCTACTCCTCCTCTGTTCCTCTGGTGATGTAGAGGTTAACCAAGGCCCTGCAGTGCCTAGCTCCACTCCTATTCCCCAGGTGCTCTCATTTGTTGACTTCTGTAACCGTAAAAGCCTTGGTTTCATGCATGTTAACATTAGAAGCCTCCTCCCTAAGTTTGTTTTATTCACTGCTTTAGCACATTCTGCCAACCCGGATGTCCTAGCCGTGTCTGAATCCTGGCTTAGGAACACTACCAAAAACCCTGAAATTTCCATCCCTATCTGTAACGTTTTCCGACAAGATAGAACTGCCAAAGGGGGCGGTGTTGCAATCTACTGCAGAGATAGAACTCTGCAGGCTGTCTTACTATCCAGGTCTGTACCCAAACAATTCGAGCTTCTACTTTTAAAAATCCACCTTTCCAGAAACAAGTCTCTCACTGTTGCCGCTTGCTATAGTCCACCCTCTGCCCCAGCTATGCTCTAGACACCATATGTGAACTGATTGCCCCCATCTATCTTCAGAACTCGTGCTGCTAGGTGACCTAAACTGGGACATGGGCACCCTCATAGATATCATCCTAACCAACTTGCCCTCCAAATACACCTCTGCTGTTTTCAACCAGCCTGCATCCGTAATGGGTTTGCGGTCAAACGACCACCCCCATCACTGTCAAACGCTCCCTAAAACACTTCAGTGAGCAGGCCTTTCTAATCGACCTGAACCGGGTATCCTGGAAGGATATTGACCTCATCCAGTCAGTAGAGGATGCCTAGTTATTCTTCAAAAGTGCCTTCCTCACCATCTTAAATAAGCATGACCCATTCAAAAAAAATTGAACTGGGCCTCCTGGGTGGCACAGGTGTCTAAGGCACTGCATTGCAGTGCTAGCTGTGCCACCAGAGATTCTGGGTTCAAGCCCAGGCTCTGTCACAGCTGGCTGCAATTGGAAAGCAGCTGTGGTCATCCCCCTCTTCAAAGGGGGAGACACTCTAGACCCAAACTGCTACAAACTTTATTCTATCCTACCCTGCCTTTCTAAGGTCTTCGAAAGCCAACTTAACAAACAGATTACTGACCCATTCAAATCCCACTGTACCTTCTCTGCTATGCAATCTGGTTTCAGGGCTGGTTATGGGTGCACCTCAGTCACGCTCAAGGTCCTAAATGACATCCTAACCGCCATCGATAAGAGACAATACTGTGCAGCTGTCTTCATCAACCTGGCCAAGGCTTTCGACTCTGTCAATCACCACATTCTTATAGGCAGACTCAAGAGCCTTGGTTTCTTAAATGATTGCCTCGCCTGGTTCACCAACTACTTATCTGATAGAGTTTAATGTGTCAAATCGGAGGACCTGTTGTCCGAACCTCTGGCAGTTTCTATGGGGGTGTCACAGGGTTCAATTCTCTGTATACATCAATGATGTCGCTCTTGCTGCTGGTGATTCTCTGATCCACCTCTATGCAGACGACTCCATTCTGTATACTTCTGGCCCTTCTTTGGACACTGTGTTAACTAACCTCCAGACTAGCTTCAATGCCATACAACTCTCCTTTCGTGGCCTCCAGCTGCTCTTAAATACAAGTAAAACTAAATGCATGCTCTTCAACCCATCGCTGCCAGCACCTGCCCGCCCGTCCAGCATCACTACTCTGGACGGTTCTGACTTAGAATATGTGGACAACTACAAATACCTAGGTATCTATACTACCCACCACTGCGACCTGTACGCTCTCGTTGGCTGGCCCTCGCTTCATACTCGTCGCCAAACCCACTGGCTCCAAGTCATCTACAAGTCTTTGCTAGGTAAAGTCCCACCTTATCTCAGCTCACTGGTCACCATAGCAGCACCCAGCCGTAGCACGCACTCCAGCAGGTATATCTCACTAGTCACACCCAAAGCCAATTCTTCCTTTGGCCGTCTCTCCTTCCAGTTCTCTGCTGCCAATGACTGGAACGAACTACAAAAATCTCTGAAGCTGGAGACTCTTACCTCCCTCACTAGCTTTAAGCACCAGCTGTCAGAGCAGCTCACAGATCACTGCACCTGTACAGGTACATAGCCCATCTGTAAATAGCCCATCCAACTACCTCATCCCCATACTGTATTTATTTATCTTGCTCCTTTGCACCCCAGTATCTCTACTTGCACATTCATCTTCTACACATCTACCATTCCAGTGTTTAATTTCTATATTGTAATTACTTCGCCACCATGGTCTATTTATTGCCTTACCTCCCTTATCTTATCTCATTTGCACACACTGTATATAGACTTTTTCTACTGTATTATTGACTGTATGTTTGTTTATTCCATGTGTAACTCTGTGTTGTTGAATGTGTCGAACTTCTTTGCTTTATCTTGGCCAGGTCGCAGTTGTAAATGAGAACTTGTTCTCAACTAGCCTACCTGGATAAATAAAGGTTAAATAAATAAATAAAACAGAGCTTCACAGAGAATGACAGTGGAAGAAAACTATCTCACCTCCGATTCCTACAATGATGACCATTAATTAAAATGCACATAATAATTCAAATGTCCTGTTACTGCAGGATTGTTTTCCTGCTGTGAGAAGCAGGGTCAAATTAAGATAGTGCATCTGTATAGTGTCTGGAGCAGGCAACATTCCCTTTGGGCACATTGCTCATTGCATGGCACCACTCTGCAATGCAAACAAAAATGGACTCCTCCACTTCTCCCCTTCTGCTGCCTGCTGTGTAGTTCCATCCTCCCTCATACACTCTCAGTCAGAGTAACAGAATGCAGAGCGATGGGGAGGAGGGTATATCAAAGGAACCAGAACATTCAAGGCTCCTCTTTGATGGTTATTCCGAGCGTATACGTCTGTCCACACTCCAGGGGCCACGTGGCACAGGTTGCTTATTAGTGGCTCTGGGCTCCCAAAGTTCAATAAAACATCAGCTGCTAGGGAGGATCCTACAGGCCCCTACAGATGGTCAGTCCCCTGGCACTGCCCCTGGTCAAAACACACTCATCAGGCATTCATCCTCTCCCCTCTCTCTCTCTCTCTCTCTCTCTCTCTTCCTTTTTCATTTTTTCTCTCTTTTTCTCTCTCTCTCTCCCTCCTGCCTCGAGGTACAGTAGGAAGATGTCAGTGAAATGGGGTGACTGTGGAGTTCAAAGCAATTTGAGGCATTTCTATTCAGTCCTCCGAGGATAAACTCAGTCTCTCAGAACAGTGGAGCACCTTCAATGCCTCAAGGGCTTCGCTCCCCTATACAATGGCACCTTCAATTTTCCCTCTCTCTTTACTTGACTAATACAGTTGGAGAAGTGGAGAAACACCTCCAACAGCATCAGGGGCATCGTAAATCTACTTTTTAGTCAACTGCCTTGAGTCTTTTGTTGATGTGTGGGACACTTTCCCCTTCCTGTCTCTTACATGTAAAATGTAGTAGAGCATTGCTTGACTTGGACGGAAATAGGTACTGGTTAAAAAAAAAAAATCTATTTTTTGATTGTTGGAGATAAAAGGCTGTAAAAACACCAGGAAATCAGCTCCAAGCAATTTTCATTTTGAAATCTGTTCCCAAGTATTCCCACACATAATAGAGAGTAGTGATTATATACAAATGTAAACAAGGTTTTAAATTATTATGTTTTAGTCAAATATATCTGTTTGGGCTTCTTGCAGTCTACAAATTATTTGTAATTATGTTCCGGCCCCCTGACCATCCGCTCAAGAAAAAAAACAGCCTGTGGCTGAATCTAGTTGATGATCCCTGCAGTAAAGCAACCTCCCTCAATGTTTTTCCCCATAATGCCTTTTTTCCTTTGCCGTGAGCAAAGGTGAGTGGTGACTTCACTTGATGTATTAGCAGGTTTTTTTTCCAATTTAACCTCAGACTGGTGGTTATTATATTATTACAAAGCCCCAGTGTAGCTCTGCACTCATCTCTACCCCTTGTTGAAGGTGGCAGGGCCCACCTATTGCCGGTAAACAAGCAACTTTATCAAATAATTTACAAAAAACTATATTTTTCACTCAAGGAATTGTATTCCCTTACGACTTTGGCTATGGTGAATACTTACTATGAAGAACTAGGACCATGTGTGTTTGCAACACCTTATCTCTACAGTATGAGCAATGACCTCTCCTCAAATCTTCACAACCTAATTATGCACATGAAGAGCTTGTAAATGAGGAGCCATCCGTGCCTATCGCTCAATGAATCTCTGAGAATATTTGTGCTTCTTTCTCTTATTGTCTCAGCAGGCCACTACAGTGTGTCTTGTTAAAGATGGACAGCCCTGGAAAGTACCATGTGGATGGACACCCTAATGACAATACAGTCAACACGGCTAGAAACAGCCTCTATCAAACAGCAACTGTCTGTGTCTGCACATCTTGCCCTTGGAGAAGCACAGACCGATATGATTGGACAAAGCAGATACATCCCTTTCCCTTGTTTTAATGGAACACTTTATCCTAATGGCCAGAGCTGTGCACAGGTTCTCTCCGGGGTAGGATGTGTGTCTGTGCAGTCCAAAGGCCCTCTGGGCCCAATAAAAGCTTCACCTCCTTTCCGTAATGACTTCCTTGTCTATTGCAAATTACAGTCATTCCATGTAATTGCTTAGATTGTAAATTACAACAAGTAGCTTTCACTTCATGCAGGCCAAGCTTGGCCAGAGTATCTATATTGAAATGTGTCAATGTGTTATTTGCTCTCGTTGATCTAATATCCTATTAGTCATACATTGTTCAAGTCTGAAGCAGGAAGTACCGCGACAAGGGTAGGACAATGTTACCTGGCACAAGTTTGTACAGTACACCTGAGTATCCATGATTGAACCCCCAGAGCTGTCATGGGTCTTTATTTATTCTAACACTGGGGATATCCTGAATTGTATGGGGTATGGGGCGGCAGGTAGCCTAGCGGTTAAGATCGTTGGGCCAGTAACCGAAAGGTCGCTGATTGGTCAAATCCCCGAGCCAACTAGGTGAAAAATCTGCCGATGTGTCCGTGAGCAAGGCACTTAACCCTAATTGCTCCTGTGAGTAACTCTGGATAAGAGTGTCTGCTAAATGAAAAAGTAAGTCACTGTCCTTAGAAGACCACTACCATAGTACAGTTCAACCCTCCATCTTAGCCATAATTAGAGGGGGCTTCCCTTAGCTCGGCATCCAAGCTGATTTCACTATATTTTAGTGTTGTTTCAAGTGAAATAATGTTGAGGACAGTGTTCAGTCTGGTTTAACCAGGCTAGTTGTCACTAACTTGTCACATCTCAATGGTGCTGTAGCGTCCACAATGACTTGTCTCAGAGTTGTGATGATAATCTCTGGGGAGCTATCATTAAGGCACTGTCTGATTGCCATCACTAACACAGAGAGGATGCTGCCTACAGCACATACAGACTTTAAATAATTGCCCACTTTAATAAATGGATCAGTTTAATAATGCCACTTTTATAATGTTTACATATCTGGCATTACTCATCTCATATGTATATACCGTATTTTATACCATCTATTGCATCTTGCCTATGCTGCTCTGTCATTGCTCATCCATATATTTATATGTATATATTCTTATTCCATCCCTTTACTTAGATGTGTGTGTATTAGGTAGTTGTTGTGGAATTGTTAGATATGTTAGATATTGCTGTACTTTCGGAACTAGAAGCACAAGCATTTTGCTACACTTGCAATAATATTTGCAAACCATGTGTATGTGACCAATAAAATTGGATTTGATTTTGATTTGATTTTGATTGTGCACCCCAAGCAGTTACCTAGGATCCTCTGCTCCAAATCACAGTGGAATCAATTACCAGTGTCACGTCCTGACCATAGTAAGATGTTATTTTCTATGGTAGAGTAGATCAGGGCATGACAGGGGGTGTTTTGTGTTTTTCTATGTTTTTTATTTCTATGTTCTTAGGTATTAGTTTTTGTATTTCTATGTTGGTTTGTTTGGGATGATCTCCAATTAGAGGCAGCTGGTCCTCGTTGTCTCTAATTGGAGATCATGCTTAAGTAGGGATTTTTCTTCCTGGGTTTTGTGGGTGATTATTTTTGAGTAGTGTTTGTTTCTCCTCTGTGTCACGGTTTGTTGTTTTGTAATTTCAGTTTATTTGATGTATTGCATAGTTTCACAGAGTAAATAAAATGTGGAACTACACACACGCTGCACCTTGGTCCTCTCCGTTTGACAGCCGTGACAACCAGACCAACAGAGCCACTTTATCTCAAGAACTGACGTAACCACATTAAATAATAATTTCTTACGTTTTGAGCTCTTCATTTCAATGTCCTCGTTTTCTTGTGAAAAATGGTATTGGTGTAATGATGACTCACTTAGCCAGAATGCCTAATTTCCCCTGTGCCCAAATACATAAAATAGTCATCCTTTCCCATTCTCCACAGTCAATCGAGCTATCCATCACAATTCCACCTGAACCCGAGTAGTATATCTCTCTGTCTCAGCGTCATCATTTCCTTCAAGTCAGAAGTTCAGGAGAAGTGCAGCGGTTTTAGGAGATACTGCCCTGTTATATTCGCCATTGACTATCCTCATTCCTTTCTTTACTATCCTTTTTAAGAATTTATACAATATTGTCTGACATTTTAATGAAAATTGCTTTGTGAGGGATTGTGAATGAAAACATATAGCCACCACCTTTGAGAAAGTGGACAGTATATGTCAAATATGTGTCAGATATTAGTAAAAAATGGCCCCAGTCCGTAGCATAGCTTGATCATGTTATGTTTCATCTTCCATTGACCTTTTCACAATTATATCTAATACTGTGTGACATCTATACCTGACAGAGAGTCTGAGTTAACTTTGACATTTCATTGAAAAGTATTCTTTTTGAGAGGGAAAGCATATTGTGTATTAGAACCTTTACCCTTTTGCCTTCCCCAGTCAAACCAGCCTAGCGGTTAGAGCACTGGGCCAGCAACCAAAAGGTTGCTAGATCAAATCCCTGAGCTGACAAGGTAAAAATCTGTCGTTCTGAACAAGGCAGTTAGCCCTCTGTTCCTAGGCTGTCATTGTAAATAAGAATATGTTCTTCACAAACTTGCCTAGTTAAATAAAGGTTAAAAAAATGTTTTATCAAAAATAAATAACAACTCAAAAAGCTATGGGTATCTGTGGGCTTAACCATATACTACATTGCAGAGCTGAGCTGCATATGAATCTAACCAATCCCCATACACAGTCTGCTGGCCCTCTCTCATGGGTAGCTATTGTGTTGCTTAGTGAGAACAGGATGAGACCCTCATGGGTTAGAATACTCCAGGAACAAGTAATACAGGAATTTCCTACTGGTAATACATACAAACATAGCCATTAGTGTGGTGCGACTGTATAATTAGGATCTCAATGATTCTAAACAGTGGTTCTAGAGAGTAATATTACAAATGTTCCATATTGTTATCACTCACTTTCAAACTATTTTATTGATGGAGAAAAAAATCCTAAAATGTTTATGCTTGAATTAAGATAGTTATTTGGTTCACATCTTAAACTTAAATACAGTACCAGTCAAAAGTTTGGACACACTCATTCAAGGGTTTTTCTTTATTTTTAATATTTTCTACATTGTAGAATAATAGTGAAGACATCAAAACTATGACATAACACACATGGAATCATGTAGTAACCAAAAAACAAAGAAAAAAATGTTTTAGATTTTAGATTCTTCAAAGTAGCCACCCTTTGCCCTGATGACAGGTTTGCACACTCTCGGCATTCTATCAACCAGCTTACATTTACATTTACGTCATTTAGCAGACGCTCTTATCCAGAGCGACTTACAAATTGGTGCATTCACCTTATGAGGGGGGGGGTTAGAAGGATTACTTTATCCTATATCCCAGGTATTCCTTAAAGAGGTGGGGTTTCAGGTGTCTACGGAAGGTGGTGATTGACTCCGCTGTCCTGGCGTCGTGAGGGAGCTTGTTCCACCATTGGGGTGCCAGAGCAGCGAACAGTTTTGACTGGGCTGAGCGGGAACTGTGCTTCCGCAGAGGTAGGGGGGCCAGCAGGCCAGAGGTGGATGAACGCAGTGCCCTTGTTTGGGTGTAGGGCCTGATTAGAGCCTGAAGGTACGGAGGTGCCGTTCCCCTCACAGCTCCGTAGGCAAGCACCATGGTCTTGTAGCAGATGTGAGCTTCAACTGGAAGCCAGTGGAGTGTGCGGAGGAGCGGGGTGACGTGAGAGAACTTGGGAAGGTTGAACACCAGACGGGCTGCGGCGTTCTGGATGAGTTGTAGGGGTTTAATGGCACAGGCAGGAAACCCTGCCAACAGGGAGTTGCAGTAATCCAGACGGGAGATTACAAGTGCCTGGATTAGGACCTGCGCCGCTTCCTGTGTAAGGCAGGGTCGTACTCTGCGAATGTTGTATAGCATGAACCTACAGGATCGGGTCACCGCCTTGATGTTAGCGGAGAACGACAGGGTGTTGTCCAGGGTCACGCCGAGGCTCTTAGCACTCTGGGAGGAGGACACAATGGAGTTGTCCACCGTGATGGCGAGATCATGGAAAGGGCAGTCCTTCCCCGGCAGGAAGAGCAGCTCCGTCTGGCCGAGGTTCAGCTTGAGGTGGTGATCAGTCATCCACACTGATATGTCTGCCAGACATGCAGAGATGCGATTCGCCACCTGGTTATCAGAAGGGGGAAAGGAGAAGATGAATTGTGTGTCGTCTGCGTAGCAATGACAGGAGAGACCATGTGAGGATATGACAGAGCCAAGTGACTTGGTGTATAGCGAGAATAGGAGAGGGCCTAGAACTGAGCCCTGGGGGACACCAGTGGTGAGAGCATGTGGTGCGGAGACGGATTCTCGCCACGCCACCTGGTAGGAGCGACCTGTCAGGTAGGATGCAATCCAAGAGTGAGCCGCGCTGGAGATACCCAACTCGGAGAGGGTGGAGAGGAGGATCTGATGGTTCACAGTATCAAAGGCAGCAGATAGGTCTAGAAGGATGAGAGCAGAAGAGAGAGAGTTAGCTTTAGCAATGCGGAGAGCCTCCGTGACACAGCGAAGAGCAGTCTCAGTTGAATGACCAACCTTGAAACCTGACTGATTTGGATCAAGAAGGTCATTCTGAGAGAGATAGCAGGAGAGCTGGCCAAGGACGGCACGTTCAAGAGTTTGGGAGTTTGGGAGACCCTGATGTAATGGTCCCGTGTGGCTCAGTTGGTAGAGCATGGTGTTTGCAATGTCAGGGTTGTGGGTTCGATTCCCACGGGGGACCAGTACTGGGGGAAAAAAGTTTTAAAAAATCTATGAAATGTATGCATTAACTACTGTAAGTCACTCTGGATAAGAGCATCTGCTAAATGACTAAAAATGTAAGAAAAGAAAGAAGGGATACTGGTCTGTAGTTGTTGACATCGGAGGGATCGAGTGTAGGTTTTTTGAGAAGGGGTGCAACTCTCGCTCTCTTGAAGACGGAAGGGACGTAGCCAGCGGTCAAGGATGAGTTGATGAGCGAGGTGAGGTAAGGGAGAAGGTCTCCGGAAATGGTCTGGAGAAGAGAGGAGGGAATAGGGTCAAACGGGAAGGTTGTTGGGTGGCCGGCCGTCACAAGACGCAAGATTTCATCTGGAGAGAGAGGGGAGAAAGAGGTCAAAGCATAGGGTAGGGCAATGTGAGCAGGACCAGCGATGTCGTTTGACTTAACAAACGAGGATCGGGTGTCGGATGTTCTTTTCAAAATGGTTGACGAAGTCATCCGCAGAGAGGGAGGAGGGGGGGAGAGGGAGGAGGATTCAGGAGGGAGGAGAAGGTGGCAAAGAGCTTCCTAGGGTTAGAGGCAGATGCTTGGAAGTTAGAGTGGTAAAAAGTGTCTTTAGCAGCAGAAACAGAGGAGGAAAATTTAGAGAGGAGGGAGTGAAAAGATGCCAGGTCCGCAGGGAGGCTAGTTTTCCTCCATTTCCGCTCGGCTGCCCGGAGCCCTGTTCTATGAGCTCGCAATGAGTCGTCAAGCCACGGAGCAGGAGGGGAGGACCGAGCCGGTCGGGAGGATAGGGGACATAGAGAGTCAAAGGATGCAGAAAGGGAGGAGAGGAGGGTTGAGGAGGCAGAATCAGGAGATTGGTTGGAGAAGAATTGAGCACAGGGAAGAGATGATAGGATGGAAGAGGAGAGAGTAGCAGGAGAGAGAGAGCGAAGGTTGCGACGGCGCAATACCATCTGAGTAGGGGCAGAGTGAGTAGTGTTGGAGGAGAGCAAGAGGGAAAAGGATACAAGGTAGTGATCGGAGACTTGGAGGGGAGTCGCAGTGAGATTAGTAGAAGAACAGCATCTAGTGAAGATGAGGTCAAGCGTATTGCCTGCCTTGTGAGTAGGGGGGGACGGTGAGAGGGTGAGGTCAAAAGAGGAGAGGAGTGGAAAGAAGGAGGCAGAGTGAAATGAGTCAAAGGTAGACGTAGGGAGGTTAAAGTCACCCAGAACTGTGAGGGGTGAGCCATCCTCAGGAAAGGAACTTATCAAGGCGTCAAGATCATTGATGAACTCTCCAAGGGAACCTGGAGGGCGATAATGCTTTTCCAACAGTCTTGAAGGAGTTCCCACATATGCTGAGCACTTGTTGGCTGCTTTCCTTCACTCTGCGATCCAACTCATCCCAAACCATCTCAATTTGGTTGAGGTCGGGTGATTGTGGAGGACAGGTCATCTGATGCAGCACTCCATCACTCTCCTTCTTGTTTAAATAGCCCTTACACAGCCTGGAGGAGAGGACCGAGCATGCCCCCATTCTCATCGACGGGGCTGCAGTGGAGCAGGTTGAGAGCTTCAAGTTCCTTGGTGTCTACATCACCAACAAACTAACATGGTCCAAGCACACCAAGACAGTCGTGAAGAGTGAAGCGACAAAACCTATTCCCCCTCAGGAGACTGAAAAGATTTGGCATTGTCACGCCCTGACCTTAGAGCCTTTTTATTTCTCTATTTGGTTAGGTCAGGGTGTGATTTGGGTGGGCAACCTAGTTTTTCTATTTCTTTGTTGGCCGGGTTTGGTTCCCAATCAGCTGTCTATCGTTGTCTCTGATTGGGGATCATACTTAGGCAGCCTTTTTTCCATCTTTAGTTTGTGGGATCTTGTTTTTGGTACTGTGCTGTATGCCCTACTGAACGTTACATATTTGTTTGTATTTCTTTTGTTTCGGTGTTCATTTAATAAATGTAAAATGTATGCCTACCACGCTGCACCTTGGTCCAATTCCATCGATGAGCGTAACAGGCATGGGTCCTCAGATCCTCGGAAGGTTCTACAGCTGCACCATAGAGAGCATCCTGACTGGTTGCATCACTGCCTGGTATGGTAACTGCTCAGCCTCCCACCGCAAGGCACTACAGAGGGTAGTGTGAATGAGGCCAAACTTCCTGCCATCCAGGACCTCTATACCAGGCGGTGTCAGAGGAAGGCCCTAAAAATTGTCAAAGACTCCAGCCACCCTAGTCATAGACTGTTCTCTCTGCTATCGCACAGCAAGCGGTACCAGAGCACTAAGTTTAGGTCCAAGAGGTTTCTAAACAGCTTCTACCCCCAAGCCATAAGACTCCTGAACATCTAATCAAATGGTTGCCCAGACTATTTGCATTGCCCCCCCCTCCCCCTCTTTCACACCGCTGCTACTCTCTGTTGTTATCTATGCATAGTCACTTTAATAACTCTACCTACATGTACATATTACCTCAACTAACCGGTGCCCCCGCACATTGACTCTGTACCGGTACCCCCCCCCCCCCCCCCCCCCCCCCGTATATATTCTCGCTATTGTTATTTTACTGCTGCTTTTTAATTACTTGTTACTTTTCCTTATTCTTATATGTATTTTTTTAAACTGCATTGTTGGTTAGGGGCTCGTAAGTAAGCATTTCGCTGTTGTATTCGGCGCATGAGACTAATAACATTTGATGTGTGTTGGGTCATTATATTGTTGAAAAACAAATGATAGTCCCACTAAGCGGAAATCATATGGGATGGCGTATCGCTGCAGAATGCTGTGGTAGCCATGCTGGTTAAGTGTGCCTTGAATTCTAAATAAATCACTGCCAGTGTCACCAGCAAAGTACCCCCACACCATCACACCTCTTCCTCCATGCTTCACAGTGGGAATCACACATACAGAGATCATCCGTTCACCTACTCTGCGTCTCACAAAATTTGGACTCATCAGACCAAAGGACAGATTTCCACTGGTCTAATGTCCATTGCTCATGTTTCTTGGTCCAAGCAAGTCTCTTCTTATTATTGGTATCCTTTAGTAGTGGTTTCTTTGCAGCAATTCGACCATGAAGGCCTGATTCATGCAGTCTCCTCTGAACAGTTGATGTTGAGATGTGTCTGTTACTTGAACTCTGAAGCATTTATTTGGGCTGCAATTTCTGAGACTGGTAACTCTAATTAACTTATCCTCTGCAGCAGAGGTAACTCTGGGTCTTCATTTCCTGTGGCGGTCCTCATGAGAGCCAGTTTCATCATAGCGCTTGATGGTTTTTGCGACTGCACTTGAAGAAACTTTCTACGTTCTTGACATTTTCTGGATTGACTGACCTTCATGTCTTAAAGTAATGATGGACTGTCGTAACCCTTTGCATATTTGAGCTGTTCTTGCCAAGTCTCTCCTTCAAGTCTTCACTATTGAGAGCAGGAACTGCCACTGGGTTTCAAACATCTTTCAGCATCTTCTATTTCTTTTTGACTTTGTCAAATAACCGATCTTACTCTGGTTCCTTTATTCAAAGAACCACAGACTGTGTGGAATTGCCTGAGTGAAATACAATTAAAAAGCCATTACTGTTTTTTTATTAACTTCCTTTTTGATGAGACAGAGAGAGATGGAGAGAGAGAGATTCTGTAACGATGCTTAATTGATTTTCATTATTAGCCTGCAGTACACAATTGGTTTACTTTGTTATTTTGTCCTCCCTGGAGCTTCACGACAGTATAGTGCAGCCCTTTTATAGTGAGAAAACAATTTTGTAAATAACATTTTACATCATATTTGAAATGGTGTCAAATATGCATGATTGTGAAGTGAAGCAATGCAACGATCAGGCCTATTTTATATTTAATTTTTGTTAATCTGACTTTCTTACTTACCAGTCTGCAGGGCATCGTCATGTATCAATAATGATAATTTACTGCCACCATGTGGAGATAAGTTAGGGGTACGAGTTATTGAAAACTGATGCATAATACTTGATTAGCTTTGTTTTTTTTAGTAAGTTGAGCAGATCATGTATGTCTTCTGATAACCCGTTAATGCAAATTAATACGCAGGATTATTTTATTTGACAGTGAGAGGGACCACATTATTTGATGTATGGGTTGGGGACCAGGATTGGGGTGGATGCACTTTTCTTGCATCCCTCCATACCGGTAGATGGTACTATTCATCTGTGTTGACAGGCATCTGCGTCACGAACTGCCCTTTCAGATTTGTTTACTTCAGCGTCATTTCAATGGCGGAACACTGAAAAAAAGCATTTGAGAGCGGTCAGATTTCGGATATCTTGTTCTAGTTACGAACGAGCGGAGTACTTACATTTATCATCTTGGCTAGCTAACGTAGTAAACGAATCGTTTTGTCCCAATATTTCTCTTAGTAAACCTTCTGGCTGGGGCATTTCCAACAATTAAAGCACGAGATCCCCGAAATGGCAGATAACAACACAGGTGGGAGAGTGACTAGCTTGCTAATATGTGTTAACTAAAGTGGTATGCTAACTAGGTTATTTCTGTCTTGCTAACTATATACGGATAGCTAGCTAGTACAAACACTAGTTTTAATCCACTAGTATTTACATGGGCTTTACATTTAACCAACCATCGGTTGTTTGCTAGCTAATATTAGCAAACGCCAGTGTTGCTAGCTAGCTATCCTTCCAGTGTCCTTGCTCTAGCTGCGTTGGTAGCTAACTAGCTATGAATTGATATTCACTAACTAAACATGCCAGTAAACAACTATTTAGTTGTCTAGCTAGTTAGTTGTTAATTGTGTCACGTGTGACCAACATTGGCACACTCGACTAACTATGCACTAGCTAGCAAGTTCCCAAACTTGTCATGTCAACAATCTTAACTAGCGTGTCATGAATGCTAACTGTCAACACACGCCCACCAGAATTTGGACCTAGCTAGCTTACGTTAACTAACTTGTTTTAACATTGTTATGGCTTGGCAGCAAACAGTTGGCATTATTAGCTAGCTAAATGGGCTGTATATTGTTTAGTTTTTTTATTCAACCAGAATTAAACGAAGTCAAGCATGATAACACTTCTTCCCTTGGGATTTCAGACCAAGAAAAAGCAATAGCTGCAAATGCGTTGGAGGCGTTTACGGTAACGTCGCATTTATTTACCATCAACTGTTTGCTGCAAATTGTGCAATCCTAGGGAGTTGGCCAACTTGGCTACAACTCCATCTGTCAAACCTATCTGATTTACAATGTTTGTTTACATTTGTTGATGCAACTATTCACAAGTTTTTTTGTTACATTTGTTGATTTTAATTTGTTTACTCACAGGCCGGAAACTATGAGGAATCTTTGAAACACCTTGGGAAGCTGCAAGAGTTGAACAAGGAGGACTACAAGATTGCTTTGAATAAAGCAATAGCTGAATTCTACAAGAGCGGCCAAACCACCACATGCACCCTGAAGCAGACTCTTATTGCAATGAAAAACCAGGTGACTATCGTTGAAACCTTTTATCCAGTTCTCTCAATGACACGCCAAATAAATGTTAAACATATTCTAGTGTCGTTGATTCCTGTTTTAAATGTCTTGATTCTTCATCAATATATTCACACATGCACACAATAGTTCAGTCATTAAGTTGGCTAATCCTTAACATTCATGCATTTTTTTGGTCTATCGAGGTTCACACTTCAATGGAGGATATTGATGGTTTGGATGATGTAGAAAACAGTCTGCTCTACTACAATCAAGCTATCATTCACTACCACATGAGACAGTACTCCGAAGCTATTGCTATTGGAGAGAGGCTGTACCAGTTTCTGGAGCCGTTTGGTAGGTTTTGGTATTTTATATGGACATTCGTATTTGTCAGAGAACACAAACATTGAAATGTATTGCATGACTACACAGTACACACACACACACACACACACAGTCACGTGCACACACTTAGTCACAGCAACTGGCAATGTTCCTGATGAATTGGCCTTTGCAGCCCAACAGTTTAGCATGGCTTGATGGTGTTATTTGTCCTAGAAGAGAAGTTTGCTCTGGCGGTCTGCTTCTTGCTGGTGGATCTGTACCTGCTAACGTACCAGCCAGAGAAGGCCCTCCATCTCCTTGCTGTGCTGGAGAAACTGTCTGTACAGGGAAACAACAAGAACGGCAAAGGGGAGGTACGTGTCCCTCTAAAGAGGGGTGTGCTAGCATGCACCATTCTCGGGTGTCATGTTTCTGACTTTGACCAATGATGTTCGGATGTTTTTTACTGTGCTCATGTATGTTGAATGTTATTTTCCACCTCTTAGAGAAATGACTGTTCTTCCTAAGCAGATATGTTATTGTTATTATTGCTGGCAACTGTAAAGTTGTGAGATATTAACCTCTCTGGGGTATGTGGGACGTGACCGTCCCACCTGCAGGACACACTATTCAACAGCCAGTGAAATAGCAGGGCACCAAATTCAAAACAACAAAAATCTCATAATTCAAATTTCTCAAACATACAACTATTATATCCCATTTTAAAGATACACTTCTTGTTAATCCAACAACATTGTCCGATTTCAAAAAGGCTTTACGGCGAAAGCATAACATTAGATTATGTTAGGACATCACCTTGACAAGAAAAACCACACAGCCATTTTCCAAGCAAGGAGAGGCGTCACAAAAAAACAGAAATACAGCTCAAATTAATCACTAACCTTTGATCTTCATCAGACGGCACTCATATGACTTCATGTTACACAATACATGTATGTTTTGCTCGATAAAGTTCATATTTATATCCAAAAACCCCATTTTACATTGGCGTGTAATGTTCAGAAATGTTTTGTCTCCCAAAACTTCCGGTGAATGAGCACATCAATTTACAGAAATACTCATCATAAACGTTGATAAAATATTAAACTGTAATTCAAAGAATTATAGATACACTTCTCCTTAATGCAACCGCTGTGTCAGATTTCAAAAAAACTTTACAGCGAAAGCACACTTTGCAATAATCTGAGTGCAGCGTTCAGACACGAAACCAAACCCGCCATTTTGTGGAGTCAATAAAACTCAGAAGTAATATTATAAATATTCACTTACCTTTGTTGATCTTCAACAGAATGCACTCCCAGGAATCCAGGTCCACAATAAATGTTTGTTTTGTTCGATAAAGTCAATTTATGTCCAAAAACCTCCTTTTTGTTCACGCGTTCAGTCACCTACTCCAAATGCAGGAAGCGCGTGATAATGTCACGACGAAAAGTCAAAAGAAGTTCTATTTTCGTTCGTAGAAATATGTCAAACGATGTATAGCATCAATCTTCAGGATGTTTTTAACATAAATCTTCAGTAATATTCCAACCGGACAATTCCAATGTCTTCAGAAAAGAAAAGGAACACAGCTCACACTCATGTGAGCGTGCACCTCTGAGCTCATGTCATTCTCACTCATCTGACTCCAGGCCCTCTTGTTTGCTCCATATTCACAGTAGAAGCATGAAACAACGTTCTAAAGACTGTTGACATCTAATGGAAGCCTTAGGAAGTGCAAAATGAACCCTAAGTCACTGTATAGGCAACCACTTGAAAAAACTACAAACCTCAGATTTCCACACTTCCTGGTAGGATTTTTCTCAGGTTTTTGCCTGCCATATGAGTTCTAGAAACTTCAGTGTTTTCTATCCAAATCTACTAATAATATGCATATCCTACCTTCTGAGCCTGAGTAGCAGGCAATTTAATTTGGGCACGCCTTTCATCCGGACGTCAAAATACTGCCCCCTACCCTAGAGAAGTTAAGGTTCTTGTGTTGAGAGCAAAGATGTGCTGCTGTGTGTGTACTTACATTGAGGTTGTCTGTCATGTCCAGGTAATATTTCAGGCACAGTGCAAGTTCTACATTCACAGGGACCCGGTAGTGGAGGCAGCAGACCTCATTCAGGATAATCTCAGGGAGCTTACTGGAGGACAGGTTACTAAAATATACTTCAGGCGCTTACACACTGACACAACATTGACCAACAAACACAGAATTGGATAGATGTGATTTGGTGGTTGTTGGCAAATGTTGGAGCGTTGGTCAATGTTGGGTCAGTGTAAAGGTGCCTTTAGAACCAAACACAACACACTCCTACTTTGGATGTCCACGTCATTTTTGCCTGCCCCCAAAAAATATCTTACTGAGGTTATGCAGTTACGCTAGTTACATCTGAGTGCAGGCTATTTTACTAATGGTTTTAAACTTCACTTACTATAAGATAAGAAGACATTTGAAGACTATAGTTTCTTAATGGAATTTGGTTATTTTCAAACGTTGGTGTCTATCTTGATATTGCAGAGTGTCAACAGCGCCAACAAAGATGGTCGGAACCAGAAGGCAGAGTTCATTGGCATGATCGAAGCGGCAAAATCCAAAATGCACCAGGTACGTGTAACACCAATCCTTTTCCTGAGGTGGCGGAAATGAAGACGGGAAAGCAGCTTTTGTATTGCTGCTTTTGTTTCACACTTCTTGTTCTTCTCGTTCACAGTACAAAGTGCGAGCGTACATTCAGATGAAGTCATCAAAGGCATGCAAAAGGGAGATCAAGTCTGTGATGAACACAGCAGGGAATGTGAGTCATGATGTTTGCGTTGCTAAACCCATTACTAAACCCATGACTAAACTAGCCTGGTTCCAGGTCTGTTTGTGCTGTCTTACCAACTCCTATGGTCAACGGCGTGACAATGACCATAGGAGTTGGCAAGACGGCACGAAACGATCTGGAACCAGGTTATTAAACTGCCTTACTAAACCTGCTCTCTCCCAAACATCCCCTTCCTACCTTTCCCTGCTTCAGTCGAATGCACTGATTGTAAGTCATTTTGGATGAGAGCATCTGCTAAATGACTAGAATGTCAATGTTTCCATGCCAACCTGTTTTTTCCTTCATCTCCCACTAGTCTGCTTCCTCACTCTTCCTCAAGAGTAACTTTGAGTACCTGAGAGGAAACTACCGCAAAGCAGTGAAGCTCTTAAACAGCTCCAACATCGCAGAGCACCCTGGGGCCATCAAAACAGGTACGTTTAGACCCCTGCTTACCTGGTTATACATCCAACATAGTTGTTGGACCGTGCTGGAAAATACAATGTAAAAGTATATATCCGATTCAGGACTATGGATCAGGTTGGCTAGATGGTGTGAAAAGGGTTTCAGACTGTCCTGTCAGCGACAGAGCACAATTGAGTATTACCTATATCAAGTATTCCCAAACTGGGGTACACGCAATGCCATCGGGGGTACGCCAAATAAAAAACGTAAACAGTACTTTTATTTTTTCCAATGGGTCTATACATTTGGGTGAGGGTCTTTTTCTCGTCTGAGTAGCATCATTTCAATAACAGAAATAAAATGAAACCATCTAGTGTTCAGTGAAATAACAACACAATGTCAAATACAGGTAGCCTAGTCAAATAATTAACATCCAATCACATTAACCGTTACTCTCTCGCGGGAAACCTTCACTCTTGTGCAGACATTTAGAAACGAAACATGACAATTTCAAAAATAAGCCACAGGAGTTTTTTGAGCGAGAATAAAGACTACTTTTGAGTAGTAAGACATGTATAAAAACAACAGATACCATTAATAAGAAGGGGCTAGAAGCTTCTTATATGGTGAGCTACCGAGTGGCTAGGACAGGCAAACCCCATACTATTGTGGATGACTTAATTCTTCCTACTCCCACGGATATATCTGGGACAATGCTGGGGGAAAAGGCCCCCAAAACTATACAGACATTATCTTCATCAAACAACACTGTTTCACAGCACATCAGTGACATGGCAGGAGATGTTTTGAAACAATTACTACTGCTTATACAAGCTAGTGAATTATATGTGTTACAGCTGCATGAGTCAACAGACGTGGCGGGCCTGGCACAGCTCCTAGTATATGTCCGTTACGTTTATGGGGGGTCAATTAAGGAAGACATCTTCTTCTGGAAACCAGGACAACATGAGAGGATATTTTTAAAGTACTGGACAGCTTTGTGACATCAAATGGACTTTGGTGGTCAAGATGTGTTGGTATCTGTACTGATGGCGCAAAAGCCATGACAGGGAGACATAGTGGAGTGATAACATGTGTGCAAGCAGTTGCTCCCGACGCCACTTGGTTACACTGCAGCATCCACCGAGAGGCTCTTGCTGCCAAAGGAATGCCTGACAGCTTGAAAGACGTTTTTGACACTACAGTGAAAATGGTTAACTTTGTTAAATCAAGGTCCCTGAACTCTCGTGTATTTTCTGCATTATGCAATGATATGGGCAGCGACCATGTAATGCTTTTACAACATTTTGCATTTTAGTCATTTAGCAGACGCTCTTATCCAGAGCGACTTACAGTAGTGAATGCACACATTTCATCCTTTTATTTTTTTTTATATATTTTTTTTGTACTGGCCCACCATGGGAATCGAACCCACAACCCTGGCGTTGCACACACCATGCTGGCGTTGCAAACACCATGCTCTACCAACTGAGCCACAGGGAAGACTACAACATACAGAAGTGCGCTGGTTATTAAGGGGCAAAGTATTGACACGTTTTTTTTTTTTAGTTGAGAGACAAGCTTAAAGTTTTCATTACTGACCATCATTTTCACTTGTGTGACCACTTGCATGATGACGAGTTTCTCACACGACTGGCCAGTCTGGGTGATGTTTTTTCTCGCCTGAATGATCTCAATCTAGGATTACAGGGACTCTCCACAACTATAGTCAATGTGTGGGACAAAATTGAGGCTGATTAATTAAGAAGTGTGAGTTCTTCTCTGTCTGCTTTAACAAGGACAACACACAGGTCTTTCCATCATTGTATGATTTTTTTTGTGCGAATGAACTCAAGCTTACGGACAATTTCGAATGTGATATAGCGAAGCACCTGAGTGAGTTGGGTGCGCAATTACACAGGTACTTTCCCGAGGTGGATGACACAAACAACTGGATTCGTTATCCCTTTCATGCCCTGCCTCCAGTTTACTTACTGATATCTGAACAAGAGAGCTTCATCAAAATTGCAACAAGCGTTTCTGTGAAAATTTAATCAGAAGCCACTGCCAGATTTCTGGATCGGGCTGCACTCAGTTTCTTACCTTGAAAAATCATGCTGTTAAGACACTGATGCCCTTTGCAACCACGCACCTATGTGAGAGTGGATTCTCGGCCCTCACTAGCATGAAAACTAAATACAGGCACAGACCTTGTGTGGAAAATGATTTAAGACAGACTCTCCAATACAACCCAACATTGCAGAGTTATGTGCATCCTTTCAAGCACACCCTTCTCATTAACCTGTGGTGAGTTATTCACCATTTTCGATTAACAAATGAAGTTTATATGTAAGAAAGCTAAATAAAGAGCTAAATTATTGATTTATTATGTTATTTGTGCCCTGGTCCTATAAGAGCTCTTTGTCACTTCCCACGAGCTGCGCTGTGATGACAACTCACACTCATTCTTATGTTTAATAAATGTATCATATAGCGTATGTGTGTGTGTGGCAGGCTTACAATGATGGCAAAAAACAACATTTGAAAGTGCACTGACCCTGGTGCTAGAGGGGGTACGCAGCTGGAGGTTGAATGTTTGAAGGGGTACGGGGGACCTATATGAAAGTTTCACTAAATGTTCTGTCTTGTTTGTTTCTACCATCAGGTGAATGTGTGCGCTGTATGTTCTGGAACAATCTGGGTTGTATACACTTTGCCATGGGGAAACACAACCTAGGCATATTCTACTTCAAAAAGGCCCTGCAGGAGAACGACCACACGTGTGCACAGCTGGGGGACGGCGGGGCGACGGGTAACGGGCAATGTGAGTCAACATAAACTGGGTTTAACACTTTTTTTCAAAGCCGCAGGACAGTTTCTCGGACACAGATTAAGCCTAGTCTTGGACTTAAAAGTATGTTAAATGCAGATTCTCCATCAAAAGTGTGTATTAGTGCAGGACTAGTTTAATCTGTGTCCGGGAAACTGATCCTACATGTTTCTCCCATCATTGTACGCCGACTAGCTCTGTTGTACGCCGACTAGCTCTGTTGTACGCCGACGAGCTCTGTTGTACGCCGACGAGCTCTGTTGTACGCCGACTAGCTCTGTTGTACGCCGACTAGCTCTGTTGTCTCTCTGTCCTTCCAGCTAAGCAGTTCTCGGGCATCCCCATGTGTGCGCTGCTAGCCAACAAGCGTTATGAGCTGCTGTATAACTGTGGGATCCAGCTGCTGCACATCGGCCGGCCCCTGGCAGCCTTCGACTGTCTGATGGATGCTGTGCAGGTGTACCACTCTAACCCTGGCCTCTGGTTACGGTTGGCTGAGTGCTGCATCGCTGCCAACAAGGGTGTGAGTTGTGATAAAAACACACACACTCACAAACACACGCTCACTTGTTTTCTTACCGTGAAATAAAACTTACCAACATTCAAATGTAGCATTTTGTTATTTTTCCAGAGCTTAGAACAAGACAACAAGGGTCTTCCCAGTAAAAAAGGTATCGTTCAGGCCATCGTTGGGCAGGGCTACCATCGCAAGATCATCCTGGCATCACAGTCCACCCAGAACACAATCTACAGGTCACTTTTCCCTCTCCCTATGGACCTAACCAGTACTGTCCAGGAGATGGCACTAAAACATTTGTTTACGTGGTAGTGATTGCTGAAATTAGAGGGTACTGAGACAACCCAAGATGTTGATAATTGCTATATCTCCATTAACCACATGGTTTACTCTTTCCTCTCCTAAATGTGGGTGTGTGTAGTGATGGGCAGTCTGCAGCCATTCCGGTGGCCAGTATGGAGTTTGCAGCGATCTGTCTGAGGAACGGCCTGGTCCTCCTCCCTGATCACCAGCAGCAGGAGAACAAGGCAGAGAACGGCCCCAAGACACCCAGCCAGTCAGGCAGCACAGAGAGTGGCTCAGAGAACAGCGACGCCTGCAGGTCAGTGTCTCATCTCACCCTGAGATTGGCTTGTTGCTAAAACATGCCTTGTCAAATCTTCCAAATCAATTTTTGTAGCGCACTGTGGTTATTAAGGTTATAGACTATTAACAAGGATTCAGCTCTCCATGTCCTCTTATAGAAGAACTTTACAGGGAGTATGTTTCTGTCCATTTCCCCCACTTCCTTATCGTTGGTTTGATAGTGGGAAGGGTCAAGAAGGAGACAAGTTCCTTTCTGCAGCACCGTCTTCACCTCTGAGGAAACAGGAGGTTGAAAACCTCAGGTAAGAGAGACCTCTCTTCCTTTCTGTCTCCCTCCCTGTCTCCCCCAGTCAGTTAATAACCCTCTCTCCCCTTCCTGTCTCCCCCAGTCAGTTAATAACCCTCCTCCTCCCCTCCCTGTCTCCCCCAGTCAGTTAATAACCCTCTCTCCCCCTTCCTGTCTCCCCCAGTCTGTTAATAACCCTCTCTCCCCTCCCTGTCTCCCCCAGTCAGTTAATAACCCTCTCTCCCCTTCCTGTCTCCCCCAGTCAGTTAATAACCCTCTCTCCCCTCCCTGTCTCCCCCAGTCAGTTAATAACCCTCTCTCCCCTCCCTGTCTCCCCCAGTCAGTTAATAACCCTGTCTCCCCTTCCTGTCTCCCCCAGTCAGTTAATAACCCTGTCTCCCCTTCCTGTCTCCCCCAGTCAGTTAATAACCCTCTCTCCCCTTCCTGTCTCCCCCAGTCAGTTAATAACCCTGTCTCCCCTTCCTGTCTCCCCCAGTCAGTTAATAACCCTGTCTCCCCTTCCTGTCTCCCCCAGTCAGTTAATAACCCTGTCTCCCCTTCCTGTCTCTCCCAGTCAGTTAATAACCCTCTCTCCCCTTCCTGTCCTCCCCCAGTCAGTTAATACCCTCTCTCCCCTCCTGTCTCCCCCCAGTCAGTTAATAACCCTCTCATCCCCTCCCTGTCTCCCCCCATGCAGTTAATAACCCTGGCTCCCTCCCTGTCTCCCCCAGTCAGTTAATAACCTGTCTCCCCTTCCTGTCTCCCCCAGTCAGTTAATAACCCTCTCTCCCCTTCCTGTCTCTCCCAGTCAGTTAATAACCCTCTCTCCCCTCCCTGTCTCCCCCAGTCAGTTAATAACCCTGTCTCCCCTTCCTGTCTCTCCCAGTCAGTTAATAACCCTCTCTCCCCTCCCTGTCTCCCCCAGTCAGTTAATAAGCCTGTCTCCCCTTCCTGTCTCTCCAGTCAGTTAATAACCCTCTCTCCCTCCCTGTCTCCCCCAGTCAGTTAATAACCCTCTCTCTCCCCGCCCTGTCCTCCCCAGTCAGTTAATAACCCTCTCTCCCCCCTCCCTGTCTCCCCCAGTCGTTAATACCCTCTCTCCCCTCCCTGTCTCCCCCCAGTCAGTTAATAACCCTCTCTCCCCTTCCCTGTCCTCCCCCAGTCAGTTTAATAACCCTGTCTCCCCCCCTGTCTCCCCCAGTCTGTTAATAACCCTCTCCCTCTCCCCTTCCTGTCTCCCCCAGTCAGGTAATAACCCTGTCTCCCCTCCCTGTCTCCCCAGTCAGTTAATAACCCTGTCTCCCCTCCCTGTCTCCCCCAGTCAGTTAATAACCCTCTCTCCCCTTCCTGTCTCCCCCAGTCAGTTAATACCCTGTCTCCCCTCCCTGTTCCTCCCCAGTCCAGTTAATAACCCTGGCTCTTCTCCCTCCCTGTCTCCCCCAGTCAGTTAATAACCCTCTCTCCCCTTCCTGTCTCCCCCAGTCAGTTATAACCGGGTCTCCCCTTCCTGTCTCCCGTCAGTTAATAACCCTGTCGCCCCTCAACCTTACTCCCCCAGTCAGTTAATAACCCTGTCTCCCTCCCTGGCTCCCCCAGTCAGTTATAACCCTGTCTGCCCCCTCCCTGTACTCCCCAGTCAGTTAATAACCCTCTATCTCCCTCCCTGTCTCCCCCAAGTCAGTTAATAACCCTTGTCCTCCCCAGTCAGTTAATAACCCTCTCTGCCTCCCTCACCGGTCTCCCCCAGTCGTATAATAACCCTGTCTCCCCTTCCGGGTCTCCTCCCCAGTCAGTTAATAACCTCGCTCTCGTCCCCTCCTGTCTCCCCCATCAGTTAATAACCCTGTCTCCTCCAGTCAGTTAATAACCCTCTCTCGCCACCTCGCCTGTCTCCCCCAGTCAGTGTAATAACCCTCTCTCCCCTTCCTGTCTCTCCCAGTCGTTAATAACCCTCTCCCCCTTCCTGTCTCCCCCAGTCAGTTAATAACCGCTCTCTCCCCTCCCTGTCTCTCCCCCAGTCAGTTTAATAACCCTCTCTCCCCTCCCTGTCTCCCCCAGTCAGTTAATAACCCTGTCTCCCCTCCCTGTCTCCCCCAGTCAGTTAATAACCCTTCTCCCCTTCCTGTCTCCCCCAGTCAGTTAATAACCCTCTCCTCCCTTCCTGTCGCTCCCAGTCAGTTATAACCCTCTCTCCCCTCCCTGTCTCCCCAGTCAGTTAATACCCTCTCTCCCCTTCCTGTCTCTCCCCAGTCATTAATAACCCTGCTCCTCCCCTCCCTGTCTCCCCAGTCTGTTAATAACCCTCTCTCCCCTTCCCGTCCGTCTCCCCCAGTCATTAATACCCTGTCTCCCCTCCCTGTGCTCCCCCAGTCAGTTAATAACCCTGTCTCCCCTCCCTGTCTCCCCCAGTCAGTTAATAACCTCCTCTCCCCTTCCTGTCTCCCCCAGTCAGTTAAGTAACCCTGTCTCCCCTCCCTGTCTCCCCCAGTCAGTTAATAAACCCTGTCTCCCCTCCCTGTCTCCCCAGTCAGTTAATAACCACCTCTCATCCCCTTCCTGTCTCCCCCAGTCAGTTAATAACCCTGTCTCCCCTTCCTGTCTCCCCCAGTCATTAATAACCCTGTCTCCCCTCCGGTCTCTCCCCCAGTCAGTTAATAACCCTGTCTCCCCTCCCTGTCTCCCCCAGTCGTTAATAACCTGTCTCCCCTCCCTGTCTCCCCCAGTCAGTTAATAACCCTCTCTCCCTCCCTGTCTCCCCCAGTCATTAATAACCCTGTCTCCCCCAGTCAGTTAATAACCCTGTCTCCCCTCCCTGTCTCCCCCAGTAATAACCCTGTCTCCCCTTCCTGCTCCCCCAGTCAGTTAATAACCCTCTCTCCCCTCCCTGTCCCCCAGTCAGTTAATAACCCTGTCTCCCAGTCAGTTAATAACCCTGTCTCCCTTCCTGTCTCCCCCAGTCAGTTAATAACCCTCTCTCCCTCCCTGTCTCCCCCAGTCAGTTAATAACCCTGTCTCCTCTTCCTGTCTCCCCCAGTCTGTTAATAACCCTGTCTCCTCTTCCTGTCTCCCCCAGTCAGTTAATACCCCTGTCTCCCCCAGTCAGTTAATAACCCTGTCTCCCTCCCTGTCTCCCCCAGTCAGTTAATAACCCTGTCTCCCCTCCCTGTCGTCCCCCAGTCAGTTAATAACCCTCTCTCCCCTTCCTGTCTCCCCAGTCAGTTAATAACCCTGTCTCCCCCTCCCTGTCTCCCCCAGTCAGTTAATACCCTGTCTCCCCGCCTCCTGTCTCCCCACGGTCAGTTAATAACCCTGTCTCCCCTCCCATGTCCTCCCCCATCAGTTAATAACCCTGTCTCCCCTCCCTGTCGGTCCCCCCAGTCAGTGAATAACCCTTCTCCCTCCCTGTCCCCCCCAGTCAGTTAATAACCCTGTCTCCCTCCCGTCTCCCCCAGTCAGGTTAATAACCCTGTCTCCTCTTCCTGTCTCCCCCAGTCAGTTAATAACCCTGTCTCCCCAGTCAGTTAATAACCCTGTCTCCCCTCCCCTGTCTCCCCAGTCAGTTAATAACCCTGTCTCCCCTCCCTGTCTCCCCCAGTCAGTTAATAACCCTCTTTCCCCTTCCTGTCTCCCCCAGTCAGTTAATAACCCTGTCTCCCTCCCTGTCTCCCCCAGTCAGTTATAACCCTGTTCCCTCCCTGTCTCCCCAGTCAGTTAATAACCCTGTCTCCCCTCCCTGTCTCCCCCAGTCAGTTAATAACCCTGTCTCCTCCCTGTCTCCCCCAGTCAGTTAATAACCCTGTCTCCCCTCCCTGTCTCCCCCAGTCAGTTAATAACCCTGTCTCCCCTCCCTGTCCTCCCCAGTCAGTTAATAACCTGTCTCCCCTCCCTGTCTCCCCCAGTCAGTTAATAACCCTGTCTCCCCTCCCTGTCTCCCCCAGTCAGTTAATAACCCTGTCTCCCCCTCCTGTCTCCCCAGTCAGTTAATAACCCTGTCTCCCCTCCCTGTCTCCCCCAGTCAGTAATACCCTGTCTCCCTCCCTGTCCCCCCAGTCAGTTAATAACCCTGTCTCCCCTCCCGTCTCCCCCAGTCAGTTAATAACCCTGTCTCCCCTCCCTGTCTCCCCCAGTCAGTTAATAACCTGTCTCCCCTCCCTGTCCCCCAGTCAGTTAATAACCCTGTCTCCCCTCCTGTCTCCCCCAGTCAGTTAATAACCCTGTCTCCCCTCCCTGTCTCCCCCAGTCAGTTAATAACCCTGTCTCCCCTCCCTTTCCCCCAGTCAGTTAATAACCCTGTCTCCCCTCCCTGTCTCCCCCAGTCAGTTAATAACCCTGTCTCCCCTCCCTCTCTCCCCCAGTCAGTTAAAACCCTCTCTCCCCTCCCTGTCTCCCCCAGTCAGTTAATAACCCTGTCTCCTCTTCCTGTCTCCCCCCTCAGTCGTAATAACCTCTCTCCCCCAGTCAGTTAATAACCCTGTCTCCTTCCTGTCTCCCCCAGTCAGTTAATAACCCTGTCCCCTCCCTGTCTCCCCCAGTCAGTTAATAACCCTGTCTCCCCTTCCTGTCTCTCCCAGTCAGTTAATAACCCTGTCTCCCCTCCCTGTCTCCCCCAGTCAGTTAATAACCCTGTCTCCCCTCCCTGTCTCTCCCAGTCAGTTAATAACCCTGTCTCCCCTCCCTCTCTCTCCCCCAGTCAGTGTAATAACCCTCGCTCTCCCCTCCCTGCTCCCCAGTTCAGTTAATAACCCTGTCTCCCCCTTCCCTGCTCCCCCAGTCAGTTAATAACCCTCTCTCCCCTCCCTGTCTCCCCAGTCAGTTAATAACCCTGTCTCCCCTTCCTGTCTCCCCCAGTCAGTTAATAACCCTCTCTCCCCTCCCTGGTCTCCCCCAGTCAGTTATAACCCTCTCTCCCCTCCCTGTTCTCCCCAGTCAGTTAATAACCCTGTCTTCTCCCCCAGTCCAGTTTAATAACCCTGTCTTCCCCCCCCGTTCAGTTAATAACCCTGTCTCCCCCCAGTCAGTTAATAACCCTGTCTCCCCAGTCAGTTTAATAACCCTGTCTCCCCCATCAGTTAATAACCCTGTCTCCTCCCCAGTCAGTTAATAACCCTGTCTCCCCTTTCTTCTTTCTTTTTTTCCATTCTGTGTGCCCTGGTCCTCCTGGGTCTCTGTTGCCCTGGTCCTCCTGGTCTCTGTTGCCCTGGTCCTCCTGGGTCTCTGTTCTCTGGAACTAATTGGATAAGCTTGCCCTCCTTCCTTCCACTTTTTCATTAGGAGGGGTAGAGTTGGGGAGGATGTGCTGAATGAAGGGCTGACCCCACAGGGAAAGTGTTAGGAGCTGCCCCGTTAACTTCTTGGGTTTATTTCCTGGTAATCCCTGAGTGTTCTGATTTGCCAACCAGTGAGAGGCCTGGGAGGACACGACCACTACAGTGCAGACTCTCCCCACCTGCACTTTTCTTTAACTAACACAAATAATTGAATGAATTGTTAATTAGTATTCATTTCAATATAGAATTAATTTCCCCCACATCTGAATGTTATGCAACCCACTATGTTTCCCAGGTGCAGGGTTGGGTGTTGATCTTTTATGGTTGTCCTGTCTGTGCTGACGGGTTTCTCCTATGTGGTGTTGTCTCTCTAGGTGTTCCCTCCTGGCCTGCAGTGCCTACGTGGCCCTGGTGTTAGGAGACAACCTGATGGCCCTGAACCATGCAGAGAAGCTCCTTCACCAGACCAAGCTGTCTGGATCACTCAAGTAAGACCTCTATCCATCCCTCTCTCTCTATCCTTCCCTCTATCCCCCTCTCTCTCTCTCTCTCTCTCTCTCCCTCTCTCCCTCTCTCCCCTCTCTCCCTCTCTCCATCTCTTTCCCCACTCAGATAAACTCTTACACCAGATGGACTTCATTCCTCTATCCCCTTAACCTTTCATCCTCACTCCCCCTTTCCCCTCTCAACACCTCTTTCTGTTTCTTCCTCTTCCCCCTCCTTCTGCTATCCATTGCAGCCTCTTGTTATCACTTCATTAACCCTCATATGACTTACCCCCCCCTCCCCCGAAGCTTACGGCACTTAATGACTCACCGTCTGGGTAATGGTAATGTGGCTCTAGCAGACCTCTTGACTCTTCAGACTGCTTCATGACTTCATGACCACAGACTTCCCCATCAGTCCCTCCTCCTTCCTTGGACTGCACTGACTGTCCTTCCTCACCCCAGAATGTGGAGGGTTAATGACAGACTAGGGGTGTATCCTGCTGTCCTCCTCAACCCCAGAATGTGGAGGGTTAATGACAGACTAGGGGGGTATCCTGCTGTCCTCCTCACCCCAGAATGTGGAGGGTTAATGACAGACTAGGGGTGTATCCTGCTGTCCTCCTCACCCCAGAATGTGGCGGGTTAATGACAGACTAGGGGGGGTATCCTGCTGTCCATCCTCACCCCAGAATGTGGAGGGTTAATGACAGGACTAGGGGTGTATTCTGCTGTTCTCCTCACCCCAGAATGTGGAGGGTTTAATGACAGACTAGGGGTGTATCCTGCTGTCCTCCTCACCCCAGAATGTGGAGGGTTAATGACAGGACCTAGGGGGGTATCCTGCTGTCCTCCTCACCCCAGAATGTGGAGGGGTTAATGACAGACTATGGGTGTTTCTGCTGTCCTCCTCACCCCAGAATGTGGAGGGGTTAATGACAGCTAGGGGTGTATCCTGCTGTCCTCCTCACCCCAGAATGTGGAGGGTTAATGACAGACTAGGGGGGTATCCTGCTGTCCTCCTAACCCCAGAATGTGGAGGGGTTAAATGACAGACTAGGGGGGTATCCTGCTGTCCTCCTCACCCCAGAATGTGGAGGGTTAATGACAGACTAGGGGTGTATCCTGCTGTCCTCACCCCAGAATGTGGAGGGTTAATGACAGACTAGGGGGGGTATCCTGCTGTCCTCCTCACCCCAGAATGTGGAGGGTTAATGCCAGACCTAGGGGGGTATCCTGCTGTCCTCCTCACCCCAGAATGTGGAGGGTTAATGACAGACTGGGGGGGTATCCTGCTGTCCTCCTCACCCCAGAATGTGGAGGGTTAATGACAGACCTAGGGGGGTATCCTGCTGTCCTCCTCACCCCAGAATGTGGCGGGTTAATGACAGACTAGGGGGGGTATCCTGCTTGTCCTCCTCACCCCCAGAATGTGGAGGGTTAATGACAGACTAGGGGTGTATCCTGCCTGTCCTCACCCCAGAATGTGGAGGGTTAATGACAGGACTAGGGGGGTATCCTGCTGTCCTCCTCACCCCAGAATATGGCGGGTTAATGACAGACTGGGGGGTATCCTGCTGTCCTCCTCACCCCAGAATATGGAGGGTTAATGACAGACTAGGGGGGTATCCTGCTGTCCGCCTCACCCCCAGAATGTGGAGGGTTAATGTATTTCTTCTAAAAGAAGTTGAAATATAAACTTTTGCTCACCACACCCTTGTACATCCATAACCTATGGTGAGATCTGAAACAGCTGTTGGTGGAGGGCAAACATTAAAGAATTAGAGGCTGGTGCTGCTGAAAAGGGGGACAAATTGTCGTAGAAAGGTTGCAGCAAGTTCATTGATGGCTACAAGAAGTGTTTGTCTGCAGTTATCTTGGCTAAAGGCTGTGCAAGTTACAGCTCAGGGTTGCTCAATCATTTGTCTTTATTTTCTAAATTAAAATTGTAAATTTATCTTGGCTTTAAGTTTACAAACCTAAAATTGGTTCTGCAATGTTGAAAAATCAATAACAAAGTATGAAGAAAAAGGTTGTCAAATTTATTTGAGATAGGGGAAATTTATTTAAGGAAAGTGCAGTGGGTGCCAGTATATTTGGTCGCACCTGTACATACTGTAAAACTCATTATCAAAATAGCCACCAGTCCCATTTAATAGCCGGGCAACAGCAGACATTTCAGAAAATGAACTGTTTACCAGATTACCATTCATTGTTTGAGGTTTGATTTGTGACATAAAAAAATCATTATGGCATCATCAGTTTTATCGTCAGGAAGAAAACGGCTAACATAATAATGCCTAGCTAGACTGGCCAGCACAAAAACACACAACTTTGGGAGTTACAGAATTACGGTTCCGATCACCCTCTAGTGGCAAAAATAAGAACTGCTGAAAATGCACAGTCATAAGGAGACTAGTACATTTTTATGGAGGCATACTAAGACAAATAAACCTGACCGTGTATAACTGATAAACACATTCGTGCAGGAATTGATTAAAATGAATGCTGGAATTAAACAATTAACAATGCAAAAGCTGTGCTCATTAAGATCAAGACGCCGGGGCTCAGATAGAAAGCCTGTCTCTAAGTGTGTTTGAGTGATTTAACGCTCGGGCTGTTAATGTAAGTTTTACGGTATATAATTTTTTGTTAACAGTATATACGATGAACTATGTTCACATCCCCATGACAAGCCCCAGTACTAGTGAGTCAATGGTGCATCGAATTCTGTCTGACTGGTACATCCTCTGTCTCTCTGTTCCAGGTTTCCTGGGCCACCTGTATGCTGCAGAGGCCCTCATATCCCTGGACCGGATCTCAGAGGCCATCGGTCACCTCAACCCAGGAACATCACTGATGTCTCCATGGGGGTGTTGTCCAGCGAGCAGGACCAAGGTTAGTCCTCACACCCACCTCTCTCGCTCCAATTGATGCACCCCAACCAGTATTCTGCCCCTAACTGAAATGGACCTATCATTTAACCACATGATGGTTTGATGTCTGAGTCACATGATGACTGGACACTGTTTGATAGTGTGTTTGTGTTCACAGGGCCAGATAAAGGGGATCTGGAGCCTGTCGAGTCATGTGAGTGTATACACACACACACCTAACACACTCCCTGCAGTCTCAGTAGAGACTCCCCATCTGTGTGTGAGGTGACATCCAGTGATCATGTGTTGACAGGTTGTGCTGTGTGTTGGTACAGCAGGGAAGCAGACTCCTCTGTTGACAGGGTGTGTTGGTACAGCAGGGAAGCAGACTCCTCTGTTGACAGGGTGTGTTGGTACAGCAGGGAAGCAGACTCCCTGTTGACAGGGGTGTTGTTGTGTTGGTACAGAAGGGAAGCAGACTCCCTGTTGACAGGTGTGTGTTGTGTGTTGGTACAGCAGGGAAGCAGACTCCTCTGTTGACAGGGTGTGTTGGTACAGCAGGGAAGCAGACTCCTCTGTTGACAGGGTGTGTTGGTACAGCAGGGAAGCAGACTCCTCTGTTGACAGGGTGTGTTGTGTGTTGGTACAGCAGGGAAGCAGACTCCTCTGTTGACAGGGTGTGTGTGTTGGTACAGCAGGGAAGCAGACTCCTCTGTTGACAGGGTGTTGTGTGTGTTGGTACAGCAGGGAAGCAGACTCCTCTGTTGACAGGGTGTGTTGGTACAGCAGGGAAGCGACTCCTCTGTTGACAGGGTGTGTTGGTACAGCAGGGAAGCAGACTCCTCTGTTGACAGGGTGTGTTGTGTGTTGGTACAGCAGGGAAGCAGACTCCTCTGTTGACAGGGTGTGTTGGTACAGCAGGGAAGCAGACTCCTCTGTTGACAGGGTGTGTTGGTACAGCAGGGAAGCAGACTCCTCTGTTGACAGGGTGTGTTGGTACAGCAGGGAAGCACACACCTCTGTTGACAGGGTGTGTTGGTACAGCAGGGAAGCACACTCCTCTGTTGACAGGGTGTGTTGGTACAGCAGGGAAGCACACTCCTCTGTTGACAGGGTGTTTTGTGTGTTGGTACAGAAGGGAAGCAGACTCCTCTGTTGACAGGGTGTGTTGTGTGTTGGTACAGCAGGGAAGCACACTCCTCTGTTGACAGGGTGTGTTGGTACAGAAGGGAAGCAGACTCCTCTGTTGACAGGGTGTGTTGTGTGTTGGTACAGCAGGGAAGCAGACTCCTCTGTTGACAGGGTGTGTTGTGTGTTGGTACAGCAGGGAAGCAGACTCCTCTGTTGACAGGGTGTGTTGTGTGTTGGTACAGCAGGGAAGCAGACTCCTCTGTTGACAGGGTGTTTTGTGTGTTGGTACAGCAGGGAAGCAGACTCCTCTGTTGACAGGGTGTGTTGTGTGTTGGTACAGCAGGGAAGCAGACTCCTCTGTTGACAGGGTGTGTTGTTACAGCAGGGAAGCAGACTCCTCTGTTGACAGGGTGTGTTGGTACAGCAGGGAAGCAGACTCCTCTGTTGACAGGGTGTGTTGTGTGTTGGTACAGCAGGGAAGCAGACTCCTCTGTTGACAGGGTGTGTTGGTACAGCAGGGAAGCAGACTCCTCTGTTGACAGGTGTGTGTTGGTACAGCAGGGAAGCAGATCCTCTGTTGACAGGGGTGTTGGTACAGCAGGGAAGCAGACTCCTCTGTTGACAGGGGTGTGTTGTGTGTTGGTACAGAAGGGAAGCACACTCCTCTGTTGACAGGGTGGTGTTGGTACAGAAGGGAAGCAGACTCCTCTGTTGACAGGGTGTGTTGTTACAGCAGGGAAGCAGACTCCTCTGTTGACATGGGTGTTGTGTGTTGGTACAGAAGGGAAGCAGACTCCTCTGTTGACAGGGTGGTTGGTACAGCAGGGAAGCAGCAGACTCCTTGTTGACAGGGTGTGTTGTGTGTTGGTACAGAAGGGAAGCACACTCCTCTGTTGACAGGGTGGTTGGTACAGAAGGGAAGCAGACTCCTCTGTTGACAGGGTGTTTTGTGTGTTGGTACAGCAGGGAAGCAGACTCCTCTGTTGACATGGTGTGTTGTGTGTTGGTACAGAGGGAAGCAGACTCCTCTGTTGACAGGGTGTGTTGGTACAGCAGGGAAGCAGACTCCTCTGTTGACAGGGTGTGTTGTTACAGCAGGGAAGCAGACTCCTCTGTTGGACAGGGTGTGTTGTTACAGCAGGGAAGAGACTCCTCTGTTGACAGGGTGTGGTTGTACAGCAGGGAAGCAGACTCCTCTGTTGACAGGGTGTGTTGGTACAGCAGGGAAGCAGACTCCTCTGTTGACGGTGTGTTTGGTACAGCAGGGAAGCAGACTCCTCTGTTGACAGGTGTGTTGTGTGTTGGTACAGAAGGGAAGCACACTCCTCTGTTGACAGGGTGTGTGGTACAGAGGGAAGCAGGACTCCTCTGTTGACAGGGTGTTTTTGTGTGTTGGTACAGCAGGGAAGCAGACTCCTCTGTTGACATGGGTGTTGTGGGTTGGTACAGAAGGGAAGCCGACTCCTCTGTGACAGGGTGTGTTGGTACAGCCAGGAAGCAGACTCCCCTCTGTTGACAGGGTGTGTTGTTACAGCAGGGAAGCAGACTCCTCTTTTGACAGGGTGTGTTGGTACAGCAGGGAAGCAGACTCCTCTGTTGACAGGGTGTGTTGTACAGCAAGGGAAGCAGACTCCCTTTTGACAGGGTGTGTTGTACAGCAGGGAAGCCGACTCCTCTGTTGACCGGGTGTGTTGGTACAGCAGGGATAGAAGACTCCTCTGTTGACAGGGTGTGTTGTTACATCAGGGAAGCAGACTCCTCTGTTGACAGGGTGTTGGTACATGCAGGGAACGCAGACTCCTCTGACAGGGTGGTTGTGTGTTGGTACAAGCAGGGAAGCAGACTCCTCTGACAGGGCGTGTTGTGTGTTGGTACAGCAGGGAAGCAGACTCCTCTGTTGACAGGGTGTGTTGGTACAGAAGGGAAGCAGACTACTCTGTTGACAGGTGTGTTGGTACAGCAGGGAAGCAGACTCCTCTGTTGACAGGGTGTGTTGTGTGTTTGTACAGCAGGGAAGCAGACTCCTCTGTTGACAGGGTGTGTTGGTTACAGCAGGGAAGCAGACTCCTCTGTTGACAGGTGTTGGTTGTTACAGCAGGGAAGCAGACTCCTCTGTTGACAGGGTGTGTTGGTACAGCAGGGAAGCAGACTCCTCTGTTGACAGGGTGTGTTGGTAGAGAAGGGAAGCAGACTCCTCTGTTGACAGGGTGTTTGTGTTTTTGTGTGTTGGTACAGCAGGAAGCAGACTCCTCTGTTTGACAGGGTGTGTTGTGTGTTGGTACAGAAGGGAAGCAGACTCCTCTGTTGACAGGGTTGTGTTGTGTGTTTGTACAGCAGGGAAGCAGACTCCTCTGTTGACAGGGTGTGTTGGTACAGAAGGGAAGCAGACTCCTCTGTTGACAGGGTGTTGGTACAGCAGGGAAGCAGACCTCTCTGTTGACAGGGTGTTTTGTGTTTTTGTGGTTGGTACAGCAGGGAAGCAGACTCCTCTGTTGACAGGGTGTTTTGTGTGTTGGTATAGCAGGGAAGCAGACTCCTCTGTTGACAGGGTGTGTTCGTACAGCAGGGAAGCAGACTCCTCTGTTGACAGGGTGTGTTCGGTACAGAAGGGAAGCAGACTCCTCTGTTGACAGGTTGTTTTGTGTGTTGGTACAGCAGGGAAGCAGACTCCTCTGTTGACAGGGTGTGTTCGGTACAGAAGGGAAGCAGACTCCTCTGTTGACAGGGGTGTTTTGTTTGTTGATCCAGCAGGGAAGAAGACTCCTCTGTTGACAGGGTGTGTTGTGTGTTTGTACAGCCAGGGAAGCAGACTCCTCTGTTGACAGGGTTGTTTTGGTACAACAGGGAAGCAGACTCCTCTGTTGACAGGGTGTTTTGGTACAACAGGGAAGCAGACTCCTCTGTTGACAGGGTGTTTGTGTGTTGGTACAGCAGGGAAGCAGACTCTTCTGTTGACAGGGTGTGTTGTGTGTTTGTACAGCAGGGAAGCCGACTCCTCTGTGACAGGGTGTGTTGGTACAGCAGGGAAGCAGACTCCTCTGTTGACAGGGTGTGTTGGTACAGCAGGAAGCAGACTCTCTGTTGACAGGGATGTGTTGGTACAGCAGGGAAGCAGACTCCTCTGTTGACAGGGTTGTGTTGTTACAGCAGGGAAGCAGACTCCTCTGTTGACAGGGTGTGTTGGCTACAGCAGGGAAGCAGGACTCCACTGTTGAAAGGGTGTGTTGGTACAGCAGGGAAGCAGACCTCCTCTGTTGACAGGGTGTTGGTACAGCAGGGAAGCAGACCTCTCTGTTGACAGGGTGTTTTGGTTTTGTGTGTGGTACAGCAGGGACGCAGACTCCTCTGTTGACATGTGTGTTTTGTGTGTTGGTATAGCAGGGAAGCAGACTCCTCTGTTGACAGGGTGTGTTCATACAGCAGGGAAGCAGACTCCTCTGTTGACAGGGTGTGTTGGTACAGCAGGGATGCAGACTCCTCTGTTGACAGGGTGTTTTGGTACAACAGGGAAGCAGACTCCTCTGTTGACAGGGTGTTTTGGTACAACAGGGAAGCAGACTCCTCTGTTGACAGGGTTGTTTTGTGTGTTGGTACAGCAGGGAAGCAGACTCTTCTGTTGACAGGGTGTTTTGTGTGTTGGTACAGCAGGGAAGCAGACTCCTCTTTTGACAGGGTGTGTTGTGTGTTGGTACAACAGGGAAGCAGACTCCTCTGTTGACAGGGTGTGTTGTGTGTTGGTACAGCAGGGAGCAGACTCCTCTGTTGACAGGGTGTTTTGTGTGTTGGTACAGCAGGGAAGCAGACTCCTCTTTTGACAGGGTGTGTTGTTACAGCAGGGAAGCAGACTCCTCTGTTGACAGGGTGTGTTGGTACAGCAGGGAAGCAGATCCTCTGTTGACAGGGTGTGTTGGTAGAGAAGGGAAGCAGACCTCCTGTTGACAGGGTGTGTTGGTACAGCAGGGAAGCAGACTCCTCTGTTGACAGGGTGTTTTGGTACAGCAGGGAAGCAGACTCCTCTGTTGACAGGGTGTTTTGTATGTTGGTACAGCAGGGAAGCAGACTCCTCTGTTGACAGGGTGTTTTGTGTGTTGTGTGTTGGTACAGCAGGGAAGCAGACTCCTCTGTGTTACCCCAGCACAGTGAGCTCAGCCCGGGCCATAATGCTGTTCAACCTGGGCAGTGGCCTACTGTCTGAGGAGTGAGTACGAGAAGGCCCGCAAGTGCCTGCATTCAGGTACGGTTCATACGCACACACACACAGCTACAGTACATACTTATCTCTTGAAACCATTCAGATGTGTTATTGTCCCAAACATGACTGTTTAGATGTTTGTGAACCTGTTCCTCTCTCCCAGGCCGCCTCCATGGTGAACACCAAGGAGATTCCTCCTGAAGCCATCTTACTGGCTGTCTACCTGGAGCTGCAGAACGGTGAGTCAGCTACATCTCTCTGGGTTCTCATTCCCACCTGCAAGGTTTGTGACGTGGGGCCCTCAGGTTTCCCAATCTGGCCCTTATGATAGTTGTCTTTGATAGATTCTTCTTGACTATTGTTTTCTAGCATAGTATGAGGTTGGAGGGGGTTCCAAGGAAGTTTTGGGGTTGATGTCAATCAACTCTTGACATTCCAGTTCTAGAATTCTCCAGGTTAGAATGCCGAAGGCCACAGTCTGGCACAAAGGCAGTGATGACAGATTACTGCTGTCAGTCAACCTCTGTCCTGTGTAGAAAGGTCAGGGGTCAGGACCTTACTAAGGCTGTGTATGATCTCACTGTTTCCCTCGGCCTCTCTTTTTGTTTCTCCACCCCACCCCCCCCTCTCAGGGAACACGCAGCTCGCCCTGCAGATCATCAAACGTAACCAGCTCCTCCCCTCAGTGCTCCAGACGCCCTCTCCAGACACACGAAAGAAGCCCGTTCCCTCCTCCTTCCAGCCTGTCCAACCACCCATCCAGATGCCCTCACCGTTCACAACAGTCCAACGCAAATGAGCCCTCAACCCTTGGTTCCCCTAACCCTCCTTGCCCCATTGCACATCAACACGCACCTGTCCACCTCTCATCACTTCACCTCAGTGTATTATTTATTTAAGGCAAGCTGACCCCAACTCAGTGCCGGTTGTAGGGTGAAGTTTGTCCCTAGATGCTGATCTTGGCTCAGCTTTGCATTTCCTCCCACTAATGGTTAAGCTTAACATTGGTGGAGAGGAAGCTGATCCTAGATCTGTACCTAGGGGAAACTGAACCCCTCAGAGCCCCTCCAGGTCAGGTCTTGGTATGAAATGCAGAGGTCTCCTGTTGGGTGGATGAAGGGTGCGTTTACAGTATGGACCCGCCTCGGATGCGGCCCAAATTACACCTTATCCTCTATGTAAGTGCACTCTTTTGACCAGAGCCCTATGGGGCCCTAATAAAAGTAGTGCCCTATATAAGGAACTGGGTTCCATTTGGGACGGGAGCCTTTATTCAGTGGCTATCACCTGCAGTGTCTTTGGGGCAGATCTGACATGATTTCTCTGTTCTCTGAGAGTTTTAACTTTCCATTTGTGACAGCAACATCCGTTATATATACTGGCCGACTTTTGCTTGGGGCAAATGAAATACCTGTATAAAATAAATTTTATTTACAGAAAATAAGCTGACTTGCATTTTATATGGCTGGTGGGTCTGTAATAGTTCTCAGACCGTTGAGGGAGAAGGTGGAGTTGTGCTGCTGTCATGTCAGAGGAGGAATGCGTTTAATGCTTTGTGTGGGGGGAGGGGTTAAGAGCTGGCTGTCTGTCCTTTTAGAGGAGGGCACAAGGACCACACACACACACAACTAAAACCTGGTATTGGTACATAGTACAACACTTGATTGACCAGGGCCCATTGTTTTTGGAATAGGGTGCTATTGATCTTTTCCTGTTAAAACTATGTATAAATATAGGTAATGTACACAAACGTAACAGTAAAGTTTTAGACAAATGCAAATTTCAAGGAGTTGGTCTGATGGTGCTCTCTGTCATTTGCACCTTCTTACTTGAACAATGGAGAACAAGAGAGGAAGGCCCCCTCCCCCCACATGGGCCATGTCATACCTGGACCACCCATTGTAATGTACCTAAAGTAAATCAGGTGATGAGATAAAGGAGACTGGGGTGTTACTTTCTAAAGCCGACCCTTCACTGCTGACAGACTAAGCCATGAGAATACTCTCACTAATAAAAAACAAATGGCCTTGCCTGATCACTGCCCTCCCCTCTTGGTATGCGGACACACCGCTTTTCTACTGTGCCTGAATAATAGTGGATTCAAAAAAAGACAGATCAGGAAATGGATGTTGGATACAAGAATCCCATTTTATTGAAATCCCAAACTGCATAGGAAATGTTAAGTCCATATAGCTACAGCCTTCCCTGTAGCTCAGTTGGTAGAGCATGGTGTTTGCAACGCCAGGGTTGTGGGTTCGTTTCCCTAAGGGGGCCAGCACAGGAATAAAAATGTATTGCATTCACTACTGTAAGTCGCTCTGGATAAAAGCGTCTGCTAAATGACTAAAATGTAAATATAGACGAGAAGCAGATGGCAGGTTAACAGTCGCTAACATCCTTCAGAATGCTTCTTCCTGAGTCCCAAAACGCACCCTAGTCCCTATATAATGCACAACTTTTGATAGGACTCTAGTCAAAAGTAGTGCCCTCTATAGGGCAGGGGTGTCACTCATTCCATGGATGGCCGAGTCTAGTGTCTGCAGGTTTTTGGTTTTTCCTTTCAATAAGACCTAGACAACCCAGGTTCCGTGCGTCTAGTTGGTAGAGCATGGCACTAGCAACACCGGGGTTGTGGGATCCATTCCCACGGGGGACCAGTACACAGTACTGCACTCACTATTGTAGGTCGCTCTGGATAAGAGCGTCTGCTAAAACATAAGACAACCAGGTGACCTAAATTCCTCAATCAAGTACAAGGAAGAAGTGAAAACAAACAGCCCTCCGTGGAATGAGTTTAACACCTGTGCTCTAGGGAAACAGGGTGGCATTTAGGGTTCACACCAACACTTCCAACCAGTCACTAGAGGGTATAGGGAAGGAGGGAGTATGGAAGAACTCGTTTAGAGTCCCCTAATCTCACTGCTATCCCTTTCAAACACTCATAAGTGGAATCCATATGGAGCATCCTTCCATTTCACTTCAAATGAAACAGCACAATATTTAGGCTTGACTCCAGGTTATATAAACCCCACAAAAGGGTTCAAACGACCTCAACGTTTTTCATACAGTGAATTTTAGGTTCAACACAATTCCAGAGTAAATGGCCTAAAGTATCAAATGATTAATAAAGCCCATTTACCATGCTGAAATGGCCTGACTGGGATCAGGATCAGAGACATCTGACAGTATAATGTATATTTCACAACACCATAGAATTGTCACGATACAGAATATTTTTTCCTTGAGCCATTTTTCCCCACATACTATGAGACACACCCCAACAAAAATTATACATTGGAAAAGTAAAATAAATCGGTTTGACTCCACTCCCTCATAATATTTTTTTCCACCAAAAATGATCCGATTAAGCATTTTAAAGTTGGATCTTATGTAATTTTAAAAACTTTTTTCATCAGAATAGGTAAAAGCTGCTTATTCAAAACGTGGAACACTAGCATTATAACTACCGGAGTTCGACTTAAATTGACTCCCTGATCACAGTCTAAGACCATGTTCTTATGAACTGATAGGCTTCTGTTGTTTATCTCCATGAGAGGAAAAGTACTAATGCTGGAATCCTCCCATATTGATCAACCAGATAAGTTACTGTGGATGACTGTACACAGAGCATTTCTAATAGTCTGGATAGACCGAGGCTCGATTTAATCTGTATCGAAGTTCAGCGCTATAGTGCAATTAAAATGTAAAAAGGACATTTCTGATTTGAGTCGACATATGCAGCGTTAACCATGAATGCAGTCTCCACAAAATGTGGGAACGTTGCCTTTAATTTCTCTACAGTGCTGAATTTCCACCATACGGATCGAATGGAGCCCAAAGTATACTTGCGGCTAGGGTTGCAAAGAAACTTTCCCCCAATTCCCAGAAATCCCATTTGGAAGATACCCTCCCTCTTTATCCACTCCTGATTCCAGGAATTCTCCAACCTGGAATTCTTGAAAACCTGTGAAGTTGCCAGAATTTTGCAACCTGACAAAAACAAACAGCAGATACAGAAACAGGTAAATAACAAAGTTCAACAAAGGTTACATTTAAGCCCTTGGTAGTTTTCTTCATTAATTGTGATACTTCCAACTGTGGACAGAGTACATGTTGAATGTCCTCTACTAGTATAGTGTTATGTACTGCTTTAGCAGTAGCTAATGAGGGTCCAACTGAAATACTTAAGGCAAATGTGTTGTTGTTTGACATCATGAGGTAACTTGATTGGGCCCAGTAAGGCTATTCAGAAAATAGACACAATCTTATAGTCAAAGGAAGCCATCCTCCTCACCTAACATACTATAACTGTATATAACCCTAAAATAATTAAAAAGCAGTGACAAATCTTTCTCACAATTACTTTTTGAATCATGCATTAAAATGAATATATACAAGTCTTGTCTTCTAAGTGTCAAGACCTTGAGGTATTTTAAGAAACTGTAAACTTAAGTTCAAACTATGGAACAATATATGAACCAACAATGTACTGAAAATACATCAGATCAGTGTGGATTTGAAGCAGCATTGTCCTCGGTTTAATCTACTTGATCAAACTGTTCATAACTTCTCCAAGCCTTCCCTTTCCATTCTCTAGTGTAACAGTACCTATAAGACCTCACATCTAACTGCAATTCAACTGAGGTTTGAAAAATGCAACCATGCCAACGAGGTATTAACAGTTCAGCAATGAGGTAATGGGCGTAGCTCAGTAATACTGAGGTAAAGATGTACATTATACCTATATCTTTCTGTATAATGAAGGGTATATATATGGGGCAGCAGGTAGCCTAGTGCTTAAGAGCGTTGGACCAGTAACCAAAAGGTTGCTGGATCAAATCCCCAAGCTGACAAGGTAAAAATCTGTCATTCTGCCCCTGGACAAGGCAGTTGGCCTACCGGGGAACAGTGGGTTGTCATTGTAAATAAGAATTTGTTCTTAACTGACTTGCCTGGTTTATGATATATATATATATATATATATATAAAGCCATTGTGACAAAAACAAACGGTATAATTTATAAATAAAACTTTTATAAATAAAACTTCAAATAGTCCATTTATACAATTTGTGTTTGTCACAATGGCTTTCCTGCTGGTCACAAATGGCCCAGAAAGTGTAATTTATCTCCTGTATAACAAAAGGCACAAGCTACAACACTGGAACAGTGTCAATGTGAATAATCCACTAAAACACCTGGAAACTCAATATCTAAAAATAGGCCATTTTGGTTCAATCTTTAAGAGGATGTAACGAGTAAGCAGGTCTGGAGCCCAACGTCTCCACTGGTCCCCCTGTACACCCAGCTGTGATTATTAGGTAAAAGAGGTATGAGGTGTTGTGTTGGCATGCCTTCCAACTCTTCGGGGGTTTAGAGCAGCTGGAGACCGACAGCTATGGTGCCTCACCAACTCACAGAGGAGGGTGGCTGTGCCAAATGGCTACCTAGTCCCTATTTAGTGCACTACTATTGACCAGGGCTCATAAAGTCGGGTCAAAAGTAGTGCACTATATAGGGATTAGTGTGCCATTTGGAACAGAACCGAGCTCTCCTCGTAAACCAGCCCTTGTGGCAATGTGGCTCTCAACAGACAGGAAATACTGGCCCATTAGATGCAGTCAGAGACACAGGGAGGAGAGGGCTGGGACTTGGCTTTAACAGTTAATGCTATAAGCACAATAATTAATCCTAGCTATGAACAGATAGCTTATAACACAGGGCAGGCTACAGTGGGGGGAAAAAACTAATTCAATTTTAACATTTGCATTTTTACTGGTTCTTGATGTTCTGTAGTTAATAGCCACTGTGGAACCATGAATGACCTGGTTATGTTCTCTCAGACGGAGGTACAATAGAGAGGAACTGCTGTGCTGACTGAAATTACAACGTCTAATGTGACCAACGGACTCACTGCCATCACAGTTCAGATCAGGGTGAATGTGGGTGTGGGAGCAGCAGCTGATGGAATTCTAATTATGTGGAGCCTTTTGCTTTGGTTACTCAGCCATCTGTAGGCTACATGAGTGGGTCATCAGGCAACTGACCAGCAGCTAGGGGTTACTATGGAGAATATCTATTGAAAATACTATGGAGGCAATGGAGATCAACATCAATGCTGTCACTTTTAATTTACTGGTCAGTTTTACTTTTAAAAATGATTTTATTTGCCACCAGGATAAAACAATATTCTCTTTCAGAGCGGTTTCCCATGAATGACGCATTCTATTTTGAAGGGAAAAAAGCTAAGCGGATGACTTTGACGGGAAACAGATTCGAGGCACTGAGGCAACGTTAGACTTTTCAAACAACGATCACAAAGAAAGGAACATGGTAGCATCATTAGGGTGCCAACCTAAACCACCAAACGTGTGCAGAAACGTTGTTCTTCAATCATATCAGAATGAAACGTCACTACTCTTAGACCCCTCTACTCTTAGGAAAGTTAGTCTACACAGATTTCATTGATTTGTAAATGGATATCAGTAAATAGATTTAGACTCAGCAGTGGTGTGGGTTAACTTTCTGATGATTCACCCAATTCAAGGTGGTCAATTCCTTGTTAAATGTTTTTTCCCTTAAAGCTGAAATCACACGACTGACTGAACTGACAATGGTCACTGATATCAAATATTCAACTGCCTATAGCAAACTGGCAGCAGCCTATTTGTGGAGAGAATCCATTTTAGAGTCTCAGATTACAACCTATTCACTATTTAGTGCACTACTTTTGACCAGGGTCCATAGCGCTCTGGTCAAAAGTAGTGCACTATTTAGGGAATAGGGTGCCATTTGGGACTCAACCATACTATCGACCTGAGGACACTGGAGTTCTGAGGTACTATGTGGTCGTGACATGAGGTAAAAAGGTTTTACAGAGGTATGGAGGCATATTCAAAAACAAAATGGAAAAATAACAGTTGCTGAGTTTATAAAAAAATGTCTGACTCCACGTTTACACATGTATGTAACACAGTCATTATTATACATTGTTCTCAGCAACATTCTGGGATTTCACACGCTTTATGTGCACAGTAACAATTAGAGAAAATGTGTGCGCGCTTTCTGTGCAAATATCAACCAAATGTTGCTTCATGTTAACTATACTTTTCTCTTGCATTGAGGTAGTTACTTCATCAAAACTCCACTGGCGAAATCTCTGCATCAAATAATAAAGGAGTACATTCATACACAGCTACATGAGGTAGGTATGATGCAGTGGAAATCTTTCAAGAATGCAAGAAATTCCCTGAGAAAATCAGAGATTTTGACACATACATCAGGAGCAAAGACAACTATCGAGCCAGATACTGTCACAGAAGGCCTACTATAGGGTTCAAAATGTCAGCTTATGACAATAACCCCTTGTTGGCATTGGTTCATGTACTGCATTGATTTGCTCTTTCAAAATAGAGGTAATAACTGAGAGAAAAGGTCAAGTTCAATATTACTGTCTCCATTTGCTCACAAAGACATTTGCATCTGATGGGTGTGTGTTTCAAAATCTCCTCTTCAATGTTTCTTTCTTTGCAAACCAGTAGACAAACTGCAAACCAGTAGACAAACTGCCTAGCCTAGAACATAATGATTCGGTTGTTTCCAAAGTCCACGGCAACAATCCTTCCGTCTGGAGTAACAGCTATACCCGACGGGCGATCCATCTGTCCAAAGCTGCTACCCTGAGTCCCCAACTTGCATAAGAAATTACCATTGGTTTGGAACACCTGATCCGGTGGTTCCGGGAGTCGGCCACCCACGATGCGGTCCTCCTGGTCCACTGCTACGCCCTGCGAGTCGCAGGAACTGACCGTTACGGTTCCCTCTGATCCCAGGAAGCGGGCCGACTGGCAGTCCGGACGGATGATCAGCAGACGGGTGATTGTTGAAGTCTGTCACCACCAGTGGTCCTCCTGAGTAAAGGCCACACCCTGGGGGAGTCCATAGTGTTTCCATAGACCCCCTCAAAGCCGTTACTTGTGAGGAAGGTGCCGTCCTGCCTGAAGAGCTGGATGCGGTGGTTCCGGGTGTCTGAGACGAGGATCTTTCCCTCCGAGCCTGACCGCCACGTCCCAGGGGTAGCTGAACTGACCGGTCTTGGTTCCCCTTCTCCCCGAACTTGAGGAGGAACCGGCCTTCAAAGGTGAAGATCTGGATGCGGTGATTATCCTTGTCGGCAACGATGATTCTCCTCTGGCTGTCGCTGGCCACCCCCAGCTGGTCGGTCCAAATGGCCTGGTCTGGAGCCCAGCGTGTACCAAACTTGTGGTGAAGGAACCGCACGGCTTGAAGATCTGCACCCTGTTGTTGCTTCGGTCAGCTACGATTATGTAGCCCTCTTTGTCCACACACACCCCCCACGGGGCGGACACAGCTGCCCGTCTCCGTCCCCCTCCCTGCCGAAAGAGGCCGCCGGCAAGGGGATACCTCCATAGCTACGGCCAGACTTGACCAGCGCTTTAAAGGGGCTGCCTTCGATGTGCTGGTTGCAGATAAGGACTGACACCAGATGTTCTCCTTCTACCTTGGGCAGGTAGCTGACCGTGTACAACCCGTTCTGATGGTCGGACACCTCAGCGTTTAGCAGGTTACCATCTGGCGCCACCACCACAGCTGACACACCGTCCCCCCCAGACAGCCTGGGCTCTCCATCATGATCATACCCCACCACAGTGAAGGAAGCCTGCTTACCCTGCAAGCCCCGACAAAGCCCCTCTCCCTGGGCCTTGGTGAGGGGGGCGAAGGCCCCAGAGCTGACCAGACCTAGGGACTGGATGGCGAGGAGCAAGGTCTGGTCAGGGGCGGTGAACAGGATGCGATCATCATCCTGCGGTAGTAACAGCTCCCTGAGGGCCTTAAGCTCTGTGATCTGGAGGAGCATGCTCTCTCTGGCCAGCAGCAGGTCCAGACTACTGCCCTTCTCTAGGACCTGGGTTACTGTAGCGATGGTGCTGTCCAGCTTGGTCAGGTTCTGGTGCAGCTTCTCTAACTGGAGATAGAGGGACTTGGCTTTCACCTGACGGATCTTCTCAACCTTTAGAGGGCGAAAGGAGGAAGAGGGGAAAGGGACAGAAGGGAGAAAGAAAAGATAGTTACACCTGTCTTAGGTTTTGTAACACTGCTGGAATGTGTAAATGTACTGTAGGTCCTACAGTATGATACCAATTAGCAGAAAACCAACTTACTTTCCACAGCAGTTCACCACTCTCGTTCCTCCAGGGCCTTCTTATGACGCTCTGTGATGGCTTTGACCTCTGACTGGACCACCATGGCCTTCAGTTCCACCTGCTCGGCAACGGCCTGGGCTTTCTCAATGCTCAGCTGCAGGTAAATCATTAAGAAACTGCTTTAGTGGGGACAAAAGCATGACCTTTGAATAGGACCTTTGAATGGTATATTGACACATTATTCACAGGTTAAGTCCTGACAGGTTAAGACCTTTAAATAGTGACACATTGTCCCTTATCAGATACAGTAGGTCAGTGTTTCTCAACCTTTTTGCACCAGGGACCAGCAAGCTACTGGGTATCATGAGACTATGGTGTAAATGGCTCTCCTCCCCTCCATATCAGTGGATGAACTGATGAGTGACCTCTCAAAGTCCTTTCAGTATGAGGCCAGCTGGTTAAGTGAATGAAATCCCTCAGACTGGCTCCAGTACTACTGCTGGAGAGAGGCTGGTGACCCCAGGCCAACACAGCAGCTGTGTTCCAGCCAGTAGTTGGTCCTCATCATGAAGTCCCCCCATAGAGGCATCTCTGGTGGATATAGGGGTCGGAACTAAAGCTCAGAGCGTTAAGTTAAGACTGTGTTAAGATCTGCTATCAAAATGCTTTATCAGCACAGGCCTTTAACTGTTGGGAGAGTGAATACAGTGTATGCACGCATGATTAAGTCTAAAAGTGTCTGCTAAATGGCCTTGATGTAAAGTGTGACTGACTAGGACAGAAATGTTAAATTAACTTCTCACTAGGTGGGAGCTGACAACCGTCCATAACCTGATCCGTCCCGGCAGGACTGAGCTCAACCAATGGAATGAGGGGTACTACCAGGGTGGTGGTGTCAATCAGAGAGGAAGCACCAATGACGTCATCTATAGGGGTAATAAATCCTGGGTCAGAGGTTAAGGGGGTGGCAGAACGGGCAGAAAAAGGCAGCAAATGAGATTATGGTGTTTTAATGTGACCCTTTAGGCCAAAGGTCTTCTACCTTTCAGGACAGAGTTCTACAGCTCGGGCTTTGTGCCATTCAAGCCCATGAACATTATGTGTGTCCCAAATTGCACCCATTGCCTATGTAGTGCACTGTTTTTGACCGGGGCCCATGGAGAACGGGGTGCCATTTAGGACGCAACCCATGAGATCTCTTCATTGGAGATAATGGATTATCAGGCTGGTCATAGTCATAGTACAGCCTCTTCACAGGAGCTAAAAACACTCAGCCTAGATTGAGTTAGCAGCATTTGGTGAATTAGGTCTTCAAGTTAAGTGAGCCTCAAAACACCAACTGAGTGTCACAGGACTGAAGGGGGTAGGGGGAGGTGTGTTTTTCTATTGTGTTTTGAGAAAGGGGAGGGGCATACATATTTCATTGGCATGTGAGTGAGTTGGTTTGGGGGGTGGGAGGGGGGTGTATGGGAGAGGGGTGTATGGGGACAGGGTGGGGGAAGGAAGCGTCTTCCTAGAATTCCTCTCCATTGTGTCCGTCCTCCCAAAGCCATCCCGTTCCCAACACCCTTCACTCTCTATTCACAGCTGGATGACAGCCCACCTCCCAGCCAGCCGCCTAAGGAGGAGTGGCCTAATGTTCTGAGTGGTTGTCGGCATCCCAACTGACACCCTATTCCCTTCATAGGGCTGACACCCTACTCCCTTCATAGGGCTCTGGTCAAAAGTAGTACGCTATGTAGGGAACATGGTGCCATTTGGGATGCAACCATGGTATTAGAGGGGCTATAAATGGGCACTATTGCCTCTCCCTCCCGCCCGCCCTTCCACTCCCATTCTCCTGGCCCTGTGAGGCTGGAGTGATAGAGGACACTAATGATCCATTCTGCTCCTGATGCCATCAAGTCTCTGAATACAAACTGTCAGAGCTGACGAGTGGCCGTCACACACACACACCAACGTAGAGTCCCCGCCGTATATCCCCCTGTAGATCTACATAGAGTCCCCGCTGTATATCCCCCTGTAGATCTACATAGAGTCCCCCGCTGTATATCCCCCTGTAGATCTACATAGAGTCCCCCGCTGTATATCCCCCTGTAGATCTACATAGAGTCCCCGCCACCTACAGCATGTCTGCATCCCATCACCCACCTAGAGCGTGCCTGCCCTGCATCCCATCACCCACCTAGAGCGTGCCTGCCCTGCATCCCATCAGCCACCTAGAGCGTGCCTGCCCTGCATCCATCAGCCACCTAGAGCATGCCTGCCCTGCATCCCATCAGCCACCTAGAGCGTGCCTGCCCTGCATCCCATCACCCACCTAGAGCGTGCCTGCCCTGCATCCCATCACCCACCTAGAGCGGTGCCTGCCCTGCATCCCATCACCCACCTAGAGCGTGCCTGCCCTGCATCCATCACCCACCTAGAGCGTGCCTGCCCTGCATCACATCACCCACCTAGAGCGTGCCTGCCCTGCATCCCATCACCCACCTAGAGCGTGCCTGCCCTGCATCCCATCACCCACCTAGAGCGTGCCTGCCCTGCATCCCATCACCCACCTAGAGCGTGCCTGCCCTGCATCCCATCACCCACCTAGAGCGTGCCTGCCCTGCATCCCATCACCCACCTAGAGCGTGCCTGCCCTGCATCCCATCACCCACCTAGAGCGTTGCCTGCCCTGCATCCCATTCACCCACCTAGAGCGTGCCTGCCCCTGCATCCCATCACCCACCTAGAGCGTGCCTGCCCTGCATCCCATCACCCACCTAGAGCGTGCCTGCCCTGCATCCCATCACCCACCTAGAGCGTGCCTGCCCTGCATCCCATCACCCACCTAGAGCGTGCCTGCCCTGCATCCCATCACCCACCTAGAGCGTGCCTGCCCTGAATCCCATCACCCACCTAGAGCGTGCCTGCCCTGCATCCCATCACCCACCTAGAGCGTTGCCTGCCCTGCATCCCATCACCCACCTAGAGCGTGCCTGCCCTGCATCCCATCACCCACCTAGAGCGTGCCTGCCCTGCATCCCATCACCCACCTAGAGCGTGCCTGCCCTGCATCCCATCACCCACCTAGAGCGTGCCTGCCCTGCATCCCATCACCCACCTAGAGCGTGCCTGCCCTGCATCCCATCACCCACCTAAAGCGTGCCTGCCCTGCATCCTAGTACCCACCTGTACAGCATGCCTGCCCCGCTGGGCGTCTGCCAGCAGCTGGATGGTGAGGGTCCTGGAGTCCTGCAGGGAATCCTGGAGGTAGCGGAGGCTGTGGCCCGAGTGACAACCCACACTGCCCTCCCTACAGACAGGCACGGAGCACGTATCACAGAACAAATGCAGAACCTGCACAGGGACATGCACAGAAGCAGACAGTCAGCAACAGAACCTGCACAGGGACAAGCACAGAAGCAGACAGTCAGCAACAGAACCTGCACAGGGACATGCACAGAAGCAGACAGTCAGCAACAGAACCTGCAGAGGGACATGCACAGAAGCAGACAGTCAGCAACAGAACCTGCAGAGGGACAGGCACAGAAGCAGACAGTCAGCAACAGAACCTGCAGAGGGACAGGCACAGAAGCAGACAGTCAGCAACAGAACCTGCAGAGGGACAGGCACAGAAGCAGACAGTCAGCAACAGAACAGCTATCCTCTCACATACAGCAACAACCAACCGCAGCCAGTTCTATTGTTACATTCTGTACAGTATCTAACATGTTGACTGCCAGGTCCTGAAGATGTAATAATAGTAACAATGACATTAAGCTATGGCTCTGCCTCGGTCTGCACAACGATGTACTGAACGGCATCTCATACTCAGTGTTTTGGACACAGTCCTGTCTAAAGCAGAGTAGAGTGAAAGAAGAAACAAGGGTAAGAAATAATGAAGAGGGGAAGCAGGAGTGCAGTGGTGTGAGGTACTTAAGTAAAAATGCTTTAAAATACTACATAAGTAGTTTTTTTTTTTTGTATCTGTACTTTATTTTTGACAACTTTTTCTTCACTACATTCCTAAAGAAAATAATGTACTTTTTACTCCATACAGTTTCCCTGACATCCAAAAGTACTCATTACATTTTGAATGCTTAGCAGAAAAGGGAAATGGTCCAATTCACACACTTATCAAGAGAACATCCCTGGTCATCCCTACTGCCTCTGATCTGGTGGATTTACTAAACACAAATGCTTTGTTTGTAAATTATGTCAGAGTATTGGAGTGTGCCCCTGTCTATCCGTCAATAAATAAAAAACAAATAATCATGCCATCTGGTTTTCTTAACATAAGGAATTTGAAATGATTTACACTTTTACTTTTGATAGTTAAGTATATTTAAAACCAAATACTTTGACTTTCTCACGTAGTATTTTACTGGGTGACTTTCACCGGAGTCATTTTCTATTAAGATATCTTTACTTTTACTCAAGTATGACGATTGGCTACTTTTTCCACCACTGCAGGAGTGAAAGGGTAGAGCGTACAGGATAGGATGGAGAAAGCAGGGTGAGTGATGCAGACCAATCACTACATTGTATAGAGAAAGGAGGCCAATAAACAATTACATTGGTCAGTTGCCAAGAACATCAATATTTACAATACAGAGCCCCTAAAGATGTTTATCTTTGATATGTTCCTATGTATTACCACTAAAGTGCATGGATGTGTGGCATGTATCCAGAACTTCATTCAAGCACCGTATAATACTTAGCTAGTACATGTCTCTATAGCAACAGTCATAATATCATTTGGTGCTGGTGTGGGGACATACTCTGACAATACTAAGGTTTAATGCAGGGGTGAAGTTGTCAGAGAGTTTTCACAACGAGAGTTAAATTAGACTGGATGCTCTTTAGTTAGTTCTGGAGATTCAAATCAAATTTATTGGTCACATACACATGGTTAGCAGGTGTTAATGCGAATGTAGCGAAATGCTTGTGCTTCTAGTTCTGACAATGCAGTAATATCTAACAAGTAATCTACCAATTCCACAACAACTACGTTGTACACACAAGTGTAAAGGAATGAATAAGAATATGTACATAAAGATATATGAATGAGCGATGGCCGAACGGCATAGACAAGATGCAGTAGATGGTATAGAGTACAGTATATACATATGAGATTAGTAATGTAGGGTATGAAAACATTATACAAAGTGGCATTGTTTAAAGTGGCTAGTGATACATTTAATTACATCAAGATGGCAAGATGCAGTAGATGGTATAGCGTACAGTATATACATATGAGATGAGTAATGTAGGGGATGTAAACATAGAATATAAAGTGGCTAGTGATAAATTGATTACATCATTTTTTCCATTATTAAAGTGGCTGTTGTTGAGTCAGTATGTTGGCAGCAGCCACTCAATGTTAGTGATGGCTGTTTAACAGTCTGATGGCCTTGAGATTGAAAAACAGCTTCTGTCTCTCGGTCCCCGCTTTGATGCACCTGTACTGACCTCGCCTTCTGGATGGTAGTGGGGTGAACAGGCAGTGGCTCGGGTGGTTGTTGTCCTTGATGATCTTTATGGCCTTCCTGTGACATCGGGTGGTGTAGGTGTCCTGGGGGGCAGGTAGTTTGCCCCCGGCGATGCATTGTGCAGACCTCACTACCCTCTGGAGAGCCTTACGGTTATGGGCGGAGCAGCTGCATTACCAGGTTGTGATACAGCCCGACAGAATGCTCTCGATTGTGCATCTGTAAAAGTTTGTGAGTGTTTTTAGTGACAAGCCGAATTTCTTCAGCCTTCTGAGGTTGAAGAGGCGCTGCTGCGCCTTCACCACGCTGTCTGTGTGGGTGGACCATTTCATTTTGTCCGTGATGTGTACGCCAAGGAACTTAAAACTCTCCACCCTCTCCACTACTGTCCCATCGATGTGGATAGGGGGCTGCTCCCTCTGCTGTTTCCTGAAGTCCACGATCATCTCCTTTGTTTTGTTGATGTTGAGTGTGAGGTTATTTTCCTGACACCACACTCCGAGGGCCCTCACCTCCTCCCTGTAGGCCTTCTCGTCGTTGTTGGTAATCAAGCCTACCACTGTAGTGTCGTCTGCAAACTTGATGATTGAGTTGGAGGCGTGCATGGCCACGCAGGCATGGGTGAACAGGGAGTACAGGAGAGGGCTGAGAACGTACCCTTGTGGGGCCCCAGTGTTGAGGATCAGCGGGGTGGAGATGTTACCTACCCTCACCACCTGGGGGCGGCCCGTCAGGAAGTCCAGGACCCAGTTGCACAGGACCCAGTTGCACAACATCTCCACGCAGCAGCGCCTCTTCAACCTCAGAAGGCTGAAGAAATTTGGCTTGTCACCAAAAACACTCACAAATTTTTACAGATGCACAATCGAGAGCATCCTGCCGGGCTGTATCACCGCATGGTACAGCAACTGCTCCGTCCATAACCGTAAGGCTCTCCAGAGATAGTGAGTTCTGCACAACGCATCACCATCAGACTGAAAAAGAGATTCTCTCTCAAGGCCATCAGACTGTTAAACAGCCATTACTAACATTGAGTGGCTGCTGCCAACATACTGACTCGTTTCTAGCCACTTTAATAATGAAAAATTGATGTAATAAATGTATCACTAGCCACTTTAAACAATGCCACTTCATATAATGTTTACATACCCTAAATTACTAATCTCATATGTATATACTGTACTCTATACCATCTACTGCATCTTGCCATCTTGATGTAATTAAATCTATCACCAGCCACTTTAAACAATGCCACTTCATATAATGTTTACATCCCCTACATTACTCATCTCATATGTATATACTGTACTCTATACCATCTACTGCATCTTGCCTATGCCGTTCGGCCATCGCTCATCCATATATTTTTATGTACATATTCTTTTACACATTCCTTTACACTTGTGTGTATAAGGTAGTTGTGAAATTGTTAGATATTACTGCATGGTCGGAACTAGAAGCACAAGCATTTCGCTACACTCACAATAACATCTGCTAACCATGTGTATGTGAAAGATAAAATTGTATTTGATTTGTTTGTGTGTTGTTCCAGTAACATGCACGACTTGATCTCTATGGCTCAGCCTCAGCCTCTACAATAGAACACTACAAGCAATACACCAAGTTGTTCTGTGTGTTGATGACCTCCAGTTCTGATACACTGGGGTTGCCAAATTCCTGTAACTTTACCGAAACTCACAGGTTTCTCTACATTCCTGTTTGGAGCGTTCCTAGATTTCCTGCTTATTCCCTCCCGATTCCAGTGATCTTCCAACCAGGATTTCTGGAAAAGTTTTTGGGGAAGTTCCCAGATTTTCAGAACCCTAATAAAGAACTGTGCCTCCTCATGGACTGACCATGAGCCAGAAACATATGAGACGTTTCGGAGCCCATCGCTGTCTAAGAATAGGGCTTCCATCCCATCCCAGAGAGAGAGCTGCTTTGATGCCACGCCAGACGTTTCTTGTATATAAAATTCTGAAAGCGCTTCCATGTGAGCCGTGCTGGTGGGAGGGGGGCAGCCAGACCTGCGTCTGCTGAACTACCCTACAGTCCCCTCCCCCCCACACACCCATATGAGCCCCCTGGTTAATGGAAGAGTGAAGGAACTACCCAACTAAAGGGAAGTGTTTAAACGGAATGTCCTCTCCAGCACCCGGAAGTTCCAGAGCCAAAACAGAGACCTGGCGGTCAAAACAAAAACACATTCATGGACACATCCTTTGACAAGCTCTAGCTCTACACTGATCCATGTGTCCAACACTTCCACACAGCTGTGATTGTGTGTACACCCATTCTGTTTCAAACAATGGTGATATTCCATCTGTACTAAAATCTAGACTCAGCAGAAGAAAAAACGTGACCCACACTGAGTGAATCACCCTTCTACTTTCCACTGTTCATCAGAAACACAATCTGCAGACCATTCCAACTGCTTTCTTTATTTCCCTGGACTGGACTGGTGGACTGACTGCTCCATCTGTCTTCTTCATACAACAGCATTAAATGTTCAGACATATGTTCCACTGACTCGCCGGCCGTGCTGCCTGCTTTATGGCAACACAGAGTCTACGTTCCAAATGGCACCCTATTCCCTTCATAGTGCACTACTTTAGCTTAGGGGTCGGGCCAAAAGTAGTGCACTATCTAGGGAATAGGGTGCCATTTGAGACATATAAGCAGAGTTATTTTGGCTAGACATTGTTTTCATATTCCCAATGAGAAGGCTGGGCCCCATCGTTAATGCCATGTCTGCTGATGTCTGCCGCCTTGTAGGACCAGCAGGGAAACCAAACGTCCACTCTGTCATGTTAAAACTATTTTCAAAGCCTCTTCAACACAGAGATTTGCAGTCATGGGGAGAAAAGATGTATAATTCCTTTCATTAAAAAGCTGAATCCTGCCAGTGCAATGGTTGTGCATGTGTAGCCTACAGTAGAACTTTAAACTGTATTAAAGGTTTGGTCCAGAACTAATCAATATGGACTACATCTGCAATGTTCATCCACCTTCAGAACCAGCTGAACTAGGAGGAATAGAGATACATTAGAGAGAGAACTTTCCATGGGAATAAAAACAACAGATCTCCAGTTTCTTTGTCTGGCTTCTAATTCTGTTACATAAGAGGTCTATTAGTAATACTGCCAGTCAGGCCTCCCTCCTCAGCCCTAATGAAGACCGTTCCACATTCCTGACGAAGGTCTGGTCCTACCGTAGGAGGAAAGGTACCCCCATTAGAGGAACCCCTCTCTCTCTGGCTACGTCCCAAATGACACCCTATTCCATTTATAGTGCACTACTTCTAACCAGGGCCCATGGGGCAATAGGTAGGCTCTATGCAGGCTATAGGGTGGAATTTGAGACGCAGACCCCAGCCTACAAGCAGCTCCACAACACCAGATGGCTACCATCCATCCAATCTTGGTCCTCAGGGGCTGAGCCGGGACTAAGCCGAGGCTAAGCTGGGGCTGGGCCAGGGCCGGGGCTAAGCTGGGGCTAAACTGGGGCTGGGCCAGGGCCGGGGCTAAGCTGGGGCTGGACCAGGGCAGTGGGGTTGTTTTAAGTCTGTGCCCCTAGCTGCCAGATTCAATATCAAAGCACCAGGAGGGGCTCCCTCTCTCACATGAAATGGGTTAAAACTGAAAAAGAGGCACAGGGAAGAAGAACTGAAACAGAATAATAAAATAGTGACTGACAGGGAGGCTTTTGGGGTTGGTTCACAGAGGATATCCCCAGCTAGACAGAATTACAAACCAGACAAGATTCCTTACATGAGTTCACTGCACTGGTAGGAGCGATGGTAGTCAATCACCAGCGGCAGCTGACACCTTCATTGGGGAGGACAGGCTCATAGTAATGGCAGCTCATAGTAATGGCTAGAAAGGATTACATGGAATGGTATAAAACACATCAGACCCATGGTTTCCTTGTGTTCGATACTATTCCATTCCAGCCATTATTATGAGCCGTTCTCCCCTCAGCAGCCTCCTGTGTAGTCAATGAGAGACGGGACTACTCCCCCCCCCCTTCCCCATAGTTAACTGTCTAATGTACTGTGGAATCATTGACTGAATGTTCATAGCTGTCAGTGTTGTCAATAACGGCAACAACAGTGGCTTTTATTTCAGTGACTGAGACAATATCTGAAAACACATTACCTAGCCTGTAGCAGTGTCTCATCAGATCGTCGTGCCATTGGATGAGAGTTACAGACAGACTAAACTGGTTAGTGACAAGCTGGGAGTGTCATCAGGCAAAAGACTTCTCCTCTAACCACTAACCCCTTATTGTCCTGTTGATTAGAGGATGAGTTAGATGCATTCCTCTAACATGTCATTAAGCTGCACAGCAAACTAGGTTGGCTATCCAAATGACTCAAGGCCTAAACATACCAGCAACTTCCACATTTCCTCATTATAGAATAATCAAGTCTTCCTATCCTAATGTAATCTACAAAAAGGTTTGGGTTAGGTGAGTCTTTACTGAATGTTCTACACCGTCACCACATGGCAACCAGTGTGGCCCCGCCCTCGTAACCCCTGACCCCAAGCCTGAGGGAGAAAACAGACAACAATGCAGTGACGGGCTTCCATCCCTTCCACCTTGTGACCTTCTGTTGGAATCAAAGTCAACAGAGAGAGAGAGGGCACAACATTCTCTCAGCTTAAACATTGAATGGATATAGGCCTCCTAGTAGTTATGACCCAAGGCCATTCACAACTACAAAAGGGAAACTGTTTTTTTAGACAATAAGTTACATAAGGTATTGTAGTGAGTTGAGTTTCTAGTCAAAGTCTGATGGGGGAAATGTAAAAAAATCTAACCAAAACTATGTCCACCCTATGGGCCGGGGTCAAAAGTAGTGCACTATTTAGGGAATAGGGTTCCATTTGGGATGCACACTATGTCTGAGGTGGCCAACTTTAACCCAACCTCCTTGTTGCGAAGGCTATTCAGATGCTGGATTTCTTTGGCTTTGCCCCACTACAAGGCAGGAATGTTCAACCATCTCACTGACCTGGTGTTACAGTGTTCTCTGTAACATTCAACGTTCTCACCTGAGACTGTAGAGAGAATTGGTAGAAAAGAGGGTGAATGGGTAGAACAAATAGAAAGTGTGTCTGTGGGGGCGGGGCAATACAGAGAGAATGTGTGTGTCGTCCCATCCTCAACATGTCTCCCAGATGACTGCTCTGCTGAAGGCTAACGTCATGACATTCCGACTGGCCTTCCACTGAGTAATGGCACCCAGTAGTGACGTCAGAATGGCGCCCGGTAGTGACGTCAGAATGGCGCCCGGTAGTGACGTCAGAATGGCGCCCGGTAGTGACGTCAGAATGACGCCCGGTAGTGACGTCAGAATGGCGCCCGGTAGTGACGTCAGAATGGCGCCCGGTAGTGACGTCAGAATGGCGCCCGGTAGTGACGTCAGAATGGCGCCCGGTAGTGACGTCAGAATGACGCCCGGTAGTGACGTCAGAATGGCGCCCGGTAGTGACGTCAGAATGGCGCCCGGTAGTGACGTCAGAATGGCGCCCGGTAGTGACGTCAGAATGGCGCCCGGTAGTGACGTCAGAATGGCGCCTAGTGACGTTAGACAATGGACAGGAGTGAGGGACTGCACTGCTGCTTAGTCCAACTACTCTCTATATCATATATTATTTATCCATGACTTTGGTATTATGAGACAAACTGTGAAATTGGTGTTATGAGACTGTGATATTGCTATGGACTGTCAAGCCCAAATGGTGTCCAATAACCCCCAAACCCACGTTAGGCTTTGAAGAGGTGTCCAATAACCCCCAAACCCACGTTAGGCTTTGAAGAGGTGTCCAATAACCCCCAAACCCACGTTAGGCTTTGAAGGGGTGTCCAATAACACCCAAACCCACGTTAGGCTTTGAAGAGGTGTCCAATAACCCCCAAACCCACATTAGGCTTTGAAGAGGTGTCCAATAACACCCAAACCCACGTTAGGCTTTGAAGAGGTGTCCAATAACCCCCAAACCCACGTTAGGCTTTGAAGAGGTGTCCAATAACACCCAAACAGACATCAAGCTTTGAAGAGGTGGTGGGTCAGACAGAGGATATGGGAGGATGGGGGCTATCTCATGATGATATTAAACAACATTACTGCTGTTAGATGGAGAAACTTACCGCATTGTCATGCTCCTGGCAGAAACTCAGCCTGTCCTGAAAGACAGGCAGCAGAGAGTAACTCGACCGGCTCAGAGTGGCAGTAGGAGTGTTGTTAGAGTTGTTGGTTCGGTTCCCCAGGTGCTGGTGAAACAGACTCTCCATTAGTCTATCAATGAAATGGTCTTTGGTAAGCCGGACCCTCTGGTGTGCCCATACACAGTTGTTACAAAGGTACTCCTGGCAGTCTCGGCAGTGAGAGGTAGCGGGGTTGCCCTCGTTGCAAGAGCTGCACAGGGGCTCTCTGCTATGTCTGTGAGACAAGTTGTTGCCCCTGCTACTAACAGTATTGTTGATTTGCTCCTCAGACGAATTTACCACGGCATCCAACATGTTGCTAAATAAAAAGTTTGACGAGGGCAAGGCGTCTACTCCTGATACGGGCATTAGAACCTTTTGGTCACAAATCGGGCACCGGAGTTTCAAGGGGTCTCCGGGGTTCCGCTGGTCCTCCAGACACTGCCTGCAGAAGGCATGGAGGCATGGGAGGACGTGGAGCCTTCTGGAGGATGAGGTAGATGAGCTAGTTGAGGTATGAGACGAGGACGAGGAGGTAGACGAGTTGGAGGAGAGCGGAGCAGAGGAGCGGCACAGTTCTTTGCATAGGGGGCATGTCTTCAAGTCGGAGTCAGGGAATGAAGCCATTTGCACGACTGCTTTGGAATAGGGGTCTTTAAACCCGCATTTAGACATAGCCTACGGTTGCCTTTGTAAATAGATGCAATGACGATAGACTAGATTAAATGTTTCTATTAAATGTTGCTCCTATTGTGCAAAATTGGTATCCACTCACTGACAGCAAATAAAATGTGTAAGTGATGAAATAGGTCTGCCGGTGAAGGACGTGCGTTTGAAGGAAATTATAATGGCAGTCAACGTCAATGAAAGCTCTTTGGAATAGAACAAACTTCAGGTCTTCCTTATTTGCATACATAATTCACATTTTACGCATTGAAATGTGAGAGTAATTAAAACTTAATATTACAGAGTTGTATGTTCTTGTTTACGTCAATGGGAATAAACCAATATTGTGGCAAACATTAAATCGTCTGCGTGTCCCCCACTCCGATTCTCCCCAAGCACAGAGAAAGGCCACTGCCGGTTTTCGTTATCAATTCCTCTGTTCAATTATGCACAAACGTGTTTTAACAGTAAGTGTCCGTCCAATTATTCTAATCCACCATCACGACTCTTTCAAATGTAGCCAACCATGCGCATCAAACAGAGACTGTTGAAGACAATTAAATAATGAATCCATTTGATGTAATAAGTTTGCGCGATACTTGCGCGCATAAGATCAAATAGCCAAACAGTTGCTGAACAGTCTCCCAAAAAGGATTTGCTACTCTATGATACCTTCTCTGAACGAAATGCTCTCTGCGATGCATTCGTTGTGCTTAATAAAAGGCTGCACTTTCTTGAGATCAAATGTGCAGCGTTTTCCACTGGCTTCCCTTGACCATCCGCCAGCGCAGAATTAATCCATTCGTCCGGTGCAATGAAGCGTTCCAATGTGTTCATTTGCACGCGTTTTACGCATGTTGAACTAAACCAAATATCAAGAGGTACGACGTAGGTTTTACTAATACGTGTATTAGGTGCCATGTAAACTGCAAGACGTGAGTTTCTCGAAAATGCCCTGAACGTCTCTAATCCTACAGCCGTGAGCATACTTCCGTTTCATGACTCGGGGACTTTGTTGGACAGCGGGGCTGGGCAGTTACATGCTAGCGTCGCCCTATTCATTCCATTAGGAACATTTGAATTGGAAATGCTACAGTATAGTATGCAATATGTCGTGGAGTAGACCTCAAACAGCATTTGTGCAAAAACAAGGGATCTATTTCAATATTTTAATTTCCTGGAAAAAATTATAGACTGTGGCTTTAATTTAATTTGACACTTTTGAGACTATTCCATTGGTTCCATGGTACCAGGCAAACTAAATCAAACTTTCTCTCTGGCTTGTGTATTTAAAACTAAAAACGAAATAATTGTTATTTAAACTGCAGTAAGTAGCCTAATGCTAACGTTTTATTTAAACAACTCTAATGTCCACTTTGAATGTGAACAAATAAATTACTGATCATGATTGTATCCATTCATCCTGTCTCAGACTGACAAGCAATGCTTACTCATGCATGCCTCTGTGAATGCCATGCCATTGATGTTGTGCTTTTGGTTTAGTCTCCTGGAATATCTCTCTCTCTCACACACACACACACACACACACACACACACACACACACACACACACACACACACACACACACACAGGCCAGGACAGGAGAACCCCAGTGAGGTTTATCCTTTACATGTTAGCAGTCCAAAATAAGCAGTGGGATGCCAGCCTGAGTGACAGAGCTCTGAAGGGAACCGTTTGACCCCATTATCCAGTCCTGGATAAGGAGCTGGCCCCGCCCAATCCTGCTCAGAGGAAAAACCCAAGAGTGTCGGCTACTAGGACTGGGGCATTATGAAAAGAAAGAGTCAAGAAGCGTCAGTGTTGGAAATGGCCAAAGACAACTTGGTTGTCCGTCTAACCAGCCGAGATCTGAACCCGAGTCTCCCACGGGAGGAACCAACCAACCAATCTGAACCATTAGACCAAGAGGACAGTTCCACTGCACTTGTGTTGATGGACGGGGTAGGCACGGTGTTGACTTCTAACATGGATGTCTCCCTTCCCTGAGTCATATTACACTTGGTAAATAAAATCTGTGAAAGACTGGGAGACATAAAACATGGGAATCACATGAACACCAGTAATACTCTACCAAGCCCCAATCAATATCTGAATGTCAAATCAAAAGTCACGGGTGGATAAAAATGCTACCTTTCCTGTTATTTAGGTTGCTGGGGAAATAACTTGAATGTCCCTGGCTACTTCAAAGTGGATCATATTTCTGGTTCTGAACTGAATGTTCTGATCATAATGCCAGGATGTATTTTCTGGTAACAAAAGGAAACAAGATGATGCTGTGAAAGAGAGTAGAGTGATCAGAAACATTCAGTTCAGAACCAGAAATATGATCCACTTTGAAGTAGCCAGGGACATTCAAGTTATTTTCCCAGCAACCTAAATAACAGGAAAGGTAGCATGTGTCTCCCCATGACTTTTCCATGGCAACACTTTGTGAAGGACAATGGCAAACAAACAAGAGTGTTGAAAATAGTGTTAATCCAGCAATAGTCATACACATGAGTCATTTAGCGTCTCTAAATGATATTAGATGAAATAAATGATACATCTTCTCCCAACGCTTGAAATCACTCACTTTATTTTAGCAGGTCTTTATTCTGTGGTATTGGTTGTGTTAAAGTTAACATGAGGTAAAAACAAACATATTCATCATTACTGTTCCCAGCTGTCCCGGCAGTATTCTAGCTAGTCAGGTAACTGATGCAAAATACAGTTAGTATTACTTGATCTTGCAGTATAAAGTCTCCATTCCATTTGACTGTCCCGTCGCCCGAGAGCTGCATCAACAGGGTGGGATCCACTTCCAGTACTATAGCTCTTCTTCTAATAGCTGTTGTCCATTTCAGTCAAGGTCAACCTACAGTAGACCACTGACCATAGGCTCTAAGTATCAAACATCTGATCTAGAATCAGGTCTCCCCTGTCCATGTAATTTAAAAGGTCAAACTGATCCTAAATCCGCACTCCTACTCTGAGAAACACCAGAACATCAAATCTCACTCGGAAGAATATACATCATTACAAAACTCAGTATGAGGCTCATTGGTTTTAGTGAGAGCGCTCCATCTAGTGGAGAGTTTAAACACTGCAGCAGTATCTCCCGTCTGATCATCGTACGAGACAGTTTGTAATACCGATACTTTTCTTTTCTTAGCTCTTCTTTTGTGATAGCAAAGTGTGTTCCTGTACAGTTTAAAGTGTAATAGATTTGAATAAGTGTTATAGTGGTCTTCGTAGATGGTCTCGGAAATAATACTCCACAACATGTTCATTAAAATAACAATCAATAAAAAGTGCTACTGTACTACATTAACAAACATATTATTTCCCCTCATAAACCCCTAATAAAAATATTGCTACTATTACTCTGTGTTGGTTTCTTCACACGCACACCCTCCTGAACACTGACTGACTTCATGATACTTGACCTTCTTGTTGGTTAATACAAACTAACTCTATTGCACCAGCCTGCTCTGACCAAATATTTTCACACTACCAAGCCAAGCTGCGCTAGTCTGGTTACCCATCATATCCACCATAGTTACTGGAACGTGCTGGAAAGGACATGAAAACAACGTATGGAAGCCAGCACAGTACTGGGCCTGGTTTCCCGATATCGATGGAATGGAATTTAGGCTTACGAGTGTTTTAACGATGCATCTTTCCTACAACAGCCGAAGATGTAACGCCATGCAGAGAGAACGTTCGCTAAGTGTGTCGATACTGACAAGATTGAAACGGAGCACTGCTGCTCTCGGATCAGGATTCCACAATACTGACAACAGATCAGCTAGTACGACTGCAAATATTGAGACGGCTTTTTCTAATGCTTACCCTATAATAAATACACTAAATCAAGATTTGACACATCATGAAATATATAGAGGCATAAATTAGACGGTAGCCAAATAGATAAATAAAACTATTTGAAATATAGGCCTATGTAGACTATATAGGTTTTCATTTTAAACATCATTTTATCCTTTGGTTGTTTCTAATGCATAGACATCGGCAGCTTTATATTTGTAGTCAACATCGTTGTGAAATTATCGGTGGTCACAGAGAGACAGATAAGCATCTTGATTCTATGTTTAGTGGAAGGGGAAAATAACACTAGCTGTTCTAGGAGTGATCTGAGGCAGGCGGTAAATAACAAGCGTTTTCAAGTGCAACTTCAGTAAGGATGGCTTTGGAAAACAGGTCAGAGATCCAACAATGCTCCTACAAAAGGTTCTAACTATGAACTCAGCCTTAAGATGCTTTTGGGAAACGGGCCTGGTTCAGCACGATAGTGTGAAAAGGTCTGTTTATCTGTCCTCTCCAGTAGAAGGACAACGTGATTGACCTTGTGAGAGTCGGTTGGTGTGAAAAGGTCTGTTTATCTGTCCTCTCCAGTAGAAGGACAACGTGATTGACCTTGTGAGAGTCGGTTGGTTTGAAAAGGTCTGTTTATCTGTCCTCTCCAGTAGAAGGACAACGTGATTGACCTTGTGAGAGTCGGTTGGTTTGTTTCTCTGTGTGGCAGCTGCAGTGTAGCCTGGTGGTAGACATGGTGAGCACAGCATTCAGTCTGGTCCAACCAGGCGTGCTGCAGCATGTCCCCTGGCCCTGTCCCCTCAGCCCTTCCAGTCCCAGGGGATGCACAAGTCCCCGTCCTGCATGACAGAGTAGAAGTGGGAGACCTCCACCCGGAGGCCCTCCATGAGTGGGGAGCGTACCTCCAGCAACCGCCTGCAGCAGGGGATCATCTGGTTGTGTCTGACACTGGGCTCCTTGGACAGATTCCTCAGGGCCAGACCCTCCAGGCAGTGGAGCAGTACCTCCTCCTCCTCCGCCTGCAGCCTGGGGGACGGACACAGGTCAGGGTCACACACAGACAGAGGGATAATCAATACAACAATGTACACAGACATGTAGGAAGTAGGAGGGCAGGAAGACAAGGTTGACAGAGACACTCACTGGTTCCGGTGTTTGATTCGTTGTCGGGCCTCCCAGGCCATGCTCTGGAGGAATGTCTGTAGTCTGCTAGGCTCACAGGTGGCTGGGATGATGAAGTGACCCATCTCATGCAGGCTGGGGCTGGAGCGGTCACTGGGACAAAACACCACAGGTACATCATCAGTGGCCGGGGAATCTCTCACATGCCTCTACACCAGGGTTCCCCTATAGGCAGCCCGCCGGTGATTTCATTTGGTCCTCCAAGTTCTGAGCAAAATAAATCAGTAATAATAAAAAAAGTTTAGGAATTGTTGTTGATGGACATAAAAGACTAAAATCACAAAGAAATTTGCTCAACGTGATTTTAATTTAGGAAATCTGTTCCCAAGTATTCCCACACATTAATAGCGAGGCTTATGTGATCCTATCCCAATGTAATCAAGGTTTGAAATGATTCTGCTTTTGTCAAATACTATATCTGTTTGGGATCCAAATCATTTCTAACTATGTTCCGGCCATCAGGAAAAGTCGGCTCACGGCTAAATGTATACTGAACAAAAATGTAAACGCAACATGCAAAGTGTTGGCCCCATGTTTCAGGAGCTGAAAAAGATTCCAGAAAATGTTCCATACGCACAAAAAGCTTATTTCTCTAAAATGTTGTGCACATATTTGTTTACATCCCTGTTAGTGAGCATTTCTCTTTTACCAAGATAATCCATCCACCTGACAGGTGTGGAATATTAAGAAACTGATTAAACAGCATGATCATTACACAAGTGCACCTTGTGCTGGGGACAATAAAATGTGTCGTTTTGTCACACAAAACAACGCCACAGATGTCTCAAGTTGAGGGAGCATGCAATTGGCATGCTGACTGCAGGAATGTCCACCAGAGGTATTGCAAGATAATTTAATGTTCATTTCTCTACCATAAACTGCTAATGTCATTTTAGAGAATTTGGCAGTATGTCCAACTGCCCTCACAACTGCAGACCGCGTGTAACCATGCCAACCCAGGACCTCCACATCCGGCATCTTCACATGCACCATCCACCTGGACAGCTGATGAAACTGGAGTATTTTTTATCTGTAATAAAGCCCTTTTGCGGGGAAAAACTCATTCTGATTGGCTGGGCCTGGCTCTCCAGTGGGTGGGCCTGGCTCCCAAGTGGGTGGGCCTATGCCCTCCCAGGCCCACCCATGACTGTGCCCCTGCCCAGTCATGTGAAATCCATAGCTTAGGGCCTAATACATTTATTTCAATTGACTGATTTCCTGATATGAACTCAGTAAAACCATTGAAATTGTTGCATGTTGCATTTATATTTTTGTTCAGTGTAATTGGGGACCCCCACTCTACAGACTGGTATTACAGTAGCATCAAAATCACACCCTTGAACAGCAATGTGCTGCATAAACAGAGTATTTTGGCCCACTGGTAGACAGTCGGGTACGTGGTAGACAGTCGGGTACGTGGTAGACAGTCGGGTACGTGGTAGACAGTCGGGTACGTGGTAGACAGTCGGGTACATGGTAGACAGTCGGGTACATGGTAGACAGTCGGGTACATGGTAGACAGTCGGGTACATGGTCTGTGGTGTGGGTGGATAGGGAAGAGTCTCTTACTTCTCCAGGGTCATGGCCAGGCCTTGCAGGCTCCTGGGATGCAGGGCTAGGCGTCGGGCCAGTAGTCTCTTATGGAAGGTGTTGAGGATGCTGAAGTGTTCCTCTATAGGCTGTACAGGTCCCAGTCTCTCTATGTCAATCACCTGAATACCTCCCAACACATGGCTGATCCTCTCCTTCAGCCACTCTGTCTGCTGGTGCAGGCTACGGTAGCTGGGGAGACTCACAAACAGCTAGGACACATGTACACACACACACAAACAAACATGGAACATGAGCAACAGGAAAATAAAAAAGACTGGTAACTTTTCCAGCTGAAATGTAACATGTGCCTTACTTTTGTCCATTGGTGATGAACATCCATTGTTCCCAGCATCACATGACCTGAGGCATTCATCCCTGATTGGTCAGTGAATATTATAGTGTGTCCTAAAAGAAAATAAGGAATGCATAAAGTAATTTACCATACATCATTTTAATTCACTCATCATTCTCTGTCAGTCAGGACATCTTTCAAAATGTCAACAGAATAGAACAATTCAAGCCCACTCTTAAGACATAAAGACCCTTATTGACTCTCTTCCGGGTGTGTATACCTCGCAGGTTGAGCACAGCCTCAGGGTTCTGCTGGGAGAGACGGCTCAGACTCTGGAGCTGACAGCATCTGTGAGTCACTCCCCAGCTGCGCTGCCACCTGCAGGAGGGAGGAGGTATTGTCCTCAGATCAGGTGTTCAAGTGGAAGCAGGGGTCGCCAGTCGTGATGTAACAACAGGAGGAGGCTCAAAGTCTCCAGAACATTGATAATAGGTTACTTTGGAATGACATTGACCACCTTCTGTTGTACCGCAGGCCAGTAGAACCCAGTCAAACAGTAACTCAAACATGCACCCTATGAAGTTGAAGGGTCTATGCACTTAACTTCATAGGACCAGCACTTTGCATCAGAGTCATGTTGTATTCGGTCCAGGTGACAATTCCATTTTTACTATGTGTCTCTGCACCATTTTCTATCTGCATGGGAGTTGGTGCACTTAATGAAACTCACCAATGTTTTCATCTTCTATCATAATGGAATAGCTGTTGTTCAGAGTGCTGATGATTACCTGATATCTTCCAAGGCAAATTTCTGACACAATTCCTTCTTGAGTCTCTTCAGCTCCTCCCGTTGAGGGACACTGGCGTTCTGCTTCTTCGTAGCCTCCTTCTCATGGTTTCTCAGCCACAAGCTGCAGCAGAAAGACAACTCTTCAGACAGACCAATGGCTCGCTTGTAGAGCATGTCACTTCTCTCAAGGCGTGAGTGGAATGAGCCAACTAGAAGAATGCAAGTACACAGGCAGTGACGAAGACAGCAAGATCATTTGTTTCTTTTTAAACCCGTCTTCGGAATGCATCTGTGAATTTGAGTTGACAGTTAAAAAGTGATCAAGCTAAAGCGATGCTAATGTCTAATGTGTCATTCTACGTACATAAGAAGTTAGCGTTTGCTTTGGCTAGGTAGTCACTATACAGTACCTTAGTGTGGGCTCTACTTTCTTGGCCTGCTCCAGCTCCTGCTCTGGGTCTCTGAAGCCAGTGAAGCTGTAGTAGCTTTTGTCCCATTTGATGGGTCTGTAGAAAGGGTTCCCATGCCCAGCCACTGGCTGCCGGCTCTTGGGTGACTCTGAGCTGGCCTTGAGTCCCTTCATGTGCTCTGTGGACAGACTGCAGGACTTCAACACGTCCATTACGGTGGTCAGGACATCCTTGGTCTGCAGAGTGAAGCTGACCGAACGGAACCCTGGGAAATGTCATCAAATTTATTACAAATGTAGTCAGTCACAAAAAAAAAAATCTCAATTGCAAATGGCACCATGTTCTCTATATAGTGCACTACATTTAACCAGGGTGCATAGGGTGTCACTTGGAATGCATAATACTCACTCTCTCAGAGGAAACGGTATGAAAAAAACAAATGATCAAGAAACACCAATACTGTATAGTCTACATTTTAAGCAGGCTAAAAGGACGTTACCATGGGGAAGGATGTCCTTCTGAATGTCTTCCTTGTCCTTTATTTCCCTGACATAAAAGGTGAGCTTTGTTGGTTGGACTGAGCGGGTCCCCGGTTTCTGAAGGTTTTCCAAATAACCATTGAGTCTCTTGAGGGAATTTTCATTCACTTCCTGAAGAGAATTACACAAAGAACGTTTTGATTGGCAATTCCACAATAACAGAATGATTCTGAGGCTCATACTTTTCACTTTAAAATGTCAAACAAAAAACAATGAATGCAAAGTTAAACAAACCATACAACTCTATGCACAAGGACTACTTTTAACAATAACCACTGAAAATGTTACAAAAACACATTTACTTGAATAACAGTGCAGATGCAAAGTTTGGTAACAGAATGACAGTTTGTGCTGCATCTACACTGTTCTTCAAGTAAATGTGTTTTTGTAAAATGTTAAATGGATATTGTTAAGTCACCATGGAATTGCCCTACGACATAGTTCTATGATACATGGACATTATTGCTCTTTTAGCCTACAACAGGACATAATCATTCACCCTTTCCCTGGGATGCTGGCCAAAGAAGTCTGGATGCACTGCAAAGTAGAAAGGTCTCAGTGCATTGATAGCATCTGCCCCTGAAAGAGCTCTCTGATGGACCAAATGTGCTGCGACATGTCTGTTCCCCACTCTGGAAAAACAACATGGACCAGAGAGTGAGGATAAAGGGTTGTCACCATGATCACTATGAAGTCCAAAGGGAGCCTGCTGTGCATTACATTTGACATTTTAGTCATTTATCAGACACTCTTTTCCAGAAATGCGTACATTTCATACATATTTTTATTTATTTTTTCGTACTGGTCCCCCGTGGGAATCGAACCCACAACCCTGGCGTTGCAAACACCATGCTCTACCAACTGAGCCACACGGGACCATTACATCAGGGTCTCCCAACCTCAGCCCCCCCTCAGTGCACGTTTTGGTGTGTGCCGCACCACTACACAGCTGATTCAAATGGTAAAAGATTGATGATGAGTTGGTTATTTGAATCAGCTGTGTAGTGCCTGGACAAAAACATGCACCCAGGGGGGCCCCAGGACCGAGTTTAGGATTACATCACTAACTGTGGTCCTTTTCACAAAATCAATTCTGAGTGCAGGTGATGATGTAAATATGATAATGTAAGTACTATAGTGGGTTACTTACCTCATGGCACTTCGCAGGAGAGAGGCCACAGACATAGCTGTAGCTAGGTCTAGCTGGACACCATCAAATCACTGACTTGTGACATCCACAGGTGTTGATTCTCTCCTGTTGATGAAATAGTTTACAGATTATGAGCTGACTGGCTAACTGGTCCAAACTGACACATCTTAATAAAGATTGTAGTAGCATTTATACTACAGCAGTAGCTAGCCAGCTAAGCCTTGGTTTGTGGGGCAAACTCAATAGGTCTTATTTACAGTATATCTGGCATTCACAGGACTAGCCTAAGGCAAGGCCAAGGGGACACATTGGAAAACACTCCAAACAACAACGCTATCAAATCGCATGGCTTGCAAGTTCATCCTGTTTATTCCAGCACAAAACTGAGCAATAAATCGTATGACTTGTTATAACTAACAGAAAATCACAACAAAAAACAGGTTCAGCTAGTTTACCCACCTAGCTAGCTTCCTTGCAGGCTAGCTGTGAGCTGAAAATAAGCAACCACATTCAGACTGTACCAACCACATGTCGATAAGTGTTTGGCTCAGAATTTGTCAAAATTAATGAATACAGATTACCTTCTTAAGACTGCATTGCTGAATTGGTAGCATGGCAGTGAATTGTTTTAAATAGATTTTGAGTCCAATGTCAGCTAGTGGTCCAGTCACAGCAATCAGACAGACAAAAGCAATCGCACTACTATACTAAAGCATCGATAGCTCTGATATGGACGTTTAATGACCTCTGCTGGTGAGTTTAGAAAGCTACAAGCAATATCTCTCTCATCATTGCACCTCTTCTAAACGCAGTCCAAATTCAGTTTTTTCTATATTTTGTATGATATTGTACAAAAACAGCAGATGAAACTAACACCGTAAAAGAGTGATAAAATGTGATCAGTGTTATTTCCTGATAGTTGCTGGTTGAAAATACAATCTACACAGGACCTAATCAGCAGGTTTTTGCATGGGTGAAGTTTCGTTTTTCCATGGTGACATCAGGCGGTAAATGAGTTAATAGACCAATAACAAAGACAGTTCCAAACCTCTCTGCCAATAACAGCTAGTTTTCGAGGTTTCCACTCCCCACTCAGACCAGGGGCGGAAATCCCGGTTGGAAAAATATGATTTGTCCCCCCCAATATATCACTGAAACATAACTATGTCATTTAAATAATATTAATAATACGCAATGAAAGCAATTGTGCTGATTATAGACACTTAATAGCGCGTTTTTAAGTTTCAAAAGATTGCGACCCCCCCCACCCTTTGCCTCACAATGTTTTGATCCACTGCCAGTTCCTTAGTTGGCAAGGTAACAGAGGGGTTGTATCTACTGTCTGAAAGGAACTCAATGAATGTAACTGAAGTGAGGTTAATCCAGTCAATCGCGCACACACACTAGCTGAATATGCAGAGCTAGCGCGCAAATATTAACTATTAAGCTAGCTAGTACCTATTCCATTTATGTGGCCTCGTCAAAGATGGAATCTTTGCTATTGTCAATTTATTCCAAGATCAGCATGCAGATGATGTAAGTTAGTGCTTCAAAGTCCCTGCGATAAGGTTAGCAATAAACTGAAGTCCAAACTGAACAGAACTACACTCTCTTCTACCATTGTCTTAAATATATTTAATGGTCTCGATGCAAAAGCTAAATTGTCACAAGGGAACTTTTATTTATTTATTTTATTTCACCTTTATTTAACCCGGGTAGCAAAGATTATAGCAAACACCACTGAAACGGAATTGGTGCTCGCTAGCTTTGCAAATTCAGCTATTGTTGGAAGCCAGCCAATATGAAACAAACTATTAAAATTACAAAAGGTTGCAGCATATGTTGTGTAAATGGTGAACTCATACAGCTGTCAACTCTTGTCATTTTAATCCATTTCACATTTGCTAGCTACCTTTTAGATCGAAGCCCAAATAGAATGATAAAAGATAAGATGATAGAAGCCCATCTCCTACTGTAAATAACCTACACACTGTGTGTGTGTGTAGCCAGCCAGCCAGCCAGGTACAAAAATGGCAGAAAAATAAAAGACGGACATCAGAGTATTTTTCAGTACACCAAAACGCAAAGTAAGAACCCTAGTAGCCTAATATCTCAAAGACTAGTTGATAAAATGTTCATAAGAAAGAAATGAAATTCTAATGGAAATGTTTCACAATGATGTCATTAGGCAGAGCAGGCAACAGATGGCACACAGACAGCAGAGTTGGGGACAGATAGGCAGGGACAGACTGGCAGAGACAGGGAGTCTCAGGTAAGTTTGTTGAGTCTTTGTTTGGCAACATTATGAAAGGTTCTCCATTTTTTTTGACTTGTAAAATAGGAACATAATTGGAAAATGCCATGGATACCCCCACTCTCAACTTAAACTGGTGACTGAACTAAGATTTGTTAAAGGCAATGGTATTGCTGTTGTGATTAGTTGTGTAGTTTTGGGTACCGGTAGTTAGGAGTACGGCAAACACCTTATTTCTTTGGTTCCTCAATATACATTTACCATATTACAATGTAGGCTATGTGTTACAGCACTACTTTTGGTGTCCCCCTCAGGAATTGCTCTTGAGAAAATTTCATGTAATTGTTCCCTCCAAAGTTGATATCAGATTTTCGCCCCTGACTCAGACCACTAAGTCCTAGCAAAAGTATTGCTTGAGAAACAGTTTTTTTGCTAAAAAAAACATTTTTGTTTATTTTTGACCATTTTAATGGAAATCTATTACATTAAGGTTAATACCCAGATATTATTTGATATTGATATAAAAACGGCTGTATTGGATCTTTAACCAATGTCAGATTCTGATGGATCATGAATGTTCATTTTCTTCACCCACAAAATTATTTTTAGACACCTTCCTTACTGCCTTTCTTTGGCTTGTTTCTTAAACGTCACATTTTCCCTCCAGTCCAGGTTGTCCATCTGCAGCAAACCCATTTTGTGCTTCATCATACCTGTGAATTACAGGAGGCTGCTGAGGGGCTCATAATAATGGTTGGAACGGAGCAAATGGAATGGCATCGAACACCTGAAAACCATGTGTTTGATACCATTCCAGTGATTCCACTCCAGTCATTACTAGTGGTGGGAAAAGTACTCAATTGTCATACTTTGGTAAAAGTAAACATACCTTTAATAGAAAATGACTCAAGTAAAAGTGAAAGTCATCCAGTAAAATACTACTTGAGAAAAGACTAAAAGTATTTGGTTTTAAATATACTTAAGTATCAAAAGTAAATGGAATTGCTAAAATGTACTTAAGTATCAAAAGTATAAGTATAAATCATTCCAACCTAATTATACTAAGCAAACTAGACGTTTTTTTTAATTTTTATTGACGGATAGACAGGGGCAAACTCCAACACTCAGACATAATTTACAAACAAAGCATTTGTGTTTAGTGAGTCTGCCATATCAGAGGCAGTAGGGATGACCAGGGCTGTTCTCTTGATAAGTGTGTGAATTGGACCATTCTCCTGTCAAAATGTAACGACTACTTTTGGGTGCCGAGGAGTAAAAAGTACATTATTTTCTTTAGGAATGTAGTGAAGTAAAGGTAAAAGTTGCCAAAAATACAAATAGTAAAGTACAGATACCCCCAAAAAACTACTTACGTAGTACTTTAAAGTATTTTTACTTAAGTACTTTACACTACAGGTCCTTACCACAAGCCCTTTCTCCCCAATTAAGGTGCCACCAACTCCTGTGCTGTGAATATCAATGGATTACATTCGTGGTCAAGTGCTTGTAAAATAAATCTATTTGGTTTGCTAAGTATTATAGTGTATTAAGACATTAGCAAAAATATATTTTGATATATCCAAATGCAACAATATAACATGTAATGTTCAAAATATAATCTATTTTACATTTCAACATCAATTTTTATAAAGTAATACATTGCATAATATATATTCTAAGAGTAGCGTATGTTTTCTTCCTCATTACACATTTGACAATACAGTGTATCCTACATAGAGATAAATCAATTTTATTCTCAAATCAGGCCATAGGATGCATACCTCCTACATTAGGAATGTGTAATTCACCACAACAAGCTATGTATGAGGTGTTTCCACATTTACCAAACACCGGTCAAAAGTTTTAGAACACCTACTCATTCAAGGGTTTTCTTAACCTTTACTATTTTCTACATTGTAGAATAATAGTTAAGACATCAAAACTATGAAATAACAAATATGGAATCATAGTAACCAAAAAAGTGTTAAACAAATCAAAATATATTTTATATTTGAGATTCTTCTAATAGCCACCCTTTGCCTTGATGACCGCTTTGCACACTCTTGGCATTCTCTCAACCAGATTCATGAGGTAGTCACCTGGAATGCATTTCAATTAACAGGTGTGCCTTGTTAAAAGTTCATTTGTGGAATTTCTTTCCTTCTTTAAGCCAAACAGTTGTGTTGTGACAAGGTAGGGGGTATACAGAAGATAGCTTTATTTGGTAAAACACCAAGTCCACATTATGACAAGAACAGCTCAAATAAGCAAAGAGAAATGACAGTCCATCATTACTTTAAATCATGAAGGTCAGTCAATATGGAACATTTCAAGAACTTTGAAAGTTTCTTCAAGTGCAGTTGCAAAAACCATCAAGCGCTATGATGAAACTAGCTCTCATGAGGAACACAATAGGAATGGAAGACCCAGAGTTACCTCTGCTGCAGAAGATAAGTTCATTAGAGTTACCAGCCTCAGAAATTGCAGGCCAAATAAATGCTTCACAGAGTTCAAGTAACAGACACATCTCAACATCAACTGTTCAGAGGAGACTGTGCAAATCAGGCCTTCATGGTCGAATTGCTGCAAAGAAACCACTACTAAAGGGCACCAATAAGAAGAAGAGACTTGCTTGGGCCAAGAAACAAGAGCAATGGACATTAGACTGGAGGAAATTTGTCCTTTGGTCTGGAGTCCAAATTTGAGATTTTTGGTTCCAACCACCGTGTCTTTGTGAGACGCGGTGTCGGTGAACGGATGATCTCCGCAAGTGTATTTCCCACCGTAAAGCATGGAGGAGGAGGTGTTATGGTGTGGGGGTGCTTTGCTGGTGACACTGTCTGTGATTTATTTTGAATTCAAGGCACACTTAGCCAGCATGGCTAACACAGCATTCTGCAGCGATACGCCATCTCATCTGGTTTGGGTTTAGTGGGATTATGATTTGTTTTTCAACAGGACAATGAACCAACACACCTACAGGCTGTGTGAGGGCTATTTGACCAAGAAGGAGAGTGATGGAGTGCTGCATCAGATGACCTGGCCTCCACAATCCCCGAACCTCAACCAAATTGAGATGGTTTGGGATGAGTCGGACCGCAGAATGAAGGAAAAGCAGCCAACAAGTGCTCAGCATATGTGGAAACTCCTTCAAGACTGCTGGAAAAGCATTCCAGGTGTTGCTGGTTGAGAGAATGCCAAGAGTGTCCAAAGCCATCATCAACGCAAAGAGTTGCTATTTGAAGAATCTCAAATATAAAATATATTTTGATTTGTTTAACACTTCTTTGGTTACTATATGATGCCATATGTGTTATTTCATGTTTTTTTTGTCTTCACTATTATTCTACAATGTAGAAAATAGTCAAATTAAGAAAAACCCTTGAATGAGTAGGTTTTCTAAAACTTTTCACCGGTAGTGGACAAGCTTGCAGGTCTTTGGGGGAGGAATTTGGAAATTCTACTGCACGGGAACTTCAACTCTCTATATATTTTATGATGAAATGGGTGTATGAATTATACGATTAATTTCCAATGTATCGTACAGTCTGAATGGAAATAATATTTACACAATAAAATACTCAAATAATTTGCAAAGATAATCAAATAAATGACAAGATACATAGATGTAGTTGTTCACATGTGTCCTGCTTTATTATTGGAATAATGATGCAAAAACTAATTCACAATTGTACTTAAACACTTTCACTCACAAACTACCACCACACAATGAAAACATAACATTCGTTCCGTAACGAATAACAAATAAAAAGTCCTTTGATGAGTTTTAATAAAAGTATATAATATAAAGTGAAATAAACGCAGCACAGAGGGATGCCAACAAAGCGTACTGATACTAAGACTGAGACTAACATCAAAATCCATTTTCAATTTAATCCCAGACAAAGGAATAGACCCAGCCTTTCATTTGTCATGCTTTTACATAAACCGGAACACATTTCATTATGATTGATTATTCATTTCATGCTATTCCCATCCACTAGCGGTTCTGGGAATCCTAGTCCTAGTGTGCAGACACACAGAAACTGTCATAGGGCAAGTCAATACAATACAACTCTACTTTAATCACAATTGAGAATTAAACAATGGTGGTTATGCTTCGGACGATGCTCAAATGTTGCTCTTATGCCCCAGATACACAGTGGAATATTTAGTTTATTTTTAATTAACTTCGACTAGTCTGTTTTTGAAAGACACATCCTCCACTAGTCTCGGCATGCATTTTTAATCTGTCCTCCTGTGATCTGCTGCTGTGCCTTGCTGCCGGTGAGGGAGAGGGCTGGGCTCCGGGGCTTCGGTGCTGCGGACAGTGGGGTGTGACCCTGGTGTTGGGAAGAAGCCGTGTCTGGCACTATAGCGGCCTGATTCACAACACCAGCTGTCCTGCCCCACCAGAAGTCAGAGCTGGCTAGAGCTGTTCCTCCTGAGGCCCTGCATCCTCCTGCGTGGATCCTACAGCTCTCAGGGGCTGATCCACAGAGAACCTGGAAGTCTGATAAAAACAACAGCATCATTATTCATTCATTCATCCATCAGTATTACAGTTATTATTACAGTAAACACTCATTCCTATTCAGTGTCATTCAGTTCATTTTTTTATTTTATTTCACCTTTATTTAACCAGGTAGGCCAGTTGAGAACAAGTTCTCATTTACAACTGCGACCTGGCCAAGATAAAGCAAAGCAGTGCGACAAAAACAACAACACAGAGTTACACATAAACAAACGTACAGTCAATAACACAATAGAAAAATCTATGTACAGTGTGTGCCAATGTAGTAAGATTAGGGAGGTAAGGCAATAAATAGGCCATAGAGGAAAAATAATTACAATAAAGTTTAGGTTAGAATGTATCACCACTTTAATAAACTGCTAACATGGCTACAAATGCAATGTCTAAACAATAAATACTTATCCAAATCTAGAGTGTAGTATTGGGTGTGAGTAGGTTCAGGTAAATTAGGGGCAGTCTTCAGATGTGGCAGATACTGTACCAACATGCAGAGTGGAGCAGAGGTTTCTATTTTAGAGTCTGGAAGTGTATTGAGGTCAAGTCAGAGATAGATGGAGCAGAGAATAACTGAGGACCACGACTGTAGTTCTCTATCCACCTCTGTTGACACTGGGTTTGGGATGGGGTGGACAAGTAAAATGATTGGGAGGGAGAGGTTTCACATAATGTGCAAATGTCCATTTATTTAGAGTGAAGTTTAGAAATCCAACTAGAGACATTTGACTCAATTAAAGAGGCACTCCTGCTATTTTGGAACTTTTCCTGTTGAAAAACAATATCCTATGTATAAATACAGTAATGTACACACACAGACACACAAATATTTTTTGGAGCAAAATTGTGTTTTTTCGACACAACTGAAAACTTCAAGATGGTCTGATGGTGCCCTCTGATGTCATCGCCCTCCCCCCTAGTGTGGGGGAACAATAGAGGAGTAATAGAGAACAGATGAGAAAGCCCCCCCCCACCCCACTTGTGCCATGTCATGATACCTGGACCACATATTGAGATGTACCTTTTGCTAAGTTAATCAGGTGATAAATGAGGGTAAAAGGAGACTGGACTGCCACTTTAACGATGAGGGAGGTTATGCTACACAGGAAATGAGAATGAGAGACATCATCCAAAATCGCAGCAGACCCATTACAGAGAGATTTGGATAAGCTTTTTTGTCTGTGCTAATTTAATGATTCCCAGAGGAAGGTTTGGCTAACTGGCCTGGTTGTTATGCGGAGACAGAGATGGAGAGAGACAGAGAGACGGAGACAGAGAGAGACGGGAGAGCGTACAGGAAAGAGAAAACATCTTGTGAATCATAGCTCCACCATCTCAGCCAACTGTGTTAAAGGAGCTAAGCCTCTGCAGCCTGTCTGACACCACACTGTGTGACAGAGGTCAGAAAGAGGACAGAGGTGCTGAGGCCATACTTAACTGGAACTTCCAGCGTGGAGCCAGAGCAGTAAAACAATGGCTCTTATTGGCTGCTGCCTCAGTGACTGTGGATAAAGACTGAGGCTATGTCCCAAATGGCACCCTATGTAGTAGTGCTCATACAGCTCTCGTCAAAAGTAGTGCGATATATAGGGCTTAGGGTGCCATTTGGGATGCAGCTTGGGCAGATCGAGGGGACATCTTAAAAGGGCAAAGTGACCACAGTGATTGATATATTGTTGCTCTGACTTTAATTCCATCCCACCATACAACTTAATCTCTTCTTGATAGACAGGCACAAACCATCAACAGATACATTCCATGATCCTCCTCAATGGATGCCATTTTGTGAAAACATGGTTGACATATTAATATGAAACTCACTCTAAAAGCCATTAAAATACACTTCAAGTTGTAAGTGAGAAGAGCATATTAACGGTGTCAGAGAGAGAGAGAGAGAGAGAGAGAGAGAGAGAGAGAGATACTGGTAGGTAGCTGCATTTGAAGCTGCCACGGTTTGGGGGCCAAACACCTTTACCACTGTTATCTGTAATGCGACTTTATTAATCTGCAGTTTGTCCTCTCCCCTGGACATATTCCATCACTGGAGGGTCAAGTCCAGCTAATTCCTCCACAGTTGAACATGCCACACAGCATAATATCCCAGCAATACCTTTCTGCCCAATCCTGTTCTATCCTCTCTGTTGCCCTTTCTGGTTAATCTAATTGCGACAAAGCCCACATAAGGGCTTTTGTGCCAAGAACTTCTTTATGGTTTAAAATTAAACGGCTTGGGCACCCAGTTTTTGGATGGCAGCCAGTGTCCTTCAGACAAAGAATGTCAGTGTGCTTAATAGGCAGAAAAGCTCTCCCCTGTCCCGAAAAAAAAGCAGCCACCACACGCCTCAGTACTGCGCATGTCTGCTCCCACTACTTTCTGTCAAGGCAACAATGAGAGCAGATACATCTGAACTGCACCATAGTGTGAAAGGTCATTTTGGACAGGCCTGTTAACATACACACTTCCATTTCTGTACAGGCAAGTTAAAGACAGATATTCCTTTCAAAAAAGCTTTTTTTTTGGGGGGGGGGTACTTAATGACCTGATTTAGATTTTCTCAAGTTCTGGAAGTGGCCAGAATTGACCATAGTTTCTAGAAGCTCTGGTCCAGAGCGTTAAGTCCAACTTGCTGAAGGCTCAACATCAGAAAGCTGCACGTAATGCCCTGGACCAGAGCTAAGGTTCCAGCTGAGAACAAAGAAGATTACTTATTCCTGCTATTCTCATATAAAATATGATCATTTCCCAAATAGCCAAGCCAAGCATCATTTCACACACAAGGGGCCATCACTATTTCTGACACCTCCATATTGTCTGAACAAATCTATTTCCTTTTCATCAGATCTCTATGTAATCTACATTCAGTGATGTCATGTCCTTTGTACTGTGCTGTATTCCATTCTGTGGATTCCATGATTGGATTCCATTCTGGGGGAGTCCCGTCGGCACAGCAACATGCCTCCTTGACATTTCCGTCGGATAGTTCCGGAATCATTTTGCGTGTCCCCCATTCATTACAATATTTGCTGAGCAGAAACCCTTGAAATCACTGCTCCAATGTGGCCGAAAGCACCTGCATTCCCTTTGGAGAAATTCAGGATCAATACATTCTCAAGTCCAAGATGCTTATCCCACTCACAAGCTAAGAAAAGTGTCTTACAGACCCCATAATGATATACTGTAGTGTGGCACAGTACCAGTACAAGTGTCCATGTGTAACGGCTAAACCAGTCATTTGAGGTAAAAAAATCTAGAAATAAAAACAATGCCAATTCAAGCAAAAAAATAGGAGACCTTCCTTGGAGTGAAGACCCTTTGACAAGCAATTAAGGACTTGCTCGTTGTCTTGCTTGGGCTATTTCCTAAACGCAGGCATTAGTTAGCATTAATAGCTTCTCACGGTAATTAAACCTCCCTTCTAAATGATCCTGGTGCCAGACCAGACCATGTGCAGTGTGTCCCCTGTGTCTCCAGACAAGCCCAGCCTACCCCACCCATCCTCCCACCTCGGGCCACATTTCCCTCCCTCTGGCCTGGCTTTGTGCTGATGGACGAGCCCATCCCTCACGGTCCTCCCAGACAGCTGTGCTTAGCCTGCAGAATGGAGAGAGAGACTTTGGGACTTTGCTTACTGGATGAAAGCAAGCATTTGTTTCCTAATGGAACCTTCAGCCCTCCCGGAAGATCAATTATATTCTGTACACCCAGAAATAAGTCATTGGCATCATCCTCGTCTTGGTAATTGATCTCTTTCTGAGGGTATGGCATCCCTGGCTGTGTCTGGGGTTTTTGTTTTAGCACAGACTGGCTGCTGTGTGATACAGTGTTCAGGTAATAGGGGACATGTCGATGGTATTGTATCTAATAATAACATTTGCAAATCTGTAAGATTGCACAGTTAGTATCAAATTCTATGAATGTGGAAATTCCCCTCACTGATAATATCTCCTGTATTATGGGAAATGCATCATCCTAATCAATCTGAAATGGTTTTGCCTTTCCTTTGCATTTCCATTTCCAAATACTAAGAGAAAAAGCCCAAACAAATTCAACAGAAACTTGTTTTGGCCTGCTAGACGGAAGGGGAAATATCAACTGCAATTTTTGAGAAGACAGACAGACAGACTGGCAGACAGACATGTCTTATCATGGATGCAGCAGCTGTCAGGAACAGCCCAGGTAACAGAAAGGCATCATCTCATCAGCCTTCCCAGAGCCTGTCAATCCTGCACAATGGACTGATTGACATATCCCTTACTGTATATACGGCAACCTTTCCTATAAGCCTAACTTAAAACAACACTATTTCAGTATGACAGTATATTTCTTTCCTTCCTTCCTTAACTCGACATCGGAAAGATGAACATTTGTTTTCATGCTTCACTCCTAAACTGAACATGAAGTGAAATGAGAGAGAGAGAGAGAGAGAGAAGAAGAAGAAGGAAGGATATGTAATGAGAGTGTTTACGAGAGGTTCCTGTCCATTGGTGGAAGGCAGTCTGCTCATTAAGCTATAGGGAGAACAGAGAAGGCAGTCTGCTCATTAAACTATAGGGAGAACAGAGAAGGCAGTCTGCTCATTAAGCTATAGGGAGAACAGAGAAGGCAGTCTGCTCATTAAACTATAGGGAGAACAGAGAAGGCAGTCTGCTCATTAAGCTATAGGGAGAACAGAGAAGGCAGTCTGCTCATTAAACTATAGAGAGAACAGAGAAGGCAGTCTGCTCATTAAACTATAGAGAGAACAGAGAAGGCTGCTTATTAAGCTATAGGGAGAACAGAGAAGGCAGTCTGCTCATTAATCTATAGGGAGAACAGAGAAGGCAGTCTGCTCATTAAGCTATAGGCAGAACAGAGAAGGCAGTCTGCTCATTAAACTATAGGGAGAACAGAGAAGGCAGTCTGCTCATTAAACTATAGGGAGAACAGAGAAGGCAGTCTGCTCATTAAGCTATAGGGAGAACAGAGAAGGCAGTCTGCTCATTAAACTATAAGGAGAACAGAGAAAGCAGTCTGCTCATTAAACTATAGAGAGAACAGAGAAGGCTGCTTATTAAGTTATAGGCAGAACAGAGAAGGCAGTCTGCTCATTAATCTATAGGGAGAACAGAGAAGGCAGTCTGTTCATTAAACTATAGGGAGAACAGAGAAGGCAGTCTGCTCATTAATCTATAGGGAGAACAGAGAAGGCAGTCTGCTCATTAAACTATAGGGAGAACAGAGAAGGCAGTCTGCTCATTAATCTTTAGGGAGAACAGAGAAGGCAGTCTGCTCATTGAACTATAGGGAGAACAGAGACGGCAGTCTGCTCATTAAGCTATAGGGAGAACAGAGAAGGCAGTCTGCTCATTAAACTATAGGGAGAACAGAGAAGGCAGTCTGTTCATTAAACTATAGGGAGAACAGAGAAGGCAGTCTGCTCATTAAACTATAGGGAGAACAGAAACGGCAGTCTGCTCATTAAGCTATAGGGAGAACAGAGAAGGCAGTCTGCTCATTAAACTATAGGGAGAAGTGTGTGTGATGATCGAGCCACTGGTCTGGATCTTTCTGCATGGATTCATTCGTTTCTCTGTGGGACACACATACACACACACTTCTGATGATATTATGGTTCCCAGACTGCCACAAAACACATGGCTAACAGTGACAGACAGTCCTCTCTGGAGCTCTGTCCTCCATCCCTCTCCTGTCCCTCATTCCTCTCTGACACGATATCATTATGGACCGATTTTATACATATCTAATATACTCCATTGGCATCTGTAACATCCCAGGCAACATCCCAACAGACAGTAGCACTGAACAGTAAAAGGAGCCTTCTTTGTGCTACAGCTGCAGAGGGTGTTGGATGTATGTACACGGCTGCCTGCTACTCGACTGTGATGGTATTTCACTGAGTGTTTGGCAGGTGTGGCACTGCAGCATTGCTGAAGGAAACAGCTGTTCTCCACAGACAGACAGACAGAATAACAGACAGACAGAATAACACACACACAGGCATACATACCCCTGAGCCACCATGGCTTTATAGGAGTAGAGGTAAATAGGCCAGTTCATGTGGTTAATAGATGGTAGTAGGGTTAAACAGTGGAAGACAGGCCAGTTCATGTGGTTAATAGATGGTAGTAGTGGTAAACAGTGGAAGACAGGCCAGTTCATGTGGTTAATAGATGGTAGTAGGGGTAAACAGTGGAAGACAGGCCAGTTCATGTGGTTAATAGATGGTAGTAGGGGTAAACAGTGGAAGGTAGACCAGTACATGTGGTTAATAGATGGTAGTAGTGGTAAACAGTGGAAGACAGGCCAGTTCATGTGGTTAATAGATGGTAGTAGTGGTAAACAGTAGAAGACAGGCTAGTACATGTGGTTAATAGATGGTAGTAGTGGTAAACAGTGGAAGACAGGCCAGTTCATGTGGTTAATAGATGGTAGTAGGGGTAAACAGTGGAAGGTAGACCAGTACATGTGGTTAATAGATGGTAGTAGTGGTAAACAGTGGAAGACAGGCCAGTTCATGTGGTTAATAGATGGTAGTAGTGGTAAACAGTGGAAGGTGGACCAGTTCATGTGGTTAATAGATGGTAGTAGGGGTAAACAGTGGTAGGTGGACCAGTTCATGTGGTTAATAGATGGTAGTAGGGGTAAACAGTGGAAGACAGGCCAGTTCATGTGGTTAATAGATGGTAGTAGTGGTAAACAGTGGAAGGTGGACCAGTTCATGTGGTTAATAGATGGTAGTAGGGGTAAACAGTGGAAGACAGGCCAGTTCATGTGGTTAATAGATGGTAGTAGTGGTAAACAGTGGAAGGTGGACCAGTTCATGTGGTTAATAGATGGTAGTAGGGGTAAACAGTGGAAGACAGGCCAGTTCATGTGGTTAATAGATGGTAGTAGTGGTAAACAGTGGAAGGTGGACCAGTTCATGTGGTTAATAGATGGTAGTAGTGGTAAACAGTGGAAGACAGGCCAGTTCATGTGGTTAATAGATGGTAGTAGTGGTAAACAGTGGAAGACAGGCCAGTTAATGTGGTTAATAGATGGTAGTAGTGGTAAACAGTGGAAGACAGGCCAGTTCATGTGGTTAATAGATGGTAGTAGGGGTAAACAGTGGAAGACAGGCCAGTTCATGTGGTTAATAGATGGTAGTAGGGGTAAACAGTGGAACGTGGACCAGTTCATGTGGTTAATAGATGGTAGTAGGGGTAAACAGTGGAAGACAGACCAGTTAATGTGGTTAATAGATGGTAGTAGTGGTAAACAGTGGAAGGTGGACCAGTTCATGTGGTTAATAGATGGTAGTAGGGGTAAACAGTGGAAGGTGGACAAGTCCATGTGGTTAATAGATGGTAGTAGTGGTAAACAGTGGAAGACAGGCCAGTACATGTGGTTAATAGATGGTAGTAGGGGTAAACAGTGGAAGACAGGCCAGTTCATGTGGTTAATAGATGGTAGTAGGGGTAAACAGTGGAAGACAGGCCAGTTCATGTGGTTAATAGATGGTAGTAGGGGTAAACAGTGGAAGACAGGCCAGTTCATGTGGTTAATAGATGGTAGTAGTGGTAAACAGTGGAAGGTGGACCAGTTCATGTGGTTAATAGATGGTAGTAGGGGTAAACAGTGGAAGACTGGCCAGTTCATGTGGTTAATAGATGGTAGTAGGGGTAAACAGTGGAAGAGAGGCCAGTTCATGTGGTTAATAGATGGTAGTAGTGGAAGACAGACCAGTTCATGTGGTTAATAGATGGTAGTAGTGGTAAACAGTGGAAGACAGACCAGTTCATGTGGTTAATAGATGGTAGTAGTGGAAGACAGGCCAGTTTATGTGGTTAATAGATGGTAGTAGGGGTAAACAGTGGAACGTGGACCAGTTCATGTGGTTAATATATGGTAGTAGTGGTAAACAGTGGAAGGTGGACCAGTTAATGTGGTTAATAGATGGTAGTAGTGGAAGACAGGCCAGTTCATGTGGTTAATAGATGGTAGTAGTGGTAAACAGTGGAAGACAGGCCAGTTCATGTGGTTAATATATGGTAGTAGGGGTAAACAGTGGAAGACAGGCCAGTTCATGTGGTTAATAGATGGTAGTAGGGGTAAACAGTGGAAGACAGACCAGTTCATGTGGTTAATAGATGGTAGTAGTGGTAAACAGTGGAAGACAGGCCAGTTCATGTGGTTAATAGATGGTAGTAGTGGTAAACAGTGGAAGACAGGCCAGTTCATGTGGTTAATAGATGGTAGTAGGGGTAAACAGTGGAAGACAGGCCAGTTCATGTGGTTAATATATGGTAGTAGTGGAAGAGAGGCCAGTTCATGTGGTTAATAGATGGTAGTAGTGGAAGACAGGCCAGTTCATGTGGTTAATAGATGGTAGTAGTGGAAGACAGGCCAGTTCATGTGGTTAATAGATGGTAGTAGGGGTAAACAGTGGAAGACAGGCCAGTTCATGTGGTTAATAGATGGTAGTAGTGGTAAACAGTGGAAGACATGCCAGTTCATGTGGTTAATAGATGGTAGTAGTGGTAAACAGTGAAAGGTGGACCAGTTCATGTGGTTAATAGATGGTAGTAGGGGTAAACAGTGGTAGACAGGCCAGTTCATGTGGTTAATAGATGGTAGTAGTGGTAAACAGTGGAAGGTGGACCAGTTCATGTGGTTAATAGATGGTAGTAGGGGTAAACAGTGGAAGGTGGACCAGTTCATGTGGTTAATAGATGGTAGTAGGGGTAAACAGTGGAAGACAGACCAGTTCATGTGGTTAATAGATGGTAGTAGTGGTAAACAGTGGAAGGTGGACCAGTTCATGTGGTTAATAGATGGTAGTAGTGGTAAACAGTGGAAGACAGGCCAGTTCATGTGGTTAATAGATGGTAGTAGGGGTAAACAGTGGAAGGCGGGCCAGTTCATGTGGTTAATAGATGGTAGTAGTGGTAAACAGTGGAAGGTGGACCAGTTCATGTGGTTAATAAATGGTAGTATGGGTAAACAGTGGAAGGTGGACCAGTTCATGTGGTTAATAGATGGTAGTAGGGGTAAACAGTGGAAGGTGGACCAGTTCATGTGGTTAATAGATGGTAGTAGGGGTAAACAGTGGAAGACAGGCCAGTTCATGTGGATAATAGATGGTAGTAGGGGTAAACAGTGGAAGACAGGCCAGTTCATGTGGTTAATAGATGGTAGTAGTGGTAAACAGTGGAAGACAGGCCAGTTCATGTGGTTAATAGATGGTAGTAGTGGAAGACAGGCCATTTCATGTGGTTAATAGATGGTAGTAGGGGTAAACAGTGGAAGGCGGACCAGTTCATGTGGTTAATAAATGGTAGTATGGGTAAACAGTGGAAGACATGCCAGTTCATGTGGTTAATAGATGGTAGTAGTGGTAAACAGTGGAAGACAGGCCAGTTCATGTGGTTAATAGATGGTAGTAGTGGTAAACAGTGGAAGACAGGCCAGTTCATGTGGTTAATAGATGGTAGTAGGGGTAAACAGTGGAAGGTGGACCAGTTCATGTGGTTAATAGATGGTAGTAGTGGTAAACAGTGGAAGACAGGCCAGTTCATGTGGTTAATAGATGGTAGTAGGGGTAAACAGTGGAAGGTGGACCAGTTCATGTGGTTAATAGATGGTAGTAGTGGTAAACAGTGGAAGACAGGCCTTGACTAAAACAGGAAGGATGAATGTCATTACAGGATATCAAGAGAGAGTAAATGAACATGTGACTTCTCTCTTCCTGCAACACCATCCTCCTCCCCCAGCTAGCTGTGCTAAATATTTCTCTGTGTATCTCTCCGAAATTGAGACGTCATTTACAAAATGGAGAGCTGACGGTAATGCATTACTAATACCAATAAAGGATTGCTTTTCTTAATTCGTTTCACGTGAACTTGGTACCCTTCTACTGTCTGAAAAGCAGGTCCTTTTCCCTCCCTTCTAAAATAATTGAATCCAACGCGAACACCTTCAGGCTAAACTGTGAAAGTAGTTAGAGTCATGTCTTGGTTTCTGATCATGATCAGATCTGTAATGAAGCAGAACATGCCATTTGCCTTATTGGGTAATGTGAGGATGTGCTCTTGTTTTATTTTCCACAGTATCAGAACAACACAAGGGAGAGGAATTAACATCTACTAATTAGACCATTATAACAAAATATTATCATTGTGGACCCCAGGAAGAGTAGTTACTGCTTCTGCAAAAGCTAACGGGGATCCAAATAAACAAATAAATAAACAAATACCATGTCACAGGCGTGGAAATGAGTAGACCAAGGCGCAGCGTGTATAGTGCTCATATTTAAACTTTTAATGAAGACACTCGAACCAAAACAATAAAACGGCTGACAACAGTTCCGTAAGGTACACTGACAAAACGGAAAACAACTACCCACAAACAACAAAGGAAAAACAGGCTGCCTAAGTATGGCTTCCAATCAGAGACAACGATAGACACCTGCCTCTGATTGGAAACCATACCCGGCCAAAACATAGAACACAAAACATAGAATGCCCACCCACCTATCACACCCTGGCCTTGCTAAACAGAGAAAACACAGCTCTCTTAGGTCAGAGCATGACATACCAATTACATTGAACATCTTCAATGTTTTACATAACAAGGTCGGCACTTTTCACATGACATAAATTAATGTGCAACACAATGACATAAAATCCCATTTCGTACAGGTACCTATGGAATAAATGGAATTGGACAGCATATTGCACATTTCATTATTTCAGTCAGAACTTATGTATTATGGGAAATCAATATGAATCTAGAATAACTACAGCACAAAATCAAAGAATGACTATACGGTGTATGTATGAACTCCACAAAAATACACTGTCCCATGTAGACACATGCCTGGGTTTTACTGTACTTGATAACCAATTATGCCTTTGTAGATCTAGTTAAAAATATCTATGTGGATTCTGGACATGATACAATGCTTTTCCCCCGGGGCTATAAAGGGCTGTTTGCTTTATTTCACCAGTTAAACTTGAATATAGGAGCGCTGCCAACCCGCTGAGGGAATTAGGCAGACTGAAATGCAGAGTGGTGCTGCTGAATGGGCAGATTGGCAGGCCTACCCTTCTACTCTACTCTAACAAGTCCACACAATGAACACATGACCAGCCCCATTACCCACCGAGCTACAGTGGAGAGACAGGGAGGCAGGGGCTGAAGATGAAAGAGATTTCATAAGCCCATCCGCTGTCTATTATTGGCCACTTGTAATTGATCCCTATACCAGTCAAGCCATCTCACAATAGTGATTTTGAACATAGGCCTACTAATGTCTACTCATAATGATGTGAAGTTGTTATAATGAAATATGTTTCTGTAGGATATGATCTACATTGTAATGGTACAGGATACATCTATCTACATTGTAATGGTACAGGATACATCTATCTACATTGTAATGGTACAGGATACATCTATCTACATTGTAATGGTACAGGATACATCTATCTACATTGTAATGGTATAGGATACATCTATCTACATTGTAATGGTACAGGATACATCTATCTACATTGTAATGGTACAGGATACATCTATCTACATTGTAATGGTACAGGATACATCTATTTACATTGTAATGGTACAGGATACATCTATCTACATTGTAATGGTACAGGATACATCTATCTACATTGTAATGGTACAGGATACATCTATCTACATTGTAATGGTACAGGATACATCTATCTACATTGTAATGGTACAGGATACATCTATCTACATTGTAATGGTACAGGATACATCTATCTACATTGTAATGGTACAGGATACATCTATCTACATTGTAATGGTACAGGATACATCTATCTACATTGTAATGGTACAGGATACATCTATCTACATTGTGATGGTACAGGATACATCTATCTACATTGTAATGGTACAGGATACATCTATCTACATTGTAATGGTACAGGATACATCTATCTACATTGTAATGGTACAGGATACATCTATCTACATTGTAATGGTATAGGATACATCTATCTACATTGTAATGGTACAGGATACATCTATCTACATTGTAATGGTACTGGATACATCTATCTACATTGTAATGGTACAGGATACATCTATCTACATTGTAATGGTATAGGATACATCTATCTACATTGTGATGGTACAGGATACATCTATCTACATTTTAGTATTTTGAATTTGACTCCATCATTCTATTTTGACTACGAACTAGTTTTAGCTGTAGTACACTTCGCTAGCACACAGTGTTGTTTAGGAGAGAGGATATTTTATTTCCAATGTATTTTTTTCTATAGGTTGTTGAGTCGGTATTCAGTCGTGTTAAGCGACTCCAGTTGAATAAGGAAAGGCTGAAATAAATGCAGTAGATAACAGTGGAAGGGAAATGACCTTGACTTGATTGGCATCAAATTATTGTAACGTTTGATCTTCTTCTCACTGTCACGATCGTCGTAAGAACTGGACCAAGGCTCAGCGTACGTAGTGTTTCACATCTTTATTATAAAGTGAAACTTCAGCAAATACAAAACAATAAACGAACAAACGAAACGTGACGTTCTGGAGTGCTCACAGGCAACTACACAAAAACAAAACAAGATCCCACAAAACACAGTGGGGAAATGGCTGCCTAAATATGATCCCCAATCAGAGTCAATGATAAACAGCTGCCTCTGATTGGGAACCATACCAGGCCAACATAGAAATAGAATAACCTAGATTACCCACCCTAGTCACACCCCGACCTAACCAACATAGAGAATAAAAGGCTCTCTATGGTCAGGGCGTGACAGTACCCCCCCCCCCCCAAAGGTGCGGACTCCGGCTGCAAAACCTGACTCAATAGGGGAGGGTCCGGGTGGGCATCTAGCATCGGTGGCGGCTCCGGTACGGGGCAAAGTACCCACTCCGCTCGCGGATCTGCCGGCATCGGTGGCAGCTCTGGTGCGGGACTTTGCCCCCGCCCAGACCACGGGTCCGGCCATGGAGCCGGGTAGAACGCCTTGCCCGGACTGGGCCTCGGCGCAGAGGAAGGCCACGGCCATGGAGCTGGGTTGGAGGCCGCACCCGGACTGGGCACCGGCGCCGAGGAATGCTCCGGCTATGGAGCGGGACTGGACGCCGTGCCTGGACTGGACATCGGCGCAGAGGAAGGCTCCTGCCAAGGAGCGGGACTGGACACCGGCGCAGAGGAAGGCTCCGGCCTTGGAGCTGGACTGAACACCGTGCCTGGACTGGGCATCGGCGCAGAGGAAGGCTCCGGCCTTGGAGCTGGACTGGACACCGTACCCGGACTGGGCACCGGCGCAAAGGAGGGCTCCGGCCTGTGGACCCTCGTAGGAGGTTCCGGACTGTGGACCGTCGTAGGAGATTCCGGACTGTGGACCATCGTAGGAGGTTCCGGACTGGGGACCATCGCAGTAGGTTCCGGACTGGGGACCGTCGCCGGAAGCTCTGGACTGGGGACCGTCGCCGGTAGCTCTGGACTGGGGACCGTCGCCAGTAGCTCTGGACTGGGGACCGTCGCCGGAAGCTCTGGACTGTTGATGCGCACTGGAGGCCTAGTGCGTGGAGCCGGTACAGGTGGCACCGGACCGGTGACACGCACTTCAGGGCGAGTGCGGGGAGCAGGGACAGGACATGCCGGACTGGGGAGGTGCACTGGAGGCCTGATGTGTGGGACCGGCACAGGTTGCACCGGACTGGTGACACGCTCTTCAGGGCGAGTGCGAGGAGCTGGCACAGGACGTACTGGGCTGTGGAGGCCCACTGGAAACCTGGTGCGTAGAGCCGGCACAAATTGTACCGGAACGATGACACACTTCGTACGGCGAGTGTGGGGAGCTGGCACAGGACGTACTGGGCTGTGGAGGTGCACTGGAGACCTGGTGCATAGAGCCGGCACACATGGTACCGGAACGATGACACACTTCGCACGGCGAGTGCGGGGAGCTGGCACAGGACGTACTGGGCTGTGGAGGCGCACTGGAGACCTGGTGCATAGAGCCGGCACACATGGTACCGGAACGATGACACACTTCGCACGGCGAGTGCGGGGAGCTGGCACAGGACGTACAGGGCTGTGGAGGCGTACTGGAGACCTGGTGCGTGGAGCCGCACAGGTTTTACCAGACGGCTAGCACGCTCCTCAGGACGAGTATGGAGAGCTAACTCAGGTGGCATCAAACAGATAACACGCTCCTTAGAGCAAATGTCGTGCATCATACACCAACACAACAACTGTCTCATTTCTCTCTCCTCCAAATTCTCCATCAACTCACTGACGGTCTCTGACTCTCTCTGTTCACTCTCCTCCAATTTCTCCCTCTTCTCCCAGATTGGCTCTGGTTCGGTCCTCGGCTCCGTCGACCACCCCGTGTGCCCCCCCAATTATTATTTTTTGGGCTGTCCTTTGGGCTTTCTTTGTGGCCGCGAACCCCGGCGTCGTCACTGTCCTCCCTTATCACCTTGCGTCTGCTTCCAAGGAAGGCTTTCGTGTCCCTCCATGATTTCCTCCCATGTCCAGGATATCTTCTCCTCCTTGATCTCCTCCCAAGCCCTGGATACCTTCTCCTCCTGGGCACGCTGCTTGGTCCTGTTGTGGTGGGATCTTCTGTCACGATCGCCGTAAGAACTGGACCAAGGCGCAGCGTACGTAGCGTTCCACATCTTTATTATAAAGTGAAACTTCAGCAAATACAAAACAATAAATGAACAAACAAAACGTGACGTTCTGGAGTGCTCACAGGCAACTACACAAAAACAAAACAAGATCCCACAAAACACAGTGGGGAAATGGCTGCCTAAATATGATCCCCAATCAGAGACAACGATAAACAGCTGCCTCTGATTGGGAACCATTCCAGGCCAACATAGAAATAGAATAACTTAGATTACCCACCCTAGTCACACCCCGACCTAACCAACATAGAGAATAAAAGGCTCTCTATGGTCAGGGCGTGACACTCACATACATTACAGTAAAAACCAAAGGGTTGGTTCACTCGTACGGAGCAATCAATCTGGTTCATTACACTGATTCAAGTAGGTTTGTTATTAAAAATATATATATATATTTTTCTGTGAAATGTAGGTATGATGAAGTAGCTCTTTTTAGCAAGTTTTATAGCAAAATGTCCTGAATTGAAATAATTACTATTGTGATGAAAAATTCAGAACGAATGATACACACTTCTCTGCAACAATATCTCTGAATACATTTGTATGAAAAAAGGATGTATTCTGGAACCTTTCATTTAGCTGCTACATTTTGCTTCAATTCCAAACCCATAGACACAATAAATTACTACCTGTAACGCCCTGGCCATAGAGAGGGGTTTTTGTTCTTTATTTTGGTTAGGCCAGGGTGTTACATTGGGTGGGCGTTCTATGTTCCTTTTTCTATGTTTTTGTATTTCTTTGTTTTGGGTCGTGTGTGGCTCCCAATCAGGCACAGCTGAAGCTCGTTGTTGCTGATTGGGAGTCACACATAAGGAGCATGTTTTTCCTTTGGGTTTTGTGGGTAATTGTTTCTGTTAGTGTTTGCATCTGACAGGACTGTTTTGGCTGTCAGTTTTCTTGTTTTTTGTATAGTGTTCACGTTGTTCAATTAAAATCATGATGAACACTAACTCCGCTGCACCTTGGTCTACTCTCTCTTCAGACAGCCGTTACACTACCATACATTTCATGAAGCAGAAGGCATAGAGGGTTATTTACTGTAGGATTGACTAGCCATTCGTTCTCATTAGTAAGTGAAAGAAGTCACCGCACTTTTAATGCAAATTCGTACAGATCCCTAATGGCCATAGACATAGAATTCTATAGTGAGAACAGCAGAGGTGTTAGAAAGATGACAAACCTCTGACGCCACGTCAGTCCTCCTGGCTTTGAGAGAGACATCAGGACAGCATACCATTCAGTGGTGATGAAAGCCCTGCAGACTGTAAAAAGAAGAAGACAGACATTTTTGTAATGTGCATAAATATCGCTGTTCTGTTGTGTGAAGGCATCACTGTGATATACAGTATATAGAACCATTTAACAAACACACACACGCACAGTATGCACACACAGACAGAGACAGAGACAGAGACAGAGACAGACAGACAGACAGACAGACAGACAGACAGACAGACAGACAGACAGACAGACAGACAGACAGACAGACAGACAGACAGACAGACAGACAGACAGACAGACAGACAGACAGACAGACAGACAGACAGACAGACAGACAGACAGACAGACAGACAGACAGACAGACAGACAGACAGACAGAAACCTGAATGTATTCATTGTACTCAACCTCTTACGTATCACTATCAATCAAACTGAGACCTACAAAACAGTCAATACTGGTCTAACATATCTAGTAGTATTGTTCTAAAGCAGCGGTCTACCCTTCCTCTCTTTTAGACAGTGGAGGGAGGTGAGGACACAGTGAGGACTCTCAGTGCCTCTCCTCTCCCAGGCAGGCGGGCAGGCAGGCAGGCAGGCAGGCAGTAGACAGGCAGCCACTCTACGCTGTCTGGCTGATAATAGGGTCATTAATCATGCGTTCACAGACTGCTCTCTATCAGACGTAAGTCCTATGATTATGGCCATTGATTGGGGTGAAATAGTCCTCTGCTGCTGCTACTGCTGCTGCTTGGACCAATCTAGTCCAGGCTTGTTGGGGCGTGATTGTTTATTAGTTGACTCATTGATTAAAGGGTGAAAGCTAACAAAATGGAGTTTGAATGATTTCCTTCTCATTAATATGTGTAGTAGATGATCGACTCTGTGGTTCAGTAGGTCCATAGGACATATAGTATAGTATAGTATAGTATAGTATAGTCAACATGGCTCAACTCCCTCAAGGAGTAATATGTTTTATCATTTGAAATGTTTCACAAATGTACAAGGGAGGTCCATTCTCCCCTTTCTACTGTCCTAGATTATGTTAATAACAAGTTAATAATCAGCTAGAGAATTGCTACATATTTACAATAAAATGTATCACATATAAAGTACAGGTATTAGATAAATATTAATTGTTGAACTTGGATTCAATAAGGAAATATACACAAGGTGTATTGAAGGAATTATAGACACAATTCACAAGCTGTAGTCACCTCATTATCCACTGAAATATGGGCGGGTCTGACTTCCGTTTAAGCACTTTGGGCAAATAGTTTGCCGCTAGCTAGCTATCGCTTCTCACAACTTTCCAAACATGGATTCACACAAAACAGGCATTACTCTCAGTAGCAACGACTTATTTATACAGTCCTATGTAATGACAGTCAGACAAATCCTGTATAGTGTCTGTTTCCCTTCACCTGATTAAATGTGACAGTAATGACAGTTGGAGTTAAATTCAATCCCAGTCTATTCTCAACGCTCCCTCATTGTCTGTCAAACCATATGCTGCTGGACAAACAATGATTTTACATAGAACACCCTAACCTGAAAATACACAACAGAGAGGAACACACATAATAAGCTTTTTTTTTAAAAAGGAGGATACAGAATTAGGGCAGTCTAAAACATGGATTGAAATAGAAACGTGACAAAGCTCCCGGGTCCAGTCAAAATGGCTTCTGTCTCTGTGTGCTCCACTAATGAAAGGATATAGCTGTGTGGACACTGAGCACCTGTGAGTGTTCGTCTGGTTTTACACAGTATCTATGTGTTGTAGCTATGTCTTTTCCTTACACTGTCAGACAAATACTGTGAAACTACAAGGCATTCGATATGAAACATGCTTCGTTGTAGTTTGAGTATAACATTTGAAATGAGTGCAAGAAAACAGAGATTTTTTGTCTACCTCTATTGCATATGCTTGTCAGTGGTCAGGTGTGAGCATGTCTATGGGTTTGCGGTAAAGATTTTTACAGTAAGTGTTTCTTGCAAATGTAGTTGACGCTTATCTTGTATGTTACGGTATATGACTTCTATCTGCCAGGATTTACATAGTGAATACTCTTCACTTAATAAGGAGAAAATGAGCAAGGAGAACAGAGAAAGGGATGTGTATGTGAGTGTGTGTGTTTCTTAAGCTTCCTAAAGCAGCCACAAACCAACTCCTGTAGATAAAACCCATAGCGAGCTCTGTCACTCAATTAATGTCTCTTTTTATCTTCCGTTAACATACCTGCCATCCTCAGCGAGGAATTAAAGCACTCTCTTTCTCTCTCTCCCTCTCTCTCTCTCCCTCTCTCTCTTTCCCTCTCTCTCTGGGGGAGTAAGAAGTAAGCTAAGGGGAGTAAGAAGAAGCTAAGGGGAGTAAGAAGAAGCTAAGCAGAAGGCTGGGTGGATTAAATTTAGAGCTAATAACTTAGCGGTGTAAAAAAAGGACAGATTTGGGGTTCACAACCCAAATGTTTTCTTCATACTAAAACATGAATGTCTTTTGGTTTCTTTAAATACTAGTATGGTGTGATAAATAACAGGTCTAATATAAATAAACTGACTGGTACCACCCCACCACATAGGAGACGGCTCAAATGGCGGCATGGAAATCGCTGACATTTTGTGGCAGAATTTTTCTCACTTGCCCGGCAGCAGCAAATCCCCTGTTGAGAGGACTTGAGTGTGAAATCCATTTAGGACAGATTCCGGCAGAAAGCTTGTCATCTCATTGAAAAGAAACCCCTCTCAAAATATGGAACAAGGCCTGTAGGTGTCAAATGCATCACATTCTTATAGCCTCAGTCCCCCAGCCAGTCTCCTGTTTATTTTGTTAGTGTGTGTGCATAGAGAAAACAAGCCAGGGTAATTGTTTCTGGTTAAATTTCCTATCTATACGTGGCAGCGGAAACAAGCATATCCTCGGGCAGCAAACCAACATGACTGCAGTACCAAGGTTAGTGAATCACAAAGAGAAGAACATGTCTGAAAAGGAGAAAGGAGGATTCCGTGAGAAAGTCCCTGAGGATGACAGTACAGCAGGCCCCAGATCAGTTTTTACAAAGACTACGTCCTAAATGGAACCCTATTTCCAATTTAGTACACTACTAAAGCTCAACGGATGATGTAGGGAATAGGTTGCCATTTGGGACGCATCCTAAGGCCATTCTACAGCAGACCCACTCCTGACCTTGCCTTTAAACGTGACAATGGGTTCACTTTTAGAAGTCTTACTCATACTTCCAGCGTGTTTTCACAAGGTATCACGGTATCACACAGACAGCATATTGAAGCAGGCAGGAGCGGGTAAGCTGTATTTTATTATCCTCAGAGCAGTTTTGTTCTAATACCTCCTGGTAGTTCACCACTCACCCTTTAAGTTATTTTATAACACAATCCTGTACTAGACAGACTGTGCTTGGGGAGTCACAAAGTGTATATTGATAGACTACACCATGCTACACCATTCAGAGTTAAAACCACAGTAATTTTCCAATAGGAAACTAAATCTGAAAGCCCTAGAATGGCAGATGTGGCAGACACGTCTGTCGCAGTTAGTTCCCTGCAGTCTCCAGTTGCTTAGTTACTTTCAGCGGGTGGCTCATGCTCTCTAGGCCATAGGGGACGTAGGGTCTAACTTCTCCTTCCGTATCCTTCCACCTCCCCTGCAGTGTTAGCTGAGAGGTGGACTGGGAACTATGTTGTGGGTGCCGTTCCCATGGAGAAGTGGACTGGTGGGAGGTCAGATAAGGATGAACTACTAGTGTTCTACTGTTCCAGGAGGAGTCTGCTGCATTACCATTCTAGATTAACATGGTCACTGAAGAGGAGACTGCTGCATTACCATTCTAGATTAACATGGTCACTGAGGAGGAGACTGCTGCATTACCATTCTAGATTAACATGGTCACTGAGGAGGAGACTGCTGCATTACCATTCTAGATGAACATGGTCACTGAGGAGGAGACTGCTGCATTACCATTCTAGATTAACATGGTCACTGAGGAGGAGACTGCTGCATTACCATTCTAGATTAACATGGTCACTGAGGAGGAGACTGCTGCATTACCATTCTAGATTAACATGGTCACTGAGGAGGAGACTGCTGCATTACCATTCTAGATGAACATGGTCACTGAGGAGGAGACTGCTGCATTACCATTCTAGATTAACATGGTCACTGAGGAGGAGACTGCTGCATTACCATTCTAGATTAACATGGTCACTGAGGAGGAGACTGCTGCATTACCATTCTAGATTAACATGGTCACTGAGGAGGAGACTGCTGCACTACCATTCTAGATTAACATGGTCACTGAGGAGGAGACTGCTGCACTATATTACATTTACATTTTAGTCATTTAGCAGACACTCTTATCCAGAGCGACTTACAGTAGTGAATGCATACATTTAATTTAATTTCATACATTTTTTGTTCCCGTACTGGTCCCCCGTGGGAATCGAACCCACAACCCTGGCGTTGCAAACACCATACTCTACCAACTGAGCCACACGGAACTACCATTCTAGATTAACAGGGCCACTGAGGAGGAGACTGCTGCACTACCATTCTAGATTAACATGGTCACTGAGGAGGAGACTGCTGCATTACCATTCTAGATTAACATGGTCACTGAGGAGGAGACTGCTGCACTACCATTCTAGATTAACATGGTCACTGAGGAGGAGACTGCTGCATTACCATTCTAGATTAACAGGGCCACTGAGGAGGAGACTGCTGCATTACCATTCTAGATTAACATGGTCACTGAGGAGGAGACTGCTGCATTTCCATTCTAGATTAACATGGTCACTGAGGAGGAGACTGCTGCATTACCATTCTAGATGAACATGGTCACTGAGGAGGAGGCTGCTGCACTACCATTCTAGATTAACATGGTCACTGAGGAGGAGACTGCTGCATTACCATTCTAGATTAACATGGTCACTGAGGAGGAGACTGCTGCATTACCATTCTAGATTAACATGGTCACTGAGGAGGAGACTGCTGCATTACCATTCTAGATTAACATGGTCACTGAGGAGGAGACTGCTGCATTACCATTCTAGATTAACATGGTCACTGAGGAGGAGACTGCTGCATTTCCATTCTAGATTAACATGGTCACTGAGGAGGAGACTGCTGCATTACCATTCTAGATGAACATGGTCACTGAGGAGGAGGCTGCTGCATTACCATTCTAGATTAACATGGTCACTGAGGAGGAGACTGCTGCATTACCATTCTAGATTAACATGGTCACTGAGGAGGAGACTGCTGCATTACCATTCTAGATTAACATGGTCACTGAGGAGGAGACTGCTGCATTACCATTCTAGATTAACATGGTCACTGAGGAGGAGGCTGCTTCACTGATACTTCACAGCGTATGTACTATACAATGTTGTCAAAACTGTCAGCTAAACACCAAGAAAGACATCTGAAGAATTTCAGAAGTGTTTAGAGTTACTTTTATTTCTTACCGCATAATGAAAAACAGATGTTAGGAAACTTTAGCAAATTTATAAAAACTTAAAAACAGAAATACCTTATTTACATAAGTATTCAGACCCTTTGCTATTAGACTCGAAATTGAGCTCAGGTGCATCTTGTTTCCATTGATCATCCTTGAAATGTTTCTACAACTCGATTGGAGTCCACCTGTGATACATTTAATTGATTGGACATGATTTGGAAAGGCACACACCTGTCTATATAAGGTCCCACAGTTGACAGTGCATGTCAGAGCAAAAACCAAGCCATGAGATCGAAAGAGTTGTCCGTAGAGCTCCGAGACAGGATTGTGTCGAGGATCAGATCTGGGGAAGGGTACCAAAAAATGTCTGCAGCACAGCTCGCTTGGAGTTTGCCAAAAGGCACCTAAAGACTCTCAGACCATGATAAACAATATTCTCTGGTCTGATGAAACCAAGATTGAACTCTTTGGCCTGAATGCCAAGCGTCACGTCTGGAAGAAACCTGGCACCATCCCTATGGTGAAGCATGGTGGTGGAAGAATCAGGCTGTGGGGATCAGTACAGAGAGATCCTTAATGAAAACCTTCTCCAGAGCTCCCAGGACCTCAGACTGGGGCGAAGGTTCGCCTTCCAAAAGGACAACGACCCTAAGCACACAGCCAAGACAACGCAGGAGTGGCATCGGAACAAGTCTCTGAATGTCCTTGAGTGGCCCAGCCAGAGCCCGGACTTAAACCTGATCGAACATCTCTGGAGAGACCTGAAAATAGCTGTGCAGCAAGGTTCCCCATCCAACCTGACAGAACTTGAGAGGATCTGCAGAGAAGAATAAGAGAAAGTCCCCAAATACAGGTGTGCCAAGCTTGTAGAGTCATACCCAAGAAGACTCAAGGCTGTAATCACTGCCAAAGGTGCTTCAACAAAGTACTGAGTAAAGGGTGTGAATACTTATTTAAATGTAATATTTCCATTTTTTATTTTGAACAATTAGCAAACATTTCTAAAAACCTGTTTTTGCTTTGTCATTATGGGGTATTGTGTGTAGATTGATGAGGGAAAAAAACAATTGAATCAATTTTAGAATAAGGCTGTAATGTAACAAAATGTGGAAAAAGTCAAGGGGTCTGAATACTTTCCGAAGGCACTGTAGTGCACTACTTTTGACCAGAGCTCTATGTAGTATATATGGAATAGGGCAACATTTGGGATGCGTACTAAGGCTCAGTCAGTATATAGGTTAAATCTCACGTTTACCCCACGATAGGATTGTTTAATGCAGAGTCAAATGAGATCTTGACCTCTACCTGGCACAGACAGAAAACCTGGGGTTAACTACCTGGGGTTAACTACCTGGGGTTAACTACCTGGGGTTAACTACCTGGGGTTAACTACCTGGGGTTAACTACCTGGGGTTAACTACCTGGGGTTATCGACCTGGGGTTAAGTACCTGGGGTTAACTACATGGGGTTAACTACCTGAGGTTAACTACCTGGGGTTAATTACCTGGGGTTAACTACCTGGGGTTAACGACCTGGGGTTAAGTACCTGGGGTTAAGTCAAATCAAATCAAATCAAATTTATTTATATAGCCCTTCGAACATCAGCTGATATCTCAAAGTGCTGTACAGAAACCCAGCCTAAAACCCCAAACAGCAAGCAATGCAGGTGAAAGAAGCACGGTGGCTAGGAAAAACTCCCTAGGAAAAACTCCCTAGAAAGGCAAAAACCTAGGAAGAAACCTAGAGAGGAACCAGGCTATGAGGGGTGGCCAGTCCTCTTCTGGCTGTGCAGGGTGGATATTATAACAGAACATGGTCAAGATGTTAAAATGTTCATAAATGACCAGCATGGTCAAATAATAATAATCATAGTAGTTGTCGAGGGTGCAACAAGCACGTCCGGTGAACAGGTCAGGGTTCCATAGCCGCAGGCAGAACAGTTGAAACTGGAGCAGCAGCACGGCCAGGTGGAGCAGCACGGCCAGGTACCTGGGGTTAAGTACCTGGGGTTAAGTACCTGGGGTTAACTACCTGGGGTTAATTACCTGGGGTTAACTACCTGGGGTTAACTACCTGGGGTTAACTACATGGGGTTAACTACCTGGGGTTAACTACATGGGGTTAACTACATGGGGTTAACTACCTGGGGTTAACTACATGGGGTTAACTACCTGGGGTTAACTACCTGGGGTTAACTACCTGGGGTTAACTACCTGGGGTTAATTACCTGGGGTTAACTACCTGGGGTTAACGAAGCAGAGATGGATCGTGATGAAAGGCTTCCTATCCTACTGTAAGAAACAGCATGAGGTACACTCTTAGAAAAAAGGATTCCAAAAGGGTTCTTCGGCTTTCCCCATAGGATAACCCTTTTTGGTTCCAGGTAGAACCCTTTTGGGTTCCATGTACAGCCCTTTGTGAAAAGGGTTCTACCTGGAACCAAAAAGGGTTATTCTATGGGGACAGCCGAAGAACGCTTTTAGGTTCTAGATAGCACGTTTTGTGTATTCTAGATTGTAGATAGCAGGGACTGTATATCAAGCGTCTCAGAGGAGTTCTGATTTAAGATCAGTTTTACCTTTTAAATCACAATGAATAAGATTAGATGGACAGGAGGGACATACTCTTAGATCAGTACGTCTACTCAAAGACGCTTGATAAATACGGCCACAAGTCTGAGCCACATGGTAATATACTGTATAGCAGTGTTCCTCAACCTCCGGTCCACGGGCCGGTGCCAGTCCGCGGGATGTTTCTGGCTGATCCCTGATTTAGTCAAGGAGGAGAAATCACAGTTTATCGGTCCCTGACACAAGAGGGACCAGAGCATGTCGGTTCGTGGTAAAAAAAGAACTTGAGAAATACTGGTGTACAGATGTAGGATCTTAATGTGATCACCCTGTTGCAGGATAACATTTCTGCAATGCAGGATATTTAAAACTTGTAGTGTATTTGTGTTTTAAAAAGGCTTCTGAAAATGTATCAACCCTGCAAAAAATGACCATTAATTATAATCCACATAATAATGAACATTTTCTGTTGCTGCAGGATTATGTTCCTGCTGTAGCAAACTGTCTCAAATGAAGATCCTACATCTGTATACGTCAACCAAAGACTCGTCAGTCTTCCTGTCCTGTCCCTGCCGAGGTGAGGAGAGGTGTCTGTCTGCACAGCCCAGTGAAGCATGTGAAAATGACTCCACGTTGACTCTGTCATACTCTGCCATACCATCTCCTCTGTTCTGCCCCAACCCACTGCCGGCAGCTAATATTAGCCTGCACAATAATTATTATGGAGAATATATGGTCAGTAATAGCTCCATTGGTGCCGTAGCACCTTTGATATGGAAATGTGCCGGTGCATATTTTACTAACTACCACATGTGGGCTATGGAAGCGTTGGAAGACAATGAAGAATGGAGGTTCCTTTGGGGACCTTGTTCTAAAATGCTTCAACAAATTGGGACTGAGGGTATGCCTCTTTGAATATGTGTTGAAGCCCTCACAGCCAATATGCATGTCATATTGACATAAGACAAATTGCAAAAGTCATTGATGGAATAACTTGATGGCAGATAATGAACTCCTATGGCTCACTGGACTATGTGACTCCCTGCCAGACAGGTTGTCAAAAGGTTTAGAGAATCAACTCGTAACAAAAATAATAGAATCTTATGGACGAATCTTGAGATCTTATGAATCATATAATTGATATTGCCCAATCAAAAACATTTTAAATGTCTATGGATTTTTCTCTTCAGACATAAAGACAGTATTTGTTCACAAAAATAATTACCTCATAATTACTGAATAATATCACAATAAAAGACATTAATATTAGAACAATGACATATAATATTTCCATAAAGGAGAAGATGGATAAACAGTCACTACTAGGAAGGACAACCCTGTGCGTATCAGCCACAGCCAGTACAAAGAGAGATAAAAGGGTCCTACCTTCCTTTACCAGAACATGAGAGTAGATACACACTATATGAACAGGCAGACGAGAGAGAACCCATCATTGTTCTCCCACACACACAGCTTGCTCTGTCTCTCTCTCTATGTCTCTGCTTCTCTCTTTCTCTCCCCCTCTCTCTCTCTATGTCTCTCTCTCTCTCTCTACCTCTCTCTCTCTCTCTGGATGGATGGAAATATGCTGGAGCAACAGTCTACCCCCAGCACCATCCTCCCCTCCATCACCGCTCGGAATCCCACCCTGTGCATACAGTCTCTCTCGCTCTCTTTCTCGCTCTCTCTTTCTCTCTTCCTCTCTCTCTCTCTCTCTCTCTCTCTCTCTCTCTCTCTCTCTCTCTCTCTCTCGCTCTCTTTCTCGCTCTCTCTTTCTCTCTTTCTCTCTCTCTCTCTCTCTCTCGCTCTCTCTTTCTCGCTTTCTCTCTTCCTCTCTCTCTCTCTCAGCGTATGTGCTCCACAAAAAGACTCTCCCTCACAGCCCATATGATCATGTGATGTGAGTGCGCTTGTAAGTATATAGTATGTCAATGTGTGTTTGTAAGTATGTGTGTGTGTGTGTGTGAGTGTGTGTGTGTGTGTATTTTTGCGTGCATGTTATGTGTATGTGTGTGCGTGCATGGAGTGAGTGTGTGTATTACTACTGTATAAGTGTGTATTTCTGTTTCACCAGAGGGCTAGCTACTAGCGAAAACAAACAGGAACCTTCTCGACCCCCAGTCCCCCCAGTCCCCCTAGTCCCCCAGCCCCCCCAGTCCCCCAGCCCCCCCAGTCCCCCAGCCCCCCAGTCCCCCCAGTCCCCCAGCCCCCCAGTCCCCCAGCCCCCCCAGTCCCCTCAGTCCCCCAGTCCCCCCAGTCCCCCAGCCCCCCCAGTCACACAGTCCCCCCAGTCCCCCAGCCCCCCCAGTCCTCCCAGTCCCCCAGTCCCCCCAGTCCCCTCAGTCCCCCCAGCCCCCCAGCCCCCCCCCAGCCCCCTCAGTCCCCCAGCCCCTCCAGTCCCCTCAGTCCCCCCAGTCCCCTCAGTCCCCCAGCCCCCCCAGTCCCCTCAGTCCCCCAGCCCCCCCAGCCCCCCCAGTCCCCCAGCCCCCCCAGTCCCCCAGTCCCCCCAGTCCCCCCAGTCCCCACAGTCCCCCAGTCCCCACAGTCCCCCAGTCCCCCCAGTCCCCCAGTCCTGGTCGACAGCCATCAGAAGGTAGCAGAGAGGATATAGCCCACATCTGTTTTACCAGCCCCTAGGGGAGCACACGACTCCAGAAACTTACCCCAGCTGCATTATTAACACATGTTAATGCTTCCATTATATGGAATAGGAGCGTCGCTGTTTTAACATGGAGGAAAGAAGAGGGAGACATGGAAGGGAAGGGCAAGCCTAGCCACCACCACTTTCTGCTGACTGGAGGGATTTCACCCCATCCACTGACTCCACACAGTTGGGCCGGCCGGACTAAATAGGGTGTCATTTGGGACGCAGAGTCTTTTTACCCAGACCATTCAGATTGCGGATGAATCTCTAAGCAGCTAGCAGGGGCAGCAAGGCAGACTACTACTTAACAAACACCTCCATATTTCTCCACCGACTAATTCTCCTTTTGTGTTTTTAATTGTTGCTGCAGATTTCAGTACTCAATCAAAATAGTTTTATTTCATTAAATTTCCATCCATCTAAATGTTCTAACAGTGAGCAATGTAGAGGGATGAATTGTACATATGGAAGATGCACAAACCCACACACCACACGCACGCACGCACGCACGCACGCACGCACGCACGCACACACACACACACACACACACACACACACACACACACACACACACACACACACACACACAGTATAGTAACGCTGATGTTGTACATTGCTATGTTGTACATTGCTATGTTGTTAAATGTGAAATGTGAATTCTCCTATAGATAATTAACAGACTGGATTTTTATTTTTTTATGACTAATTTCACTCTGTATGATTTTGTAAACATAAATATGTATGTGTTGTATAGTGTATGTTATATTTGTACCATATAATTCATGGAACCATTAGAATCCAGTTACTGAACATGTTTGATATCTCTCTCTCTCTACATGTTATTATTGGAGGATGATCGTCAAAATAAACACATATAAACAATCATATCTATGTCATTCTGTCTCTAATCTACTAGTAAAATGTACGCGGTGGGATTTACTAACAACTATTTTCTGAGGAGTTATTTCTCCATTTTCAATATACACTATTTTACAACATGTGTGTATTTTAGTTCATGAAATGTGTGAAAGGCAGTGACAGAATAAACGGTGTTGTAAGCTCTCTCATTAAAAATCTAATTCATTAGTTCCCAACTGCCTTTGTTCCACATGCCCTCTGAGAGAACAAAGGATTTGAACCCCCACCATAACATACCATACGCCCCCCACACTGCCTCCTCACTCACTAACACATCTTACAGCCGTCTATGTTCATTCTGCTGCGTATACAGACGGGCTAGTATGCAAGGTTAAGTGTATTACCATGTCTAAAGAAACATGTTTTTAGAAACCCTTGCCATGGAATGGACTATAATACAGCGTGTATAGGCTTGGATAACTATAATTAGTGGATATGGTTGGTTATTACTGTGGGATAGTGAAATATCTCTAGCAGTGGAATGGACTATAATACAGCGTGTATAGGCTTGGATAACTATAATTACTGGATATGGTTGGTTATTACTGTGGGATAGTGAAATATCCCTAGCAGTGGAATGGACTATAATACAGCGTGTATAGGCTTGGATAACTATAATTACTGGATATGGTTGGTTATTACTGTGGGATAGTGAAATATCTCTAGCAGTGGAATGGACTATAATACAGCGTGTATAGGCTTGGATAACTATAATTAGTGGATATGGTTGGTTATTACTGTGGGATAGTGAAATATCCCTAGCAGTGGAATGGACTATAATACAGCGTGTATAGGCTTGGATAACTATAATTACTGGATATGGTTGGTTATTACTGTGGGATAGTGAAATATCCCTAGCAGTGGAATGGACTATAATACAGCGTGTATAGGCTTGGATAACTATAATTACTGGATATGGTTGGTTATTACTGTGGGATAGTGAAATATCTCTAGCAGTGGAATGGACTATAATACAGCGTGTATAGGCTTGGATAACTATAATTACTGGATATGGTTGGTTATTACTGTGGGATAGTGAAATATCTCTAGCAGTGGAATGGACTATAATACAGCGTGTATAGGCTTGGATAACTATAATTACTGGATATGGTTGGTTATTACTGTGGGATAGTGAAATATCCCTAGCAGGGGAATGGACTATAATACAGCGTGTATAGGCTTGGATAACTATAATTACTGGATATGGTTGGTTATTACTGTGGGATAGTGAAATATCCCTAGCAGTGGAATGGACTATAATACAGCGTGTATAGGCTTGGATAACTATAATTAGTGGATATGGTTGGTTATTACTGTGGGATAGTGAAATATCTCTAGCAAGTGGAATGGACTATAATACAGCGTGTATAGGCTTGGATAACTATAATTACTGGATATGGTTGGTTATTACTGTGGGATAGTGAAATATCTCTAGCAGTGGAATGGACTATAATACAGCGTGTATAGGCTTGGATAACTATAATTACTGGATATGGTTGGTTATTACTGTGGGATAGTGAAATATCCCTAGCAGGGGAATGGACTATAATACAGCGTGTATAGGCTTGGATAACTATAATTACTGGATATGGTTGGTTATTACTGTGGGATAGTGAAATATCCCTAGCAGGGGAATGGACTATAATACAGCGTGTATAGGCTTGGATAACTATAATTACTGGATATGGTTGGTTATTACTGTGGGATAGTGAAATATCTCTAGCAGTGGAATGAAGTGTAACACGGACGCTTAGATTATTATTTCAAATATATTCACAACTATGCAATAGGTCTAGTTAACCTCCTGGTCTACTTCCTCATTTTAATGTAGATTGTTCTGTCTGCACCAGCAATTGGATATCACAGTTTAAAAAATAAAATAATAATTGGTGCATGCAAAACATTTAATATATATATATTTTAAATGTAAATCAAATCCTATATGGAATGTGTACAAGACAGTCTAACTATATATATGAGCTCATATGAACAAGACAGAAATTGTGAAGAAAAGGAACAGCATTTGAAAAACGCCGTATTTCCCTGATGAATGAATGGCCAAACCATGACAGTACATAGACAGGCCTGCTAGGGCATGGAAAAGGCTACGGGTACAGTGACTCCACTTTCTATGAAGTACATATGTATAATGCTTTATAATGTCCTTTATAATGCATTATAGTACACTTACAATGTGTTATGTCACTGGCTATTTGCATGGTAAATCTAATGTCCAATGTCCTCAGGACAACGTGAGCAATGCCACCACACCCAAGGATTTTCCAGCATATAGCGGCTAGCCCAAGCACTTCACAGACTGCATGTCTGAGTACTATGCACATAAATGCATTACAACGACAAACTCTGCATAGCAAGAATGAGGCTGATATCTGTTGCAGTGCGGAGGGTTATGAGTGGATGAGAGGGATGCCAAAGCATTTAAGTTGAATTTCATCGAATTCCAGTAAAAGTCCAATAATTGTGATAATTGCATGTGACGTTGGAATAGTTTCTTGTTTTATAATACTTAGTATCCCTTTTCAGATTTACAATTATGTCTAGAATTCCCAAGTCTAGTAACACAAAGCTATGGGATATGATTTGGTTAGTGCATACGTCCTCTGACAGCAGAATGAAGAACCAAGGGGACTATGGTACACAGTAATACTACAAGTCAAAGAGTTCTTACACATTCTCTCTACAGAATCATTATCCATACCATTCTATAAAAGTACCAGCTGTATTTGTTAGTGCAGAATTATCATATTAGTTTAAGTGAATTATTTTGCCAAACATACCTGTATGCATATGCATTGTTCATATCATTATCATATCGTCATATCATTTGTTGTAGGGAGTAATGACAGATGATTCCAATGTCAGATTGATCAAATTGAGTCGTCCTTTTCTGTAATACATATATTGGTTTTAATTCATTTGTCTCTCTCTATAAAATAAATAACTTATGGGTAGCTAAATAAAGGCTCTTATATTTCCCAGCCTGACACTAACACCCATATGGATTAATGTGTATACATTTGTATTGGTAATTGTTCATAGCTGTAAGGGGTTGCTATATAATCTAGTCATTCGCTGTTTAATCAGATATTCGTTTTTTAAATAGTTCGTAGACTGTGGGTTTTGATATCTATTCAAATTCCCACTCCCTTTGATCAAAATGCATAATTAAAAGCTTAAGGGCCTGAAAACTCAACTGACCCAAAGTATTTGGGCTAAAAACATCTAATAGCACCATATCCTTATACATCCCCCTCTGGGCAATTAATATAAAAGACTAAAGGAGTGGGTGTTGGCTAAACAGGAAAGTCTGGGAAAGTCAATCTCTTTCTCAGATGAAAAGGAAGGGAGAGATAGATGTGTGTGTAAAGACATCGGAGAGAGAGGGAGACAGGAAGGAGCTCCAAATGTCACATATAGCACCTCTCCTAGACAACCTCTCCTAGACAACCCCTCCTAGACAACCCCTCCTAGACAACCCCTCCTAGACAACCCCTCCTAGACAACCTCTCCTAGACAACCTCTCCTAGACAACCCCTCCTAGACAACCCCTTCTAGACAACCCCTCCTAGATAACCTCTCCTAGACAACCCCTCCTAGACAACCCCTCCTAGACAACCCCTCCTAGACAACCCCTCCTAGACAACCCCTCCTAGACAACCCCTCCTAGACAACCCCTCTTAGACAACCCCTCCTAGACAACCTCTCTTAGACAACCCCTCCTAGACAACCCCTCCTAGACAACCTCTCTTAGACAACCCCTCCTACACAACCCCTCCTAGACAACCCCTCCTAGACAACCCCTCCTAGGCAAACCCTCCTAGGCAACCCCTCCTAGACAACCCCTCCTAGACAACCCCTCCTAGGCAACCCCTCCTAGACAACCCCTCCTAGACAACCCCTCCTAGACAACCCCTCTTAGACAACCCCTCCTAGACAACCCCTCCTAGACAACCCCTCTTAGACAACCTCTCCTAGACAACCCCTCCTAGACAACCCCTCCTAGACAACCCCTCCTAGACAACCCCTCTTAGACAACCTCTCCTAGACAACCCCTCCTAGACAACCTCTCCTAGACAACCCCTCATAGACAACCCCTCCTAGACAACCCCTAACCCTCCTAGACAACCTCTCCTAGACAACCCCTCCTAGACAACCTCTCCTAGACAACCCCTCCTAGACAACCCCTCCTAGACAACCCCTCCTAGACAACCCCTCCTAGACAACCCCTCTTAGACAACCTCTCCTAGACAACCCCTCCTAGACAACCCCTCCTAGACAACCCCTCTTAGACAACCCCTCCTAGACAACCCCTCCTAGACAACCCCTCCTAGACAACCCCTCTTAGACAACCTCTCCTAGACAACCCCTCCTAGACAACCCCTCCTGGACAACCCCTCCTAGATAACCTCTCCTAGACAACCCCTCCTAGACAACCCCTCCTAGACAACCCCTCTTAAACAACCCCTCCTAGACAACCCCTCCTAGACAACCCCTCCTAGACAACCCCTCTTAGACAACCCCTCCTAGACAACCCCTCCTAGACAACCCCTCCTAGACAACCCCTCCTAGACAACCCCTCCTAGACAACCTCTCTTAGACAACCCCTCCTAGACAACCCCTCCTAGACAACCTCTCTTAGACAACCCCTCCTAGACAACCCCTCCTAGACAACCCCTCCTAGGCAAACCCTCCTAGGCAACCCCTCCTAGACAACCCCTCCTAGACAACCCCTCCTAGGCAAACCCTCCTAGGCAACCCCTCCTAGACAACCCCTCCTAGACAACCCCTCCTAGACAACCCCTCTTAGACAACCCCTCCTAGACAACCCCTCCTAGACAACCCCTCTTAGACAACCTCTCCTAGACAACCCCTCCTAGACAACCCCTCCTAGACAACCCCTCCTAGACAACCCCTCCTAGACAACCCCCTCTTAGACAACCTCTCCTAGACAACCCCTCCTAGACAACCTCTCCTAGACAACCCCTCATAGACAACCCCTCCTAGACAACCCCTCCTAGACAACCTCTCCTAGACAACCCCTCCTAGACAACCTCTCCTAGACAACCCCTCCTAGACACCCCTCCTAGACAACCCCTCCTAGACAACCCCTCCTAGACAACCCCTCTTAGACAACCTCTCCTAGACAACCCCTCCTAGACAACCCCTCTTAGACAACCCCTCCTAGACAACCCCTCTTAGACAACCCCTCCTAGACAACCCCTCCTAGACAACCCCTCCTAGGCAACCCCTCCTAGACAACCCCTCCTAGACAACCCCTCCTAGACAACCCCTCCTAGACAACCCCTCCTAGACAACCCCTCCTAGACAACCCCTCCTAGGCAACCCCTCCTAGACAACCCCTCCTAGGTAACCCCTCCTAGGTAACCCCTCCTAGGTAACCCCTCCTAGACAACCCCTCCTAGGCAACCCCTCCTAGGCAACCCCTCCTAGACAACCCCTCCTAGACAACCCCTCCTAGGCAACCCCTCCTAGGCAACCCCTCCTAGACAACCCCTCCTAGACAACCCCTCCTAGACAACCCCTCTTAGACAACCCCTCCTAGACAACCTCTCTTAGACAACCCCTCCTAGACAACCTCTCTTAGACAACCCCTCCTAGACAACCCCTCCTAGACAACCCCTCCTAGACAACCCCTCCTAGACAACCCCTCCTAGACAACCCCTCCTAGGCAAACCCTCCTAGGCAACCCCTCCTAGACAACCCCTCCTAGACAACCCCTCCTAGGCAAACCCTCCTAGGCAACCCCTCCTAGACAACCCCTCCTAGACAACCCCTCCTAGACAACCCCTCTTAGACAACCCCTCCTAGACAACCCCTCCTAGACAACCTCTCCTAGACAACCCCTCCTAGACAACCCCTCCTAGACAACCCCTCCTAGACAACCCCTCTTAGACAACCTCTCCTAGACAACCCCTCCTAGACAACCTCTCCTAGACAACCCCTCATAGACAACCCCTCCTAGACAACCCCTCCTAGACAACCTCTCCTAGACAACCCCTCCTAGACAACCTCTCCTAGACAACCCCTCCTAGACAACCCCTCCTAGACAACCCCTCCTAGACAACCCCTCCTAGACAACCCCTCTTAGACAACCCTCCTAGACAACCCCTCCTAGACAACCCCTCCTAGACAACCCCTCCTAGACAACCCCTCCTAGGCAACCCCTCCTAGACAACCCCTCCTAGACAACCCCTCTTAGACAACCCCTCCTAGACAACCCCTCCTAGACAACCCCTCCTAGACAACCTCTCCTAGACAACCCCTCCTAGACAACCTCTCCTAGACAACCCCTCCTAGACAACCCCTCCTAGACAACCCCTCCTAGACAACCCCTCCTAGACAGCCCCTCCTAGACAACCCCTCTTAGACAACCTCTCCTAGACAACCCCTCCTAGACAACCCCTCTTAGACAACCCCTCCTAGACAACCCCTCCTAGACAACCCCTCCTAGGCAACCCCTCCTAGGCAACCCCTCCTAGACAACCCCTCTTAGACAACCCCTCCTAGACAACCCCTCCTAGACAACCCCTCCTAGACAACCCCTCCTAGACAACCCCCTCCTAGACAACCCCTCCTAGACAACCCCTCCTAGACAACCCCTCCTAGACAAACCCCTCCTAGACAACCCCTCCTAGACAACCCCTCCTAGACAACCCCTCCTAGACAACCCCTCCTAGACAACCCCTCCTAGACAACCTCTCCTAGACAACCCCTCCTAGACAACCCCTCCTAGACAACCCCTCTTAGACAACCCCTCCTAGACAACCCCTCCTAGACAACCCCTCCTAGACAACCCCTCCTAGACAACCCCTCCTAGACAACCTCTCCTAGACAACCCCTCCTAGACAACCTCTCCTAGACAACCCCTCCTAGACAACCCCTCCTAGACAACCCCTCCTAGACAGCCCCTCCTAGACAACCCCTCTTAGACAACCTCTCCTAGACAACCCCTCCTAGACAACCCCTCTTAGACAACCCCTCCTAGACAACCCCTCCTAGACAACCCCTCCTAGACAACCCCTCCTAGGCAACCCCTCCTAGACAACCCCTCCTAGACAACCCCTCTTAGACAACCCCTCCTAGACAACCCCTCCTAGACAACCCCTCCTAGACAACCCCTCCTAGGCAACCCCTCCTAGACAACCCCTCCTAGACAACCCCTCCTAGGCAACCCCTCCTAGGCAACCCCTCCTAGACAACCCCTCCTAGACAACCCCTCCTAGACAACCCCTCCTAGACAACCCCTCCTAGACAACCTGTGGGGTGGGGCTCCATGGCGGCTCATCTACCTGCTCCTCCTGAGCCAACTAAGGAGATCTCCCTCTGACTGTGACAGACATCCAGAAACACGCACGCACGCACGCACGCACGCACGCACGCACGCACGCACGCACACACACACACACACACACACACACACACACACACACACACACACACACACACACACACACACACACACACACACACACACACACACACACACACACACACACACACACACACACACACACACACACACACACACACACACACACACCACACACACACACACACACACACACACACACACACACACACACACACACCTTCCACTGTGGCATTTATAAATGTGATTTCTGCTGAGGACAAATCCTACCAGAAGCAGTGTCAGGAGAGAGGAAGGTTCATGCCACAGCACAGCTATCCAATTTAGAGTTACATCCTCATCTCCACCGTCACTTCCCCTCTCCACTGCATCCCCTCTCCATCACATCCCCTCTCCACCACATCCCCTCTCCACCACATCCCCTCTCCATCACATCCCCTCTCCACCATATCCCCTCTCCATCACATCCCCTCTCCACCACATCCCCTCTCCATCACATCCCCTCTCCATCACATCCCCTCTCCATCACATCCCCTCTCCACCACATACCCTCTCCATCACATCCCCTCTCCATCACATCCCCTCTCCCCCACCACATCCCCTCTCCACCACCACATCCCCTCTCCACCACATCCCCTCTCCATCACATCCCCTCTCCATCACATCCCCTCTCCACCACATCCCCTCTCCACCACCACATCCCCTCTCCATCACATCCCCTCTCCATCACATCCCCTCTCCACCACATACCCTCTCCACCACATACCCTCTCCATCACATCCCCTCTCCATCACATCCTCTCTCCCCCACCACATCCCTCTGCATCACATCCCCTCTCCATCACATCCCCTCTCCACCACATCCCCTCTCCATCACATCCCCTCTCCATCACATCCCCTCTCCCCCACCACATCCCCTCTCCACCACCACATCCCCTCTCCATCACATCCCCTCTCCATCATCACTGTCTACCACTGGAGTCACCACCAGTCAGCTGTCAAGGCCCATCAACTCTGTAACATGGCTGCCATAGTCACACTGGCCAGGACCGGTCACACCAGTCCAATATGGCTGATGCTTTTATCCAAAGTGGATTACAGTCATGCATGGTGTGCATCCATTTTTGTATGGCTCCAGTAGGAATCCAACCCACGATCCTGGCATTGCAAGTTCCATTCTCTGTCAATTGAGCCACACAGACACAGGAGCGCCTCTAATAGGGACACGTTAGGGGTGACTCGTCCTCCCGCTATTGAAATGTCCTCCCACTCCATCTAATGCAGCACGCTCTGGCTCCTGAATCTACAGGGTTAACCAACCAACCAATCCCTCCACAACACTGTATCCTCTCTCTCTCTACCCCCCTCTCTCTTTCTCTCTGGTCTTCGCTGGAGAAAAATAAAAACCCACTGGCCCATCATACATGGGGCTGTGCCTGCATGCCTCGGAGAAAAATGACTTAGTGGTTTTGGGCAGGGCAGCTAAATGGGCAGATATTTTCAGAGTGAGGTGTCTGTGTGGAGGCTGGTGTGATGTGAAAGGCTGATTGTGTACCAGCGACTGTGTGTCTCTCAGCATTGATCCCATTACGCGATGTAAATGAAACACACAGACGTCCCTCTTTGCTCTGGGCTCTTCAAGCAACTCTTTGTCTCCAGGGGATTTTGCCTAATGATTCCATGACAACATGTCAGACACTGTATGAAATTGATTACATGCAGCAAAAGTGCCTCTCTCTATCAGAGTGCCGTGTTTCGTTCTTAGCAACGCTCCTTCTTATCTTTCCAAAAAAGAAGGAGGTGCTCTGTGTTCTACCGAGCTGTGGAAACAAAGAAAAAGGAAGGAAGAGACTGAGGAACTTAAGAAGACGAAGGTCCAACTTTGACCCTCAGGTGATGTCATGCTAGTCAAAAGGAGTGCCTGTTTTACGGTCTCTTCTCAGGTCTGTCCATTTGAAATGATCCAGGTGTATCTGTTACCTTGTTTAAAACAAGACATGTTAGGTGTTGTGACTGAGTCAAGCTCGGCAATAAACCAGTGTGTATGAGGCTGGGTAGTTACGGCAGCTGAGGGAAGCAGGACAATGAACAGACAAATGTAGACAGAGTATGTATCAGAGTGTGTATCAGAGTGTGTGACAGAGTGTGTATCAGAGTGTGTATCAGAGTGTGTATCAGAGTATGTATCAGAGTATGTATCAGAGTATGAATCAGAGTATGTATCAGAGTGTGTGACAGAGTGTGTATCAGAGTGTGTATCAGAGTGTGTGACAGAGTGTGTATCAGAGTGTGTATCAGAGTATGTATCAGAGTATGTATCAGAGTATGTATCAGAGTGTGTGACAGAGTGTGTATCAGAGTATGTATCAGAGTGTGTGACAGAGTGTGTGACAGAGTGTGTGACAGGGTGTGTATCAGAGTATGTATCAGAGTGTGTGACAGGGTGTGTATCAGAGTATGTATCAGAGTGTGTGACGGAGTATGTATCAGAGTATGTATCAGAGTGTGTGAGCACCCTTCAGACTTACCCCTTGTGATAGCAGCAGGCGGAACACACACCAGGCGCAGCAGCAAGGGATGCTTCCTGGTGCTGGAGCTCCTGCAGACCTCCATGTACTGTCAACCGAAGGCTGCCTTCTCTCTCTCGCTCTCTCTTCCTGGTTCATTCCCTCCCTCCTCCTCCTCTCTGACATGCGCTTCAGAAGAATCAGATCACTCTCTCCAGCCTGGTACAGAGAGCAGTGAGGCACATGGGAGGGATGTTTTGTAGTCTACCAGGTTGTACCACCCAGAAGAGAAATATGAGGGGGTGGGGGGAGGAGGAGGAGAGGAGGGTTAGACTAGTCTAACGCTCTCCAGCCATACCTTCCCTTCATCCCTCTGTCTGCACTGGGATTGGTCTCTTCCTTTTTCTTTGCCCTGATTGGAGGTCCTGCTTCCCCCTCATTAACATTATAAGAATCCTAAAGAAAGAGAGAGAGAGAGAGAGAGAGAGAGAGAGAGAGAGAGAGAGAGAGAGAAAGAGAGGCGGGAGAGAGAGAGAGAGGGGAGAGAGAGAGCGGGGGGAAGAGAGAGAGAGGTGAGAGAGAGGGCGGAGAAAAAGAGAGAGAGAGGGGGGGTGAGAGAGAGGGGTGAGAAAGAGGGGGGAGAAAAAGAGAGCGAGAGAGAGAGAGAGGGGTAAGAGAGAAGGGGGGGAGAAACAGAGAGAGAGAAAGACAGAGGGATAGGAGGGATAGATGCCTTAAAGCTTTAAATACTGATTCAGTGGAGACTCTGGGCTTAAGACATAGTAGACAATAGCATCATTCATTTTGACATGGGAAACAAGGAAGCTCTGACTCTGGGTGTTTATGCAGACTTCAACTGTTTTTTAGTTCACAATCCTCTCGCAACAGGCTTTAACCACCAAAATAATGGAGTGTGTGTGTGTGCGGATGTGTGTGTAAGAATCTCCTCATGTCATGCCCCAGGGTGTCTGTCTGTTTGACTGTCACACTGTCTGCCTGCCCACCATATATCCTCCTCCCTCCACTGTTAATACATGCATCGTCCTCAGCATAATCTGCTCCTCAGCGTTATGGTTCAATAGACTTATTCTAAAGAGCTGTAAATGGTTACGCAAACGTGGATATGTGAAGTTACTCACTCTAGTGACTACAGCAGTCTGCCAGAGATGTTATTAATTCTAGTGACTACAGCAGTCTGCCAGAGATGTTATTCATTATAGTGACTACAGCAGTCTGCCAGAGATGTTATTCATTATAGTGACTACAGCAGTCTGCCAGAGATGTTATTCATTCTAGTGACTACAGCAGTCTGCCAGAGATGTTATTCATTCTAGTGACTACAGCAGTCTGCCAGAGATGTTATTCATTATAGTGACTACAGCAGTCTGCCAGAGATGTTATTCATTATAGTGACTACAGCAGTCTGCCAGAGATGTTATTCATTATAGTGACTACAGCAGTCTGCCGAGGATGTTATTCATTCTAGTGACTACAGCAGTCTGCCAGAGATGTTATTCATTCTAGTGACTACAGCAGTCTGCCAGAGATGTTATTCATTATAGTGACTACAGCAGTCTGCCAGAGATGTTATTCATTATAGTGACTACAGCAGTCTGCCAGAGATGTTATTCATTATAGTGACTACAGCAGTCTGCCGAGGATGTTATTCATTCTAGTGACTACAGCAGTCTGCCAGAGATGTTATTCATTATAGTGACTACAGCAGTCTGCCAGAGATGTTATTCATTATAGTGACTACAGCAGTCTGCCAGAGATGTTATTCATTCTAGTGACTACAGAAGTCTGCCAGAGATGTTATTCATTATAGTGACTACAGCAGTCTGCCAGAGATGTTATTCATTCTAGTGACTACAGCAGTCTGCCGAGGATGTTATTCATTCTAGTGACTACAGCAGTCTGCCAGAGATGTTATTAATTCTAGTGACTACAGCAGTCTGCCAGAGATGTTATTCATTCTAGTGACTACAGCAGTCTGCCGAGGATGTTATTAATTCTAGTGACTACAGCAGTCTGCCAGAGATGTTATTCATTCTAGTGACTACAGCAGTCTGCCGAGGATGTTATTCATTATAGTGACTACAACAGTCTGCCGAGGATGTTATTCATTCTAGTGACTACAGCAGTCTGCCAGAGATGTTATTCATTCTAGTGACTACAGCAGTCTGCCAGAGATGTTATTCATTCTAGTGACTACAGCAGTCTGCAAAGGATGTTATTCATTATAGTGACTACAGCAGTCTGCCGAGGACGTTATTCATTCTAGTGACTACAGCAATCTGCCAGAGATGTTATTCATTCTAGTGACTACAGCAGTCTGCCAGAGATGTTATTCATTCTAGTGAATACAGCAGTCTGCCAGAGATGGTACTCATTATAGTGACTACAGCAGTCTGCCGAGTATGTTATTCGTTCTAGTGACTACAGCAGTCTGCCGAGGATGTTATTCATTCTAGTGACTACAGCAGTCTGCCAGAGATGTTATTCATTATAGTGACTACAGCAGTCTGCCGAGGATGTTATTCATTCTAGTGACTACAGCAGTCTGCCAGAGATGTTATTCATTATAGTGACTACAGCAGTCTGCCGAGGATGTTATTCATTATAGTGACTACGGCAGTCTGCCGAGGATGTTATTCATTCTAGTGACTACAGCAGTCTGCCAGAGATGTTATTCATTCTAGTGACTACAGCAGTCTGCCGAGGATGTTATTCATTCTAGTGACTACAGCAGTCTGCCAGAGATGTTATTCATTATAGTGACTACAGCAGTCTGCCGAGGATGTTATTCATTATAGTGACTACGGCAGTCTGCCGAGGATGTTATTCATTCTAGTGACTACAGCAGTCTGCCAGAGATGTTATTCATTCTAGTGACTACAGCAGTCTGCCGAGGATGTTATTCATTCTAGTGACTACAGCAGTCTGCCAGAGATGTTATTCATTATAGTGACTACAGCAGTCTGCCGAGGATGTTATTCATTATAGTGACTACGGCAGTCTGCCGAGGATGTTATTCATTCTAGTGACTACAGCAGTCTGCCAGAGATGTTATTCATTCTAGTGACTACAGCAGTCTGCCGAGGATGTTATTCATTCTAGTGACTACAGCAGTCTGCCAGAGATGTTATTCATTCTAGAGGACTACAGCCATCTGCCAGAGATGTTATTCATTCTAGTGACTACAGCAGTCTGCCGAGGATGTTATTAATTCTAGTGACTACAGCAGTCTGCCAGAGATGTTATTCATTCTAGTGACTACAGCAGTCTGCCAGAGATGTTATTCATTATAGTGACTACAGCAGTCTGCCGAGGATGTTATTCATTATAGTGACTACAGCAGTCTGCCGAGGATGTTATTCATTCTAGTGACTACAGCAGTCTGCCAGAGATGTTATTAATTCTAGTGACTACAGCAGTCTGCCAGAGATGTTATTCATTCTAGTGACTACAGCAGTCTGCCAGAGATGTTATTCATTCTAGTGACTACAGCAGTCTGCCGAGGATGTTATTCATTATAGTGACTACAGCAGTCTGCCGAGGATGTTATTCATTCTAGTGACTACAGCAGTCTGCCGAGGATGTTATTCATTCTAGTGACTACAGCAGTCTGCCAGAGATGTTATTCATTCTAGTGACTACAGCAGTCTGCCAGAGATGTTATTCATTCTAGTGACTACGGCAGTCTGCCAGAGATGTTATTCATTCTAGTGACTACAGCAGTCTGCCAGAGATGTTATTCATTCTAGTGACTACAGCAGTCTGCCGAGGATGTTATTCATTCTAGTGACTACAGCAGTCTGCCAGAGATGTTATTCATTCTAGTGACTACAGCAGTCTGCCAGAGATGTTATTCATTCTAGTGACTACAGCCGTCTGCCAGAGATGTTATTCATTCTAGTGACTACAGCAGTCTGCAGAGGATGTTATTCATTCTAGTGACTACAGCAGTCTGCCGAGGATGTTATTCATTCTAGTGACTACAGCAGTCTGCCAGAGATGTTATTCATTATAGTGACTACAGCAGTCTGCCGAGGATGTTATTCATTATAGTGACTACAGCAGTCTGCCAGAGGTGTTATTCATTATAGTGACTACAGCAGTCTGCCAGACATGTTATTCATTTTAGTGACTACAGCAGTCTGCCAGAGATGTTATTCATTTTAGTGACTACAGCAGTCTGCCAGAGATGTTATTCATTATAGTGACTGCAACAGTCTGCCAGAGATGTTATTCATTCTAGTGACTACAGCAGTCTGCCAGAGATGTTATTAATTATAGTGACTACAGCAGTGTGTCAGAGATGTTATTCATTATAGTGACTACAGCAGTCTGCCAGAGATGTTATTCATTATAGTGACTACAGCAGTCTGCCAGATATGTTATTCATTCTAGTGACTACAGCAGTCTTCCGAGGATGTTATTCATTCTAGTGACTACAGCAGTCTGCCAGAGATGTTATTAATTATTGTGACTACAGCAGTCTGCCAGAGATGTTATTCATTATAGTGACTACAGCAGTCTGCCAGAGATGTTATTCATTCTAGTGACTACAGCAGTCTGCCAGATATGTTATTCATTCTAGTGACTACAGCAGTCTGCCGAGGATGTTATTCATTATAGTGACTACAGCAGTCTGCCAGAGATGTTATTAATTATAGTGACTACAGCAGTCTGCCAGAGATGTTATTCATTATAGTGACTACAGCAGTCTGCCAGAGATGTTATTCATTATAGTGACTACAGCAGTCTGCCAGAGATGTTATTCATTCTAGTGACTACAGCAGTCTGCCAGAGATGTTATTCACTCTAGTGACTACAGCAGTCTGCCGAGGATGTTATTCATTATAGTGACTACAGCAGTCTGTCAGAGATGTTATTCACTCTAGTGACTACAGCAGTCTGCCAGAGATGTTATTCATTAGTGACTACAGCAGTCTGCCAGAGATGTTATTCATTCTAGTGACTACAGCAGTCTGCCGAGGATGTTATTCATTCTAGTGACTACAGCAGTCTGCCAGAGATGTTATTCATTCTAGTGACTACAGCAGTCTGCCAGAGATGTTATTCATTATAGTGACTACAGCAGTCTGCCAGAGATGTTATTCATTCTAGTGACTACAGCAGTCTGCCAGAGATGTTATTCATTATAGTGACTACAGCAGTCTGCCAGAGATGTTATTCATTCTAGTGACTAGAGCAGTCTGCCGAGGATGTTATTCATTCTAGTGACTACAGCAGTCTGCCGAGGATGTTTTTCACTCGTGACTACAGCAGTCTGCCAGAGATGTTATTCACTCTAGTGACTACAGCAGTCTGCCAGAGATGTTATTCATTCTAGTGACTACAGCACTCTGCCGAGGATTTTATTCATTCTAGTGACTACAGCAGTCTGCCAGAGATGTTATTCATTCTAGTGACTACAGCAGTCTGCCAGAGATGTTATTCATTCTAGTGACTACAGCAGTCTGCCTGTAAAGAGTTCTGTAGTTGTTCTTCATGGCTACTACACCTGATTCCTCTTCTACTAAAATATGAAGGTAAATACCTTGACAGCAGTGCACTGACCAGCTGGTTTATAGTGTTTTCAGAGCCAACCTAGATCTATCAGCTTGGAGGAAAGCAGTTGCAATAATTCAAGGCTTGCATTGTGAGTCTTCTCAAGTAGTAAATCGATTACCATTTTAGCATGAACTACAAAGCGGTAGAATGGATTTTCACACTGTACGCAATCAAAATGACCTGGCTCCATCCCTGGCATCACAGCACATATAATGAACCCTTCATTCATCCTACATTCCTGCAGTAGCATAGACCGTGTAAGAAGAATGCCTATGTTGAGCAGTGTTCTGTTACTCATAACAACATATGGCTGAGCTCAATGGCCGTCGGGTCTCATATGGACAGGCGGTTTGATTGACAGCCAGCCACACAAAGGAACGGTGCATGCTGGTCTGTGTGAGTGCGTGTGCTATGAGAGGTATTCTATGGATTCTGACAACAGAGAGATCTACTCAGGCAGAGAAGCCACAGTATTTGTGACTGAAACTAAGTACGTTTCATGAGGGCTAATAGGGAGCTATTAGGAGATATGTCAGTGTGTGTGTATAGAGTCTGTGTCAGTCAATACTAAAGCTGTGTGTGTTTCCTGCAGCTGCTCTGCATGTATTACCTGTCACTGCTCCAGCTCAGCAGGCCTCTCTCTGCCTTTTCTTTCTTTGTCTCAGTAAGTCAGTGTAGGTTGAGAGGAGATCAAACACTTTTTGACTCCGTCCGCATCCACTTACTGTAGAAACCCCCTAGCAGCCTCCGTATTTGATGAGCATGTGTGTGTACGCATATGTGAGTGTGTGTGTGTATGAGCTGTATGTCTGTCCTTGTCAAAGCAGAGTGTCTGTCTGTCTGTCTGTCTGTCTGTCTGTCTGTCTGTCTGTCTGTCTGTCTGCTGCTTTACGCTGTAGGTGTGCGAGGTGGATATTGACATGATTAACAACGGTATTATACATCAGCTACATTTGAAATAACATGGCCGTACAGCATCACTTCCTCTTGAAGCTGGAAGCTGAGATGACCATTATCAGACAGTCTGCTACAGGAAGCTGAGATGACCATTATCAGACAGTCTGCTACAGAAAGCTGAGATGACCATTATCAGACAGTCTGCTACAGGAAGCTGAGATGACCATTATCAGACAGTCTGCTACAGGAAGCTGAGATGACCATTATCAGACAGTCTGCTACGGGAAGCTGAGATGACCATTATCAGACAGTCTGCTACAGGAAGCTGAGATGACCATTATCAGGACAGTCTGCTACAGGAAGCTGAGATGACCATTATCAGACAGTCTGCTACAGGAAGCTGAGATGACCATTATCAGACAGTCTGCTACAGGAAGCTGAGATGACCATTATCAGACAGTCTGCTACAGGAAGCTGAGATGACCATTATCAGACAGTCTGCTACAGGAAGCTGAGATGACCATTATCAGACAGTCTGCTACGGGAAGCTGATATGACCATTATCAGACAGTCTGCTACAGGAAGCTGAGATGACCATTATCAGACAGTCTGCTACAGGAAGCTGAGATGACCATTATCAGACAGTCTGCTACAGGAAGCTGAGATGACCATTATCAGACAGTCTGCTACAGGAAGCTGAGATGACCATACCATTATCAGACAGTCTGCTACAGGAAGCTGAGATGACCATTATCAGACAGTCTGCTACAGGAAGCTGAGATGACCATTATCAGACAGTCTGCTACAGGAAGCTGAGATGACCATTATCAGACAGTCTGCTACAGGAAGCTGAGATGACCATTATCAGACAGTCTGCTACAGGAAGCTGAGATGACCATTATCAGACAGTCTGCTACAGGAAGCTGAGATGACCATTATCAGACAGTCTGCTACAGACAGAGGATACACCACACAGGTCCCCATTATCCAGGCTCCACGCTGCGCTCAGTATGCCGTGAGCACAGCAATGATTTTCATATGAAAGCGTTAGTGAAGAGGGAAGAGAGAGATCAATATAGTATAGAATAGGAAAGAGATAGAATATAGAAAGAGATAGGAGGTGAGGACCACGGCAGCAGTATTGTTTGAGGAATTCTAACAGGGTTTTAAATGGGAACAGGAAAAGCTAGAGAGCAGTAGAGGTTCCTTGAGAAGTAATTAATTGGAAAGATGAGATCTGAGAAAATCCATAAAGAGATCAAGATATCACTCTATGGGGTAAAAGTGGGGGAAAGAACAAGAGGGGATTAGAGGAGAGGGGATTAGAGGTGAGGGGGTTCAAGGAGAGGGGATTAGAGGTGAAGGGGTTAAAGGAGAGGGGATTAGAGGTGAGGGGGTTAAAGGAGAGGGGTTAGAGGAGAGGGGGTTAGAGGTGAAGGGGTTAAAGGACAGGGGATTAGAGGTGAGGGGGTTAAAGGAGAGGGGTTAGAGGAGAGGGGGTTAGAGGAGAGGAGGTTAGAGGCGAGGGGATTAGAAGAGAGGGGATCAGAGGAGAGGGGATTAGAGAAGCGGGGATTAGAGGATAGGAGATTAGAGGAAAGGGGATCAGAGGAGAGGGGATTAGAGGAGAGGAGGTTAGGCGAGAGGAGGTTAGAGGATAGGAGGTTAGACGAGAGGGGGTTAGCGGATAGGAGATTAGAGGAGAGGGGGTTAGAGAATAGGGGATTAGAGGAGCGGGTTAGAGGATAGGAGGTTAGAGGATAGGAGGTTAGAGGAGAGGGGATTAGAGGAGAGGGGGTTAGAGGATAGGAGGTTAGAGGAGAGGGGGTTAGAGGATAGGAGGTTAGAGGAGAGGGGTTAGAGGATAGGAGGTTAGAGGAGAGGGGGTTAGAGAAGAGGGGGTTAGAGGAGCGGGTTAGAGGTTAGGAGGTTAGAGGATAGGAGGTTAGAGGAGAGGGGATTCGAGAAGAGGGGATTAGAGGAGAGGAGGTTACAAGAAAGTGGATTAGAGGATAGGAGGTTAGAGCAGAGGGGGTTAGAGGATGGGGTTAGATAAGAGGGGGTCAGAGAAGAGGGGATTAGAGGAGAGGGGTTTAGAGGAGTTGGGGTTAGAGGAGAGGGGGTTAGAGGAGAGGGGATTAGAGGAGAGGGGATTAGAGGAGAGGGGGTTAGAGAAGAAGGGATTAGAGGAGCGGGTTAGAGGATAGGAGGTTAGAGGATAGGAGATTAGAGGAAAGGGGATCAGAGGAGAGGGGATTAGAGGAGAGGAGGTTAAGTGAGAGGAGGTTAGAGGATAGGAGGTTAGAGGAGAGGGGGTTAGAGGATAGGAGGTTAGAGGAGAGGGGGTTAGAGAAGAAGGGATTAGAGGAGCGGGTTAGAGGATAGGAGGTTAGAGGATAGGAGATTAGAGGAGAGGGGGTTAGGGGAGAGGAAGTTAGAGGATAGGAGGTTAGAGGAGAGGGGGTTAGAGAAGAGGGGGTTAGAGGAGCGGGTTAGAGGTTAGGAGGTTAGAGGATAGGAGGTTAGAGGAGAGGGGATTAGAGAAGAGGGGATTAGAGGAGAGGAGGTTAGAGGATAGGAGGTTATAGGAAAGTGGATTAGAGGATAGGAGATTAGAGCAGAGGGGGTTAGAGGATGGGGGTTAGAGAAGAGGGGGTCAGATAAGAGGGGATTAGAGGAGAGGGGTTTAGAGGAGTTGGGGTTAGAGGAGAGGGGGTTAGAGGAGAGGGGATTAGAGGAGAGGGGGTTAGAGGAGAGGGGTTCAGAGAAGAGGGGATTAGAGGATAGGAGGTTAGAGGAGAGGGGATTAGAGGAGAGTGGATTAGAGGAGAGGGGGTTAAAGGAGAGGGGATTAAATCCCCTCTCCTCTAATCCCCTCTCCTCTAACCCCCTCTCCTCTAATCCCAACTCCTCTAAACCCCTCCCCTCTTCTCTAACCCCCTATCCTCTGTTCTGATGTCAGGTGATGACAGAACTCTCGTTTGTGTATCATGGCACCCTCTGGCAACATCTGACTGTGAACATTAGGTGTAGTAAAGCTACTGTAGCAGACACTTCCCAGACTAACATTACAAACACTTTCACCATTTTTCCCAGCCCCACTTTACCTCGGCGCCTGTGTAGAATGCATACTGCAGGGCTATGGCCGTACTCAGGTTTTTACAGTACAGCTTGGCGGTACACAGTACTGCAAAGAAAGACCACCTTTCTTTGACGCAAACATTTCCACTTTTAAACATAAAAAAAAAAATAACCAAAAAATGACAGTTAAAGCATGTACTTTTCTGGGTATGCAGCCATTAGTATAACAGGGGTGTGTGTGTGTGGGGGGGGGGGGGGGGGGGGGGGGGGGGGGCTGCTTAAGCCTTTTTATTTGTAAGGATTTTACAGGAAAGAAGCAAATCATTAGAGCCAGAAGAATACTTCTTCCCTTCTGTTGTGATTATGTAACCAACCAAGTGCCGTAATTAGCATAATGTAACAATATTAATGAGGGACTGGAGCAGAGAGAGGTCCTGCTACCATCGCAATTATCATGGATCGACGCTATATAATATACTGACTGTAGTTATGTACATATTTTGAAGCTCTTTTTTGTGTAAATGCTGCATTGCTGTTGGACTATGGCACCCCCTTCCTATACTGTGTACTGCTGTAGACCAGGGCACTACAGTACACAGCTAAATATGAGCCATTTAACCAAGAACAAAGACAATATTCCTTTTCAAATCAAATCAAATGTTATTAGTCACATGCACCGAATACAACAGGTATAGATCTTACAGTGAAATGCTTACTTACAAACCCAGTAAAATAACGATAGTAAGACTAAATATTGGGGTGTACCGGTACAGAGTCAATGTGCAGGGGCACCGATTAGTTGAGGTAATATGTACATGTAGGTAGAGTTATTAAAGTGACTACGCATAGATAATAACAACAGCGAGTACCAGTTGTGTAAAAGAGGGGGGGACCTAAACTTGGTGCTCCGGTACCGCTTGCCGTGTGATAGAGAGAACAGTCTATGACTAGGGTGGCTGAAGTCTGACAATTTTTAGGGCCTTCCTCTGACATCGCCTGGTATAGAGGTCCTGGATGGCAGGAAGCTTGGCCCCAGTGATGTACTGGGTGTTCGCACTACCCTCTGTAGTGCCATGCGGTCGGATGCCGAGCAGTTGCCATATCAGGCAGTGATGCAACCAGTCAGGATGCTCTCGATGGTGCAGCTGTAGAACCTTTTGATGATCTGAGGACCATTGCCAAATCTTTTCAGTCTCCTGAGGGGGAATAGGCTTTGCCGTGCCCTCTTCACGACTGTCTTGGTGTGCTTGGACCATGTTAGTTTGTTGGTGATGTGGACACCAAGGACACCAAGGAACTTGAATTTCTCAACCTGCTCCAATGCAGCCCTGTCGATGAGAATGGGGGCGTGCTAGGTCCTCTTTTTCCTGTAGTCCACAATCATCTCCTTTGTCTTGATCATGTTGAGGGAGAGGTTGTTGTCCTGGCACCACATGGCCAGGTCTCTGACCTCCTCCCTATAGGCTGTCTCGTCGTTGTCGATGAGACTGTTGTGTCATCGGCAAACTTAATGATGGTGTTGGAGTTGTGCCTGGCCGTGCAGTCATGAGTGAACAGGGAGTACAGGAGGGGACTGAGCACGCACCCCTGAAGGGCACCCGTGTTGAGGATCAGCGTGGCAGATGTGTTGTTACCTACCCTTACCACCTTGGGGCGGCCCGTCAGGAAGTCCACGATCCAGTTGCAGAGGGAGGTGTTTAGTCCCAGCTTATTGATGAGCTTTCAGGGCACTATGGTGTTGAATGCTGAGCTGTAGTCAATGAACAGCATTCTCACGTAGGTGTTCCTTTTGTCCAGGTGGGAATGGGCAGTGTGGAGTGCAATAGAGATTTGATCTGTGGATCTGTTGGGGCGGTATGCAAATTAAAGTGGGTCTAGGGTTTCTGGGATAATGGTGTTGTGAGCCATGACCAGCCTTTCAAAGCACTTCATGGCTACAGACGTGAGTGCTACGGGTCGGTAGTCATTTAGGCAGGTTACCTTAGTGTTCTTGGGCACAGGCACTATGGTGGTCTGCTTAAAACATGTTGGTATTACAGACTCGGACAGGGAGAGGTTGAAAATGTCAGTGAAGACACTTGCCAGTTGGTCAGCGAATGCTCACAGTACACATCCTGGTAATCCGTCTGGCCCTTCTGCCTTGTGAATGTTGACCTGTTTAAAGGACTTACACACATTGGCTGCAGAGATCACACAGTCTTCTGGAACAGCTGATGCTCTCATGCATGTTTCAGTGTTATTTGCCTCGAAGCGAGCATATAAGTAGTTTAGCTCATCTGGTAGGCTCGTGTCACTGGGCAGCTCTCAGCTGTGCTTCCCTTTGTAGTCTGTAATGGTTTGCAAGCCCTGCCACATCCGACGAGCGTCGGAGCCGGTGTAGTACGATTTGATCTTAGTCCTGTATTGATGCATTGCCTGTTTGATGGTTCGTCGGAGGGCATAGCGGGATTTCTTATAAGCTTCCGGGTTAGAGTCCCGCTCCTTGAAAGTGGCAGCTCTAGCCTTTAGCTCAGTGCGGATATTGGCTTCTGGTTGTACGTACGGTCACTGTGGGGACGACGTTATCGATGCACTTAATGATGAAGCCAATGACTGATATGGTGTACACCTCAATGCCATCGGAGGAATCCCGGAACATATTCCTGTCTGTGCTAGCAAAATAGTCCTGTAGCTTAGCATCTGCTTCATCTGACCAGTTTTTTTATTGATTTAGTCACTGGTGCTTCCTGCTTTAATTTTGGCTTGTAAGCAGGAATCAGGAGGATATAATTATGGTCAGATTTGCCAAATGGAGGGCGAGGGAGAGTTTTGTATGCATCTCTGTGTGTGGAGTAAAGGTGGTCCAGAGTTTTTCCCCTCTGGTTGCACATTTAACATGCTGATAGAAACTTGGTAAAACGGAATGAAGTTTCCCTGCATTAAAGTCACCGGCTACTAGGAGCGCCGCCTCTGGGTGAGCATTTTCTTGTTTGCTTATGGCAGAATACAGCTCATTTAATGCTGTCTTAGTGCCAGCCTCTGACTGTGGTGGTATGTAAACAGCTACGAAAAATACAGATGAAAACTCTCTATGTAGATAGTGTGGTCTACAGCTTATCATGAGATACTCTACCTCAGGCGAGCAATAGCTTGAGACTTCCTTAGATATCATGCACCAGCTGTTATTTACAAAAATACATAGTCTGCCGCCCCTTGTCTTACCAGACGCCGCTGTTCTATCCTGCCGGTGCAGCGTATAACCAGCCAGCTGTACGTTGATAGTGTCGTCGTTCAGCCATGACTCCGTGAAGCATAAGATATTACAGTTGTGAATGTACCGTTGGTAGTTTAATCGTCCGTGTAGGTCATTTATTTTATGCTCCAAAGATTGCACGTTTGCTAGCAGATTGGAAGGAAGTGGGGGTTTATTCGATCACCTACTAATTCTCAGAAGGCAGCCCGCCCTCTGGCCCCTTTTTCTCCGCCTCCTCTTCATGCAAATCACGGAGATCTGGGCCTGTTCCCGAGAAAGCAGTATATCGTTCGCATCGGGCTCGTCAGACTCGTTAAAGGAAAAAAAGGATTCTGCCAGTCCGTGGTGAGTTATCGCAGTCCTGATGTCGAGAAGTTATTTTCAGTCATAAGAGACGGTAGCAGCAACATTATGTACAAAATAAGTTTAAAAAATAAGTTACAAACAACGCAAATTAACGAACAAAAAAACCCAATCGGCTGGGGGCATGTAAAACATCTGCCTTCTTCTCCGGCGCCATTTTAGGATCATTTTGAGTGACTAACCATAACCCACAGTACAGGCATAGGACCTCTTCAGTTATAACTACCAACCACCAAGCTGCAGGTTGGATAGACCTTTATTATGTATGTAATACCCTGTTAAAACCATGTATTAGATACACTATGTTTTACTATGTTGTGTTGCAAAGTATCAAACAATTATGTTGCTTTCAAGTTTAAACTTCAAAATAAACAACCTGTCAATCAAAGAGGCACTGTTGGTTTGAATTATTGAAAGTCTACTTAATTAGTTTGAAATTTTACATGGATATGGACTCAGTAACCTGATTTGGTTTAGCGAATGAGAAATCTTGTTAAGTTCAGGCCAATTGCGTGAACTCTGGTTTAGCTGTTACACAGAACTTTTAGGGGCACTTTGAGGACACTCTGCTCAAGAGTCATGGGGTTGAAAAGAGACACTATCTGTTGTTGGGCTTTTACATCTGTGAAGAGATTTAGAATTGCATTTAGCAAATACCCTGTTGCCTATTCTTACTTACCTGTTACCTGACTAGAGAAAGTCTAGTTGAACACCTATTGAACTGCCACCTGAGTGGTGCAGTGGTCTAAGGCACTGCATCGCAGTGCTAGCTGTGCCACTAGACATTCTGGGTTCGACCCATGGGGCGGAGCACAATTGGCCCAGCGTTGTCCGGGTTAGGGGACGGTTTGGGATGTCCTTGTCCCATCGCGCACTTGCGACTCCTGTGGCGGGCCGGTCGCCAGGTGTACGGTGTTTCCTCCAACACATTGGTGCGGCTGGCTTCCAGCTTTAGTGGGCATTGTGCCAAGAAGCAGTGCGGCTTGGTTGGGTTGTGTTTCGGAGGACGCACGGCTCTCGACCTTCGCGTCTCCCGAGTCCATACAGGAGTTGCAGCGATGAGACAAGACTGTAACTACCAATTGGATACAATGAAATTGGGGAGAAAAAGGGGCTAAATTATATATATTTTTAAATAAACATCTATTGAACTTACCTGAATTTGCCTGCTGTGTGGAGGATTAGCCATCGTCGAATCAACAAGCGTTAGCCTGGCGTCGTCGGATCTTGCACTGGGGAGGACGGCTGTTCCTAGTGAGCTGTGGACTTCAAGCAGGGTATTTTCCACCATGGATAAAAAATAGGCATCGACCTTGGAATTATTGTTTCAGGGAGTTTGGTCCGGTACCATGAGCAACATTGGGTTTCAATGAATTTTGCTGTATCATTCAGGCTATATAAACGCAGTGCAAAAACAACTACCCACAACCCCAAAGAAAAACACACACACACCTATATAGGACTTCCAATCAAAGGCAACTCAACACACCTGCCTTCAATTGGAAGTCCCAATCACCAACACAAACATTCACACACACAAAACTGCCACGTCCTGACCCCAAAACTAATACAATAGCTCCATCTGCTGGTCAGGATGTGACAGTACCCCCCCCCCCCTCAAGGTGCAGACCCCGGAATGCACCTACCAACAGAAAACACCAACAAAAAAAAATCCCCAACAAAAACCCATTAAACAATAACCCCTAAACAATAAGGGAGGGAAGGGAGGGCAGCTCCGGGCAGTCGGGCCACTCCGGCAGCTCCGGGCAGTCGGGCCACTCCGGCAGCTCCGGGCAGTCGGGCCACTCCGGCAGCTCCGGGCAGTCGGGCCACTCCGGCAGCTCCGGGCAGTCGGGCCACTCCGGCAGCTCCGGGCAGTCGGGCCACTCTGGCAGCTCCGGGCAGTCGGGCCACCCTGGCAGCTCCGGGCAGTCGGGCCACCCTGGCATCTCCGGGCAGACGGGCCGCTCTGGCGGCTCCTGACTAGCGGGCGGCTCTGGCAGCTCCTGACTAGCGGGCGGCTCTTGGCGGCTCCTGACTGGCGGGCGGCTCTGGCGACTTACGACTGGCGGGCAGCTCTGGCGACTTACGACTGGCGGGCAGCTCTGGCGACTTACGACTGGCGGGCAGCTCTGGCGACTTACGACTGGCGGGCAGCTCTGGCGACTTACGACTGGCGGGCAGCTCTGGCGACTTACGACTGGCGGGCAGCTCTGGCGACTTACGACTGGCGGGCAGCTCTGGCGACTTACGAATGGCGGGCATCTCTGGCGACTTACGACTGGCGGGCAGCTCTGGCGACTTACGACTGGCGGGCAGCTCTGGCGACTCTTAACTGGCGGGCAGCTCTGGCAACTCTTGACTGGCGGGCAGCTCTGGTGACTGTTGACTGGCGAGGCTGGGCTGACGCACTAGACTCCTGATGCGTGGGGCTGGTACTGGACGTGCCAGCCTGGAGACACGCACCTCCATGCTAGTGCGTTTAGCGGGAAACACCGGACCGTAGAGGCGCACTGGCGGTCTTGAGCGCAGGGTTGGCATCACCCCTTCCGGCTCGATGCCTACTTCGCCCTGGCACATGCGGGGCGCTGGTACTGTGCCTACCGGCCTGAAAATCCCAGGCCTCACCACAGCCCCAACCCCAAAGCACGGGACCTGTCCAGTCTGCCCTACAAGGGTACGGGGAGCTGGCCTGGGGCTCCAATCTCGCCCCGTCAAATAGCCCTTGTGCCCCCCCTAAAAAATGATTGGGGCTGCCTCTCGGGTTCTACCTGCCTCCCAGGCAGGTTGTCACAGTGGACCCGCAACTGCTCCCATGTCCAGTCAATCCTTTCCTCTAATACTTCCAGCGACCAGGAATCCATCACCACCCGAGCGCGCTGCTTCCAACATTCCTCCTTCACTTGCCTCTGTCCTCTTCTCCGCTGCTTGGTCCTTTGGTCCACTTCCTGTAGGCTACCACACCACCACAGCCAATATAATATAACCAGTCCACTTCCTGTAGGCTACCACACCACCCCAGCTATTATAATATAACCAGTCCACTTCCTGTAGACTACCACACCACCACAGCCAATATAATAAAACCAGTCCACTTCCTGTAGGCTACCACACCACCACAGCCAATATAATATAACCAGTCCACTTCCTGTAGGCTACCACACCACCCCAGCCATTATAATATAACCAGTCCACTTCCTGTAGGCTACCACACCACCCCAGCCAATATATTATAACCAGTCCACTTCCTGTAGGCTACCACACCACCACAGCTAATATAATATAACCAGTCCACTTCCTGTAGGCTACCACACCACCACAGCCAATATAATATAACCAGTCCACTTCCTGTAGGCTACCACACCACCCCAGCCAATATAATATAACCAGTCCACTTCCTGTAGGCTACCACACCACCACAGCTAATATAATATAACCAGTCCACTTCCTGTAGGCTACCACACCACCCCAGCCAATATAATATAACCAGTCCACTTCCTGTAGGCTACCACACCACCACAGCTAATATAATATAACCAGTCCACTTCCTGTAGGCTACCACACCACCACAGCCAATATAATATAACCAGTCCACTTCCTGTAGGCTACCACACCACCCCAGCCAAAATAATATAACTAGTCCACTTCCTGTAGACTACCACACCACCCCAGCCAAAATAATATAACCAGTCCACTTCCTGTAGCCTTGTCCTCTTCCTGTTGCCAGTCCACTTGTCATCTCAAATCCCCATGCACCAGCACCTCCACTGACCCTAGTTCTGCTCCCTCCCTCAATCCCTCCCTACCTCTCCCTTCCTCAATCCCTCCCTACCTCAATCCCTCCCTCTCCCTTCCTCAATCCCTCCCTACCTCAATCCCTCCCTCTCCCTTCCTCAAGCCCTCCCTACCTCTCCCTTCCTCAATCCCTCCCTACCTCAATCCATCCCTCTCCCTTCCTCACACCCTCCCTACCTCAATCCCTCCCTCTCCCTTCCTCAAGCCCTCCCTTCCTCAATCCCTCCCAACCTCAATCTCTCCCTCTCCCTTCCTCAATCCCTCCCTACCTCAATCCCTCCCTCTCCCTTCCTCAAGCCCTCCCTACCTCTCCCTTCCTCAATCCCTCCCTACCTCAATCCCTCCCTCTCCCTTCCTCAAGCCCTCCCTACCTCTCCCTTCCTCAACCCCTCCCTACCTCAATCCCTCCCTCTCCCTTCCTCACACCCTCCCTACCTCAATCCCTCCCTCTCCCTTCCTCAATCCCTCCCTTCCTCAATCTCTCCCTACATCAATCCCTCCCTCTCCCTTCCTCAATCCCTCCCTACCTCAATCCCTCCCTCTCCCTTCCTCAATCCCTCCCTACATCAATCCCTCCCTCTCCCTTCCTCAATCGCTCCCTATCTACACCCCTCCCTCTTATACATCCCTGTCTCTGTCCGCCCTGCCCCTCCATCAATCCATCCGTTCCTTCTATCCCTCCCTCCAACTCTCCTCCCTCCATCCTTCCCTCTCCAGACACGCTCATCCGTTCCCGGACAGAGACAGATCAAACCAGGTCCTTAGAGGTGTAATGAGGCAACAGCAGCCTGACACATAGCTGCCTGTCATTATACACTAGTCACCATTATACAGTATCACCTCACCTCTACTGGCAACACGAGTCAATATCATACATCATCAATGACTAAGAGCCACTGTGTCACGATTGCTACATCTCTGCTGTCCTGTTTCCATTTGAATCTGTGTCTGCTATGAGAAAGCCAGGTTCGAGGTTTAGGGTAAATTAAATGGCACATGACTGTTTCAATCCAAACGTTAACACAGACTTATGCACTATTGTATAATTTATAAAGGCTTAGCAAATATTTGAGCTTGACAAGCAATTACTTCAATGTGGCTTTACCCAGCGGCAACTGTTATGTGTCTTAACAATGTAAATTAAGTCTTGAATTAAACACACTGGAATTGATATGTATAATGTGAATTACAAAACCCCAAAATGAACTTTCATTATATGTCTGCTATGAGAAAGAGAGGTACCAGGATGATGGTAAATTACTCCAGACTGAGATGAAAACTACTCTAATGGTTGAGAAAATATTTAAGCTCGACAAGCAATTCATTCACTCATCGTGGCTTTACCCAGTGGCAAGTACGATTAAATGCCTTGACTGATTGTCTGAATAATCAGCCTATGAAGCCTTGCACTAAACACACACACACACACACACACACACACACACACACACACACACACACACACACACACACACACACACACGTGTGAATTACAAACAAAGTCCAAAAATGTGGTTGTAACAACAATGGGGTTGCAATATTGGAAAGCTGCACAACAGGAAAGTGCTGTGGTGATGTAACCAGAAGGAGTGTTGGCTAATTGTCTTTCATCTGAAAGGCAGAACGTCTGTGAGCCTTCAGTGTCTTTGTGTTGTGTGGAGCGAGCCGGGCAGCCGAGCACATTGCTGCACTGTGGGGATGGCACTGAGAAAAGGCTGAATCACCCGAGACTGTCACGCTGCCAAGGAAGCACGTGGCTGGCTGGCAGAGACCAGAACACTCAGCTTTACTAGAACACAGAGACCAGAACACTGAGCTTTACTAGAACACAGAGACCAGAACACTCAGCTTTACTAGAACACAGAGACCAGAACACTCAGCTTTACTAGAACACAGAGACCAGAACACAGAGACCAGAACACTCAGCTTTACTAGAACACAGAGACCAGAACACTCAGCTTTACTAGAACACAGAGACCAGAACACTCAGCTTTACTAGAACACAGAGACCAGAACACTCAGCTTTACTAGAACACAGAGACCAGAACACTCAGCTTTACTAAAAACCAGATAGGAAACAGAACAGAGTAGAGAGTGGACCCAGCTATCTGATTTAGTATAGGTTTTAGTGAGCTAAGAAATTCCAAAAACCACACACACACGCACACGCACACACATACACACACACACACACACACACACACACACACACACACACACACACACACACACACACACACACACACACACACACACACACACACACACACACACACACACCACACACAGTTGTCCGACTAGAATCTTATTGTTCACCCAACAGAGTGGATTTCCTCTAATTCGTTAATGTTTTCAATTGCTCACAATTTGCATTTAAGCAGTGTTTCATTATTCCAAATGCTAATTTCAAAATCAGTGTTTTAAAATAACATCGGGTATGATAATCAAATGTGTGTTTAAATGGGCACTGTGCTACAATGATGGAAATGGAATTTGAGTATCCCCCCCAAAAAATATTTTACTGACAAGAGTTTTTACAATTTATTTCAATACACTGTTCTCTAGTCTTCATCTCCTGCAGGAGATTTCATTTCCTGTAATATTTATCCAGGAGGAACAAGCTATTTAAAGCATGAATCTCATCACTGTCACATAAATACAGAATTTATCAATACTATTTAGGCCCTTTAATGTCTGACAGAAACAACAAGAAAACACAATTCATAGTTTAGATTTAGTAGTTGGAATGAAATGAAAGAAAAGAAGAAAAGCAAAATTAACAGCAATACTGTGATGATTTTTGTACAGGGCCATAATATCTCATTTACACATAATTGAATATCAAGCGCAATATATATTTTTATATTCATGTATATTTACACTTATGAAATGATACAAATACTTATTGTTTATGCTCTATGTCTAATCTCAGCACCCAGAACCAAGGCCACGTTCAGTTGCCAAACGTTGTGAACATTGTAGATAGAAATGCCATGAATAGAGTTGATATGATCCCTTATTCTACATGTCAGAAAGTCATGTTTGTTCTACATAGCCTATTTCTAACCGAATGTTCCAAATCAATGTGTCGTGCTGAGCGCGCCCCAAATCAGCTATGTTCAAGCTGACACAAGAGACCAACAAAATGTTGCCCTTTCCCCCAATTTTAGATGAATCAAATTGGATAATTAATTGTGATTCATGGAAAAATCAAGTTAACAATGGAATTAATACAGATCTGTATAATTTATGGGAAAAAAAACAATACTAATTTAGTTAACATGACACCAAGGAACTGGACACCAAGGAACTTGAATCTCTCAACCTGCTCCACTACAGCCCTGTCAATGAGAATGGGGGCGTGCTCGGTCCTCCTTTTCCTGTTGTCCACAATCATCTCCTTTTGTATTTATCAAGTTGAGGGAGAGGTTGTTGTCCTGGCACCACATGGCCAGGTCTCTGACCTCCTCCCTATAGGCTGTCACATCGTTGTCGGTGATCAGGCCTACCACTGTTGTGTCATCGGCAAAATTAATGATGGTGTTGGAATGGTGCCTGGCCATGCAGTCATGAGTGAACAGGGAGTACAGCAGGGGACTGAGCACGCACCCCTGAGGGGCCCCGTGTTGAGGATCAGTGTGGCGGATGTGTTGTTACCTACCCTTACCATCTGGGTGCGGCCCGTCAGGAAGTCTTGGATCTAGTTGCAGAGGGAGCTGTTTAGTCCCAGGGTCTTTAGCTTAGTGATGAGTTTTGAGGGCACTATGGTGTTGAACGCTGAGCTGTAGTCAATTAATAACATTCTCACATAGGTGTTCCTTTTGTCCAGGTGGGAAAGGGCATTGGAGTGCAATAGAGATTGCATCATCTGTGGATCTGTTGGTGCGGTATGCAAATTGGAGTAGGTCTAGGGTTTCTGGGTTGATGGCGTTGATGTGAGCCATGACCAGCCTTGCAAAGAACTTCATGGCTACAGACGTGAGTGTTACAGGTCTGTAGTCATTTAGGCAGGTTACCTTGGTGTTCTTGGGCACAGGGATTATGGTGTCTGCTTGAAACATGTTGGTATTACAGACTCAGACAGGGAGAGGTTGAAAATGTCAGTGAAGACACTTGCCAGTTGGCCAGCGCTTGATCAGAGTACACATCCTGGTAATCCGTCTGGCCCAGCGGCCTTGTGAATGTTGACCTGTTTAAAGGTCTTACTCACATCGGCTACGGAGAGCGTGATTACACAGTTTTCCGGAACAGCTGATGCTCTCATGCTATAGCACACACAATACTGCACCACCTGTACTGCACACACTATACCACACACAGTACTGCACCACCTGTACTGTGCACACTATACCACACACAGTACTGCACCACCTGTACTGTGCACACTATACCACACACAGTACTGCACCACCTGTACTGTGCACACTATACCACACACAGTACTGCACACACTATACCACACACAGTACTGTACCACCTGTACTGTACACACTATACCACACACAGTACTGCACCACCTGTACTGCACACACTATACCACACACAGTACTGCACCACCTGTACTGCACACTATACCACACACAGTACTGCACCACCTGTACTGTACACACTATACCACACACCTTACCGCAGAATGCTATCTCTGTTCGGTTCTGAAAGAACTGACCAGAAGAAAAGAGAGGATTTTAAGCAATTGAGATAGAGCCTCATTCTATCCTCAGGTTCCCTCCTCACGACCCAGCATGTTAAACAACCCCATACTCAACACAACAAAGACAGAAACAGCATGTTAAACAACCCCATCCTCAACACAACAAAGACAGAAACATCATGTTAAACAACCCCATCCTCAACACAACAAAGACAGAAACAGCATGTTAAACAACCCCATCCTCAACACAACAAAGACAGAAACAGCATGTTAAACAACCCCATCCTCAACACAACAAAGACAGAAACATCATGTTAAACAACCCCATCCTCAACACAACAAAGACAGAAACAGCATGTTAAACAACCCCATCCTCAACACAACAAAGACAGAAACAGCATGTTAAACAACCCCATCCTCAACACAACAAAGACAGAAACATCATGTTAAACAACCCCATCCTCAACACAACAAAGACAGAAACAGCATGTTAAACAACCCCATCCTCAACACAACAAAGACAGAAACAGCATGTTAAACAACCCCATCCTCAAAACAACAAAGACAGAAACAGCATGTTAAACAACCCCATCCTCAACACAACAAAGACAGAAACAGCTTGTTAAACAACCCCATCCTCAACACAACAAAGACAGAAACAGCATGTTAAACAACCCCATCCTCAACACAACAAAGACAGAAACATCATGTTAAACAACCCCATCCTCAACACAACAAAGACAGAAACATCATGTTAAACAACCCCATCCTCAACACAACAAAGACAGAAACAGCTTGTTAAACAACCCCATCCTCAACACAACAAAGACAGAAACATCATGTTAAACAACCTCCATCCTCAACACAACAAAGACAGAAACATCATGTTAAACAACCCCATCCTCAACACAACAAAGACAGAAACAGCATGTTAAACAACCCCATCCTCAACACAACAAAGACAGAAACATCATGTTAAACAACCCCATCCTCAACACAACAAAGACAGAAACATCATGTTAAACAACCCCATCCTCAAAACAACAAAGACAGAAACAGCATGTTAAACAACCCCATCCTCAACACAACAAAGACAGAAACATCATGTTAAACAACCCCATCCTCAACACAACAAAGACAGAAACATCATGTTAAACAACCCCATCCTCAACACAACAAAGACAGAAACAGCTTGTTAAACAACCTCCATCCTCAACACAACAAAGACAGAAACAGCATGTTAAACAACCTCCATCCTCAACACAACAAAGACAGAAACATCATGTTAAACAACCCCATCCTCAACACAACAAAGACAGAAACAGCATGTTAAACAACCCCATCCTCAACACAACAAAGACAGAAACATCATGTTAAACAACCCCATCCTCAACACAACAAAGACAGAAACATCATGTTAAACAACCTCCATCCTCAACACAACAAAGACAGAAACAGCATGTTAAACAACCCCATCCTCAACACAACAAAGACAGAAACAGCATGTTAAACAACCCCATCCTCAACACAACAAAGACAGAAACATCATGTTAAACAACCTCCATCCTCAACACAACAAAGACAGAAACATCATGTTAAACAACCCCATCCTCAACACAACAAAGACAGAAACAGCATGTTAAACAACCCCATCCTCAACACAACAAAGACAGAAACAGCATGTTAAACAACCCCATCCTCAACACAACAAAGACAGAAACAGCATGTTAAACAACCCCATCCTCAACACAACAAAGACAGATACATCATGTTAAACAACCCCATCCTCAACACAACAAAGACAGAAACAGCTTGTTAAACAACCTCCATCCTCAACACAACAAAGACAGAAACAGCTTGTTAAACAACCTCCATCCTCAACACAACAAAGACAGAAACAGCTTGTTAAACAACCTCCCTCCTCAACACAACAAAGACAGAAACAGCATGTTAAACAACCTCCATCCTCAACACAACAAAGACAGAAACAGCTTGTTAAACAACCTCCATCCTCAACACAACAAAGACAGAAACAGCTTGTTAAACAACCTCCATCCTCAACACAACAAAGACAGAAACAGTATGTTAAACAACCTCCATCCTCAACACAACACAGACAGAAACAGCTTGTTAAACAACCTCCATCCTCAACACAACAAAGACAGAAACAGCTTGTTAAACAACCTCCATCCTCAACACAACAAAGACAGAAACAGCTTGTTAAACAACCTCCATCCTCAACACAACAAAGACAGAAACATCATGTTAAACAACCCCATCCTCAACACAACAAAGACAGAAACATCATGTTAAACAACCCCATCCTCAACACAACAAAGACAGAAACATCATGTTAAACAACCCCATCCTCAACACAACAAAGACAGAAACATCATGTTAAACAACCTCCATCCTCAACACAACAAAGACAGAAACATCATGTTAAACAACCTCCATCCTCAACACAACAAAGACAGAAACAGCATGTTAAACAACCTCCATCCTCAACACAACAAAGACAGAAACATCATGTTAAACAACCTCCATCCTCAACACAACAAAGACAGAAACATCATGTTAAACAACCCCATCCTCAACACAACAAAGACAGAAACATCATGTTAAACAACCCCATCCTCAACACAACAAAGACAGAAACATCATGTTAAACAACCTCCATCCTCAACACAACAAAGACAGAAACATCATGTTAAACAACCCCATCCTCAACACAACAAAGACAGAAACAGCATGTTAAACAACCCCATCCTCAACACAACAAAGACAGAAACATCATGTTAAACAACCTCCATCCTCAACACAACAAAGACAGAAACAGCTTGTTAAACAACCTCCATCCTCAACACAACAAAGACAGAAACATCATGTTAAACAACCCCATCCTCAACACAACAAAGACAGAAACAGCTTGTTAAACAACCTCCATCCTCAACACAACAAAGACAGAAACAGCTTGTTAAACAACCTCCATCCTCAACACAACAAAGACAGAAACAGCATGTTAAACAACCTCCATCCTCAACACAACAAAGACAGAAACATCATGTTAAACAACCCCATCCTCAACACAACAAAGACAGAAACATCATGTTAAACAACCTCCATCCTCAACACAACAAAGACAGAAACAGCATGTTAAACAACCTCCATCCTCAACACAACAAAGACAGAAACATCATGTTAAACAACCCCATCCTCAACACAACAAAGACAGAAACATCATGTTAAACAACCCCATCCTCAACACAACAAAGACAGATACATCATGTTAAACAACCTCATCCTCAACACAACAAAGACAGAAACAGCATGTTAAACAACCTCCATCCTCAACACAACAAAGACAAGCTAAGAGGATGCTGGCTAGTGATGCAGACATCATAACATGCACCACACCATCGCTGTCCTGTATCATCTGAAACGTACATTTACATTTTACATTTTAGTCATTTAGCAGACGCTCTTATCCAGAGCGACTTACAGTAGTGAATGCATACATTTCATAAAATTTTTTTTTTTCCTGTGCTGGCCCCCCGTGGGAATCGAACCCACATCATAGTAGTGATGGATGAGCTACTTTTGCTACATTGATTGCCAGAAATGCAAGTAGCTGGGACATATTAAGATATTATAGTTGTTTTAAAGAGAAAATTCTTAATTGTACATGAAGGCCAAATGACATACTGTAATATTTCACAGAATTGATGAATTACAACCAATTCCAATTGACAAAATGACTGTCTAAATGTATTACAAATCACGCACCTCTGCAATGCACTGCTCCGTATCACTTCAACATTATTTTGCTGAGAGAGTGAGAAGAGAGAGTGTGTATGTGAAAGAGAACATGCTTGGCTGTGTGTGTGTGTGTGTGTGTGTGTGTGTGTGTGTGTGTGTGTGTGTGTGTGTGTGTGTGTGTGTGTGTGTGTGTGTGTGTGTGTGTACGCCTACATTCACGCATGTCTGCGTGTATCTGTGTGTGTGTGCGTGTGTATCTGTGTGCCTGTGTATACCTGTGTGTGCCTGTGTGTGTGTGTGTCTACGTTCCTGCATGTCTGTGCGTATATCTGTGTGTATCTGTGTGTGCCTGTGTGTTCCAGAGAGAAAAAAGGAGAGAGAACCCCCTGCCATGGTAATGTGCTTTTCTGACACCTCATCATAACCCGAGCTAAACCCCAGCACCTGTATTGTATTCATTATCCCCTGGCTCCATCCTTAACAGCCCAGCCTCAGCCTTCAATCACACACTCATCGTGAGGGGGAAAAAGCCCTTCTTAATGTTGCTTTTTCAGATTTCAATTCCTGCCTTTAGCACGTCTCTCCTGAGGGAGAGAGCTCATTGTAAAACAAACTGTCTGGCTGTCACCAGCTCTGTGTAGGTGTAAACGCTCACATAGAGCTCGGCTGAATACATGAATATTTCAATAGGTAATTTAGCCCAGTGTACATTACTTTGGAATGCAAAAAGTCATGAGATGGGAGGGGGCTCCTACATCCTCAATATCTCCACAGAGTTGTTTGGAAACGATCAAAATGGCCCCCTGCTCTGTCATGGGGAAAATTGGTTGAATTAGAGAGAAAGAAATCCAACTGACATCTTTGGTAATGCAAAAATTCATTTGCCCCCCCCCCGAAAGAACACAATAATGGTCAAGTGCAATGCGATGGTATTAAAGATTCTAATCACCATCACTGTGGTGTCTGGGGACAATGTATTGAGGCTGGCTGTGCAGTGCGAAGGCTGGCTGGCTGAAATTGCAGGTTTTCCTCAGAGAAAAAGCCAAACAGCTCAGAAAATAACCGTCTGTGACAGCTGAGTCCCACAAGCTTGTCAGACAGTACGGAACAAACAACCAATTTGTATCACAGAGTAGGCTACAGCTGTATGTTTGTCATTTATATACAGTATGTTCCATCTTCTTATCATGTGTGTGTATCTATGTTTACACATCGGGACTGAGACAACGTAAGTCAGTGAACATCAAAGTGAACATGAAGAGCTCTCTTTAGATATGAACCATACCACTACAGAGAGAAATGACACTGAAAAACTCCTCCTCTCTTTAGATATGAACCATACCACTACAGAGAGAAATGACACTCTGAAAAACTCCTCCTCTCTTTAGATATGAACCATACCACTACAGAGAGTAATGACACTCTGAAAAACTCCTCCTCTCTTTAGATATGAACCATACCACTACAGAGAGAAATGACACTCTGAAAAACTCCTCCTCTCTTTAGATATGAACCACACCACTACAGAGAGAAATGACACTCTGAAAAACTCCTCCTCTCTTTAGATATGAACCACACCACTACAGAGAGAAATGACACTCTGAAAAACTCCTCCTCTCTTTAGATATGAACCATACCACTACAGAGAGAAATGACACTCTGAAAAACTCCTCCTCTCTTTAGATATGAACCACACCACTACAGAGAGTAATGACACTCTGAAAAACTCCTCCTCTCTTTAGATATGAACCATACCACTACAGAGAGAAATGACACTCTGAAAAACTCCTCCTCTCTTTAGATATGAACCATACCACTACAGAGAGAAATGAGACTCTGAAAAACTCCTCCTCTCTTTAGATATGAACCATACCACTACAGAGAGTAATGACACTCTGAAAAACTCCTCCTCTCTTTAGATATGAACCATACCACTACAGAGAGTAATGACACTCTGAAAAACTCCTCCTCTCTTTAGATATGAACCATACCACTACAGAGAGAAATGACACTGAAAAACTCCTCCTCTCTTTAGATATGAACCATACCACTACAGAGAGAAATGACACTCTGAAAAACTCCTCCTCTCTTTAGATATGAACCACACCACTACAGAGAGAAATGACACTCTGAAAAACTCCTCCTCTCTTTAGATATGAACCACACCACTACAGAGAGAAATGACACTCTGAAAAACTCCTCCTCTCTTTAGATATGAACCACACCACTACAGAGAGAAATGAGACTCTGAAAAACTCCTCCTCTCTTTAGATATGAACCATACCACTACAGAGAGAAATGACACTCTGAAAAACTCCTCCTCTCTTTAGATATGAACCATACCACTACAGAGAGAAATGACACTGAAAAACTCCTCCTCTCTTTAGATATGAACCATACCACTACAGAGAGAAATGACACTCTGAAAAACTCCTCCTCTCTTTAGATATGAACCATACCACTACAGAGAGAAATGACACTGAAAAACTCCTCCTCTCTTTAGATATGAACCATACCACTACAGAGAGAAATGACACTGTGAAAAACTCCTCCTCTCTTTAGATATGAACCATACCACTACAGAGAGAAATGACACTCTGAAAAACTCCTCCTCTCTTTAGATATGAACCATACCACTACAGAGAGAAATGACACTGAAAAACTCCTCCTCTCTTTAGATATGAACCACACCACTACAGAGAGAAATGACACTCTGAAAAACTCCTCCTCTCTTTAGATATGAACCACACCACTACAGAGAGAAATGACACTCTGAAAAACTCCTCCTCTCTTTAGATATGAACCACACCACTACAGAGAGTAATGACACTCTGAAAAACTCCTCCTCTCTTTAGATATGAACCATACCACTACAGAGAGAAATGACACTCTGAAAAACTCCTCCTCTCTTTAGATATTAACCATACCACTACAGAGAGAAATGACACTCTGAAAAACTCCTCCTCTCTTTAGATATGAACCATACCTCTACAGAGAGTAATGACACTCTGAAAAACTCCTCCTCTCTTTAGATATGAACCATACCACTACAGAGAGAAATGACACTCTGAAAAACTCCTCCTCTCTTTAGATATGAACCATACCACTACAGAGAGAAATGACACTCTGAAAAACTCCTCCTCTCTTTAGATATGAACCATACCACTACAGAGAGAAATGACACTCTGAAAAACTCCTCCTCTCTTTAGATATGAACCATACCACTACAGAGAGAAATGACACTGAAAAACTCCTCCTCTCTTTAGATATGAACCATACCACTACAGAGAGAAATGACACTCTGAAAAAACTCCTCCTCTCTTTAGATATGAACCATACCACTACAGAGAGAAATGACACTCTGAAAAACTCCTCCTCTCTTTAGATATGAACCATACCACTACAGAGAGAAATGACACTCTGAAAAACTCCTCCTCTCTTTAGATATGAACCATACCACTACAGAGAGAAATGACACTCTGAAAAACTCCTCCTCTCTTTAGATATGAACCATACCACTACAGAGAGAAATGACACTGAAAAACTCCTCCTCTCTTTAGATATGAACCACACCACTACAGAGAGAAATGACACTCTGAAAAACTCCTCCTCTCTTTAGATATGAACCACACCACTACAGAGAGAAATGACACTCTGAAAAACTCCTCCTCTCTTTAGACATGAACCACACCACTACAGAGAGTAATGACACTCTGAAAAACTCCTCCTCTCTTTAGATATGAACCATACCACTACAGAGAGAAATGACACTCTGAAAAACTCCTCCTCTCTTTAGATATGAACCATACCACTACAGAGAGAAATGACACTCTGAAAAACTCCTCCTCTCTTTAGATATGAACCATACCTCTACAGAGAGTAATGACACTCTGAAAAACTCCTCCTCTCTTTAGATATGAACCATACCACTACAGAGAGAAATGACACTCTGAAAAACTCCTCCTCTCTTTAGATATGAACCATACCACTACAGAGAGAAATGACACTGAAAAACTCCTCCTCTCTTTAGATATGAACCATACCACTACAGAGAGAAATGACACTGAAAAACTCCTCCTCTCTTTAGATATGAACCACACCACTACAGAGAGAAATGACACTCTGAAAAACTCCTCCTCTCTTTAGATATGAACCACACCACTACAGAGAGAAATGACACTCTGAAAAACTCCTCCTCTCTTTAGATATGAACCATACCACTACAGAGAGAAATGACACTCTAAAAAACTCCTCCTCTCTTTAGATATGAATCACACCACTACAGAGAGAAATGACACTTTGAAAAACTCCTCCTCTGCTCCAGTACTCTTCCATACAGAGCCATTAGAAAGGCCCAATACACACACACACACACACACACACACACACACACACACACACACACACACACACACACACACACACACACACACACACACACACACACACACCTTCCACTGTGGCATTTATAGATGTGATTTCCTGATCTTGATAAAGATAAATTGAATATTTGGCTCGTCGTCAGGCTTAGCAGTCCAAGTTTTATGTCGGCTGCGGTGCCAATGATTTGTTGCCATTTCACGACAACGGTAAGCCCAGTTATTTGGGTGAAGTTATGAGGCTGTTGATGAAGAAACAGTGAAGTTTTACTGGTTGCAGCTGAGCACAACAGCTGTCTCCTTCCCTCTCTCTCTCTCTACCCATCCACCCTCTCTCTCTCCCCCCATCCCTCCCTCCCTCCCCATCGACCCTCTCTCTCTCCCCATCCCTCCCTCCCTCC